>NC_085140.1:253183212-253523961 GCF_024139115.2 Armigeres subalbatus
GTATTGCAAGTACCCGTGCACACTTAAAATTTAGTACCGAAATCGGTTCTTTGTTTGAACCGAACACAATCGGTTCCCATCAAAGTACCGAACAATTCGTTAAAAACATGGTTTTCAGTCACATGTTTACAAATAAAACCGATTGATCGGTTACATTGGGAAGATATTGACAGATAAAATGTGGAACAGAACCGAAAAATTCGGTTGATCATTTTTGTTTACTGTTTCGGTACTTTGAAACCGAGAAAACTCGGTAAAATTATTTCATGGAACCGAACATCCGTATAGCTGCAGTAAGATGTTAAACGTTTCAGATCAAAAGAACTAGGTGCAAAACAAGATGCATTTCATCATTCATCATCGTAATGCTGTCCAATGAGCAGCTCAAAGTTGCTCCCATCCCTCTCATGTCCATTTGTTGAGAAAAAAGAGCGAGCAGGACGTGGACAACTTCGAGCTACTTCAAGCTGCTCATTGGACAACACTCGTGTGTACGCTTCATGGAACGAATTTTTCATTTTCAGACTACTGTAAGGTAAGGAGATTACATATTGGAATTTATAATTAAAGATTTTTTTTTCATCTTAGACCAATGATATGTTTCCAAACAAACAATTTCGATCATGTTGGGAAATCATATTGGACGACCCTAGAGACAACCCATTCGAGGAACAAGCATAAAAACTGCTGTGTAATAAAATTAAATTTCAATTCAATAAAACAAGTGTTTGAAAAATGCTGCTGTGTTTTGTTTTTGTTGAAAACTGAAAGTAATTCATACGGGCATCGCAAAAATTTAAACAACCGAATTCCGTAGTTTTTTACAGTTCAGTCGGTTTTATTTGACAGCTTCCGGTATGGGTTTTCAACCGATTGTCGGTTCCATGAAACCGAGTTTTTTCGGTAATATTGACAAGTGCGAGCTAAAATAAGTTTACTGATCACTCGGTTAAGCTATCTTGAACCGAGCGATCAACCGAGCGTTCAGCAGATAAAAACTCCGGTACAATTTTTTAAGTGTGTGAGCAGCAAATTTTGCTGTCGCAATGATCTTTCCGGGACATATATATTCAGCTCAAAAATAAAAGCCAGTGCATGTTATCGTATGAGCACCACACCAGCACCGAAGATTCCAGAGTACCGTCGTCGGGGGTGACAATGGGTCAAATGGGGGTGAGAATAGGTCATTGTTTCAACTACTTAGAACGCTTGTAGAATGGATTGAATGTATCTGAGGGCAAGTAAACTAAAATAAAGAAGACCTTTTTGAACGATTTTGGTCTACGACCTCCAGGCTGCCGGTCAGAGCGATGACCCATTCTCACCCCCCAGACCCATTGTCATCCCCGATGGCGGTAGCACGAATCAATGCACAGAAGAGTGATTTGAGCCAGTGGGGCTCACGAAAATCTTCAAAAATCTTTGAGATAAAACCAAGCTGCTTATTTATTTTTGAAACAGCATTTTCTTTGAAGAACGTACTTATTGAAACAATATCTATAACGTAAATTACTATCAAATTGCCATTATCACCATTCGCAACTTTTTGTTTCAAATTTGGTATTTTTTTCGCTTTATTTTTTTTTAGAATATCAAAAATCCAAAGTAGCCCTACAGTCAAAAGAAGCCCTGCACCTACCGTCGTGCTATATCAAATGTAGCAATTTATAGAAAGTTGTTGTATAAGATTTATTAACAAAAAAATAATTGTATTACAAAGTCCTGTCACGGTCGCCATGTTGTAGTTTTGTTCCGCAAGTCGCATGGACAGAAGTGTAGAGACACAATTAGTTGCGGCAGCCCTTACTTTGCATCGTTAGATGTGCAAAAACGATCCATAAAAAATATGAAAAACGATCCATAAATGACATCTGAATGTTCCATAAAATGCTACCACAAATCCATAAAATAGTTCGGGAGTATCCATACAGAATAATTTTAAGATCCATAACTAAGCTAAAATTTAGAAATTAATAGGAAAATATGTTCCTTTACAATAAAACAATAAAAATCTTGCTATTTTCCCATAAAGGTCTTTACTTCATCCGCATAAAACACACGCTTACCACCAGGCAAAACAAACGCTGTATCATTAATAATCGCGAAAAAGTAGTTGTACCAGATTACTTCCCTGCTCCTCCCTAAAGCAATGCGAAAAGAATCTGAGATTCGGAAAACCAATTCATACTTTCATGCATCGATCAGATATGTTTGATTTAATTCAGGCGACACTCCAAGTTTTCCGAGCTTGTGAAGGAGAATGTCGTGGTTCACGCGATCCAAAACTAAATTCACTCGCGTTTTCGGGGGCACACCAATCAATTCGAAAGCAACGCACAACTATTTTTTCTCATTTCACGCATGCTGCGACGACGCAGCAAAGCTGGAATAATAAAAATGACAGTTGTGCGTTGCTTCCGTATTGACTTATATGCCCTTGAAAACGCAAGTAGATTTAAATTTGGATTCCGCTTGTCCTGAAAGTCTTTTTATACCACACCAACTTGCTTCCCACCATCCATCCCACCATCATGCACATGCGAATGCACATGGACGAAAACTTGACCCGGTTAGTAGATACTGACCGTTTTGGGACGATTCCATATTGAGCAGTAAAGATGTAATTTTTGCATTTTTCGAAAACTTTTGAGCAAGCGCAAAGTCACATCTAGGACGACGGAATACCATCCGGTCCGGGTAAAATGGAGTACTTGAGCTTTCGCAGCACCTGTATTCAATACGTGTAGGTAGGCACAGGATATTTTTGCATATTTCATAAATATTCTTTCTCTTTCTAAAAATGCAACATTCCTTCAGGAATTCCGACGGGAATCCTCCAAGGATTTTGATGAGAAACTTTTAGTGATTCCGACGGGAATCCTCCAAGCATACCGAAGGAAACCTCGAGGGATTCTGAAGGCAATCCACCAGGGATTCCAACAGGAATGTTCCAGTGAGTCCGAAGGGAATGTTCAATGGATTCCAAATCCTCCCGAAATCCTCCAGGAATTCCGAGGGGAATATTTCAGGAATTCCGATGGAGAGGTTTCTGAGATTCCGACGGTAACATTTCTTCTAGGGATCCTCCATCCTCCAGGAAATCCGACGGGAATCCTCCAGGAATTCCGACTGGAATATTCCAGGAATTCTAATGTTCCAGAGATTCTGTTGGAAATCCTCTAGGAATCCCAACGTGAATATTCCAAGTATTTCGCAGGCAATGTTCCAGGGATATAGAAGCAAATCGTAGAAGTATTCCAAAGCAATCTGTCAAGGGATCCCGAAGTATATCTTCGATAGAATTCGAATTAACCCTCTAAGGGTTACGAAATGAATCTTTCAGCGATTCCAAAGAGAATCCTCCAGAGATGCTGAAGCAAATCGTCAAGGAATTACGAAGCGAATCTCCGAACGATTCCGAAACAAATTTTCGAACGATCTCGGAGAGATTCCGAAGCAAATCAACGAGAGATTTGTGCTAATTCTGCGTCTCGAATAACTCGAGAACCGTCGATTTCGACACGTCTCACGTGAGATGACCGTGTAATTTAAATGGGAGGTATCGACAATTCTCATTTCATTCGAAACGCCTCACCTCATACGAGACGCAGAATAAGCACAATTCTGAAGCAAATCCTCTGTGAACTATGAAGGGTATTCCCCACAGATTGCCAAGGGTATCCTTCAGCGATACTGAAAGGAATCCAGTGTGAATTCTTTGGGATTCCGAATGGAATACCTCGATGATTCTGGAAGAAATCTTCAGAGGGAATTCTTTTCGGATTCTGATGGGAATTCCTCTCGGATTCTGATGAGAATCTCTTTCGGATGCTGATGGGAATTGTGGAGATTATTATGCTGCTGGGCAAGCGGAATTCTGCTGGAAAACTGTCACTCCAATCCGTGATGGATGATCACATGCCTTTGACTGCTAGCAAAATACCATGGTTGCTTTGATTGCTATTTTGGTGACTTTCCGTTGTTGTTCATATCAAGCTTATTTTGATGCTTTCAAATCAATTAGATATCGTCTTTTCATAATTTACACCAAATGAAATAGGAATATTTCTCAGAAATGAGAAACAAGCTCATTTGTCGTCCACTCATTTCGTTATGATAGGGTGGATATAGGAGATAGCACTTTTGTCTTTAAAGTTTTGCAGTAATTCATTATGCCATATTTTGAAAATTGATATCACTGAGAACTAATTTTTCAAATCCTAGGGGGAGGGGGCTATTTTTTTCTGGGCAGGGCTAAGACCCCCTAGCCACCCCTTATTTACGCCAATGATCGAGAGTTAAAGGTTAAAAAGTTACTTTCAAAAGGATCATCTGTCAATAAAATTATAAACCGATTGCTTGGAATCTATTCAAGAAGAAAATATTTAACGTGGAAAATACAATAACAACTGCGAGCGTGGGAAAACACATAAATCTTATAAATGGACAGGATCAGTTAATAAGTAGTGGACTCACAAAATGTCAATATTTGCAGCAAAATTATTATATACATTGTCAATGGTTAGTTGTGGTGTGTGATAAAATGAAAAAATCCGAACTTCAAATGAATCTATACCTAGTAGCATTTTGAAACGTATTATAATGAATGATAATATACACATCTCCTTTGTGCATACTGCATTGCATATGAAATAGGATATAATTCTACTAGTCTACAGATCTATTCTCCTATTTGAGGCAGAATGGAGGTATAAAGGAGATTTGCTTATAAATTTATATTGTCAACGCATATAAATTGAAATCGCGTTGCACCCACTTTATTACGTGTTCGCATACGATTTACCACATCATGGAAACTTCATCTCCGATTTTTCTCGTTTCAGGCTTTCGGCCACGTGAGTGGATGCCACATCAATCCGGCGGTCACAATCGGCCTGATGATTACGGCCGATATCAGCATTCTGAAGGGAGCTTTCTACATCGTCTCGCAATGTGTAGGAGCTATTGCTGGCGCTGCTCTTATTAAGGTGAGCTAAATCCGAACCACAAAACAATAGCGCAATGAATATTATCTCGAGCAAACTGCGCAGCGCATCTGGGTTACATGATTTACGGTTTGCATTCCAGTTTTTGTTTAACAGATATCTACAACCGGCTTCAGACGTTCACTTTCGTTCCCATCGGTACAGCGTGTCCACTTTCAATTGCAAAGATTTATCCTCCAAAATCGCACCGCCAGCAATTGGCTAGATTTTTGATAATTTATAAAACTGCTTCCCAACGCGGTGCATTACACATCAGATCAGACCCTATTTATGCTTGAAGCAATCGATCGGGCACTTGCAATTGGTTCACTGGAAACGATCACTGCCGTGCCGCCACGATCTGATAAACAACTTAATCTTTCCAAATGAATCAATGTTGTTCACACATCCAATGCTTACGATTTACCAATCGCGAACGAGGGAAGTGGCTACCCCTGGTATGATGTCGGTAAGATATGGTGTATGTATGTCAGTCTGATCGGTCTGGAACAGCGTTTTCCAATCGAAGTGATTTGCTTATAATTTATCTATGCTTCTCAATCAAAGCAGAGATGAGAAGAATTAAAATTCGTCATTGAGAAAAAAAATCGTTACAAAAATATTATCCGTGTTTACTCTTTATTCCGGACTTTATTATTCGCATATCAAATAACAATATATCTATGGACAATGTGAATACGCCTTCAATCAGTCAGGGAAATTATTGAAAATAGACGCTATCTCCGTCGCAAATATGGCACAGCATATAACATTGGTTCGACTGGTTTTTAAATAATCCAAAGATGTGGAGCTTACTGTAAACAGGCCCTGAACTAAAGACTGCCTACTAAATGATGAAACACATCTAGAAAAGCCAAGCTACCATTAGCAAGCGAACAGAAGTTGAAATTTTAGCAGCTTTGGTAAAATTGCTGTTTTTGTTCTAGCGTTCACCCAGACGATAGTCACACTAGAAGTAGAATTGCAAGTAAGAAAGAAAAGTCAGCATAGATTACAATTGGCAGGTCTGCGCCATAAGCTCATTAACATGTATAGGATGAATTTGTACATTATCAGACAAATACCTATCTAAATTATTAGTGGAAGAATCGTGTTTCAGTTCATTTCAATTGAGAACCCTTTATCACGAGCTTCTCACAATTTGGTATTTCCATAGATTTCCATCATATGGAAAACGCCCTCTGCACGAATGTGTGATTTAATACCTACGATGACAATAAGTGAATCACTACCAGGAAAGCAATCTAAATCGTCGGTAATCACCAAAACAGCGTTAAAAATAATAATAAAAAGCTTCATCATCATTCAACACGGCACTAAAGACAATTGATGTACATGAGTGAGGATTAATTTCAGCTGATTAGTTACGGCAAATAGGCAAGGCAAAGGAACTGGTACTGCTGAAAAGGCGTGTCACACTTCGGTAGGGCAGTAAAGGTTGTTGTAAATATCATCAAACGGAACTCCACAGTAGCGATAATTTACTTTGAAGTCTTCAACGATTTATGGCTTATGCCGTGTCAAGTGATGCCTTTCTACAACTTAAATTTGATTGATAAAGGTGTCTTCTCTAACCGTAGATATGGGTATATCGTTGTGATGATTGGTTTACTAACTAATGAAAATTGATTGATATTTGTCACGAGTAACAGGCGGTAAAAGCCGAAAATATGATTGATGGGTTTAGAAGATTGGTACTGGCCATGTTGCCTTCGCACCATTTGCCCAATACCACAGCCATATTGATATGGACGACCGAATCAATCAATCGACTTCATTCATCACTGACTGTGGCGACAATTGCCGATAAAGTGAGTGACGAAGTATAAACTCTACACGATGGAGCACTCATAGAGCCCTTATGATCATTTTGGAGATTTGAAACAACATTTTTCACACCTGCCGGCTTAAAATAATAGCTTTGACTCAATGCGAAGTAGCAAATGCGACCTAGTGGCACGATCCCCGACCACCATCGAAGCATTATGTCTTGAAAAATTATAGCCTCATCATAGATAGGAGGGCAAAGCCGATTTGGTAGCAGCCAATTCAATTTTCTTTCCGCAGCACGCAAACGACGTTGTGTTAGCTCGATTTATGCGACCGGTGTCTGTGCGCAATGAGCCAAAAGTCCAACGGTAGCAGACCCATTCGAAGCCCGACTGAATCAAAATTTGGTGAACCGACTGAAATCATTCCTTATAGAAAATCTTATAATTAGTATGTCGCTCGACTGAACGAAACCGCGAAGGGGATGTGTTAGTCCTAAGATGGAAGTTCGTGGTCGATTAACGGCGGAAAGGATAATTTAACGCCACGCACCGGACATAACTTCGGCTTAGCATTCGGGCCATTTACGCGAGCTTCTCTCCATCACCTCCACTAAACGCTACCGTCTCACCGGAACTTAACCTGTCGTTACCATTGGTCTCAATCTTCGAAGCACCATCTATGTTAGTAGTTGAAGATTATATACTGCTGTCCATGAATTCCAATCGAAAGTGACAGGTGCATTGGTGATGAAAAATTTAACAAATTGCCCATGATTTTACGTTACCGGTCTGCAAGGGTGTAGCCAGAGGGGGGCCTCCCATAAATGATGGAAAGTTTGAACGGGTACTGAAATAAAAACCTATAAACATGTTCACTTTGCAATCCAATAATGTTAATAAATTGGTGACTGATATTCAAAAAACAAACCCTTAAACCCATCGAGAATCCAGAATTCAAAATATATGAATGTTCCGAAAATTCGAAACATTTTGAACTCCAAAAGTTCTCCTTGTAATGTCCGTAGTATGTTTGGAGTTCCTTCATTTAATTCTGAAACTCACTAATAATGACGTTATAACACGTTCAGTATAGCAGAATTTATGTTGATTATATCAGATTCTTTGAACAGTCGTATCATTTTTCCATGATATATAACTAAATATTTCATGGATATGATTTTTTATACTTAACTTGGCTTAGCTCAGACTGACTGTACATATCAATCACATTGGGCCACGGAGCGGAGCTAGCCCGACAAAATACCTTGGAGCTTAGGGGATGCGTTATTTTGAGTTGGTGTCTTCGGAAGAGTTTCGTGTTTTGAATATGAAGCCCAGCGTCGAGCATTAGTTCAAATTTTCGCCGCATAGGTGGCACTGCAATACAAACTTTTTTGTTTTACGGCTTAGAGCTTTGGTGTCTTTGGCAAAGTTGTAGAACGTGGAAAAATAATTGTAGTTGCCGAAGACACCTAAGCTGTGTGACACCTACCTTCTATTTGCAGAGATATAGTAAAAATTGTAAAGTTTCATCTTTTTTCGATTTTCTTGGACTATTTACGAAAATGTAAAAATAACATATTAAAACATAGTAGTCTGTCACAGTTGATAGTGCTCATGGTTTATGCAAGAGTTTTGATATTTCATCAAGTTGAAAGAGAAATATTAACCTGAATATTGAAACATTAGTGGGTCAAAGCAAACAATTCATGGCTAACCAAGAAAACGAGTTTGCAAACACAATACACTTCAGTTGCCTTCTATTATTTTTCCCAGACTTCAACTTTCATTGGACAACGTGACATATGAAAGAAAAAATAATAAAAATTACTAATATACAAACAATTATGAAAATGCTTTTATTTGCTCACTTCAATAGTAGTTGCACTGATTCTGGGGAAAAATATCTGGCCGTTTGAGGAAACTGTTTTCTCGACAATTGTTCGTATGGTGATACTGGATACTGATATACTAATAAATGTATGATATGTATAAACTGATTAAATAGCTTACCTTGAGCCATATCGATTATCGGATAAAAGCAAATGTGTTTTTCACATTCGCTATAATGTTTAACAAGAAAACCACAATTAATGAAGATGAAATGTTTTGATTTTGAAATCTCACCTGCATAACCCTCAGTAAATATGTATACTAAGATCAACAGCATACGCTTTGCCTACTACGATTCTTAATCGATATGTTGTGGCAAAGATTTGCAGAACACGTTACTGTGCATCGATTATCAACATAAACTATAATTGGGTTGTTTAGGGGTATTAATGTTTTTACATATTCTGAATCTGCATAAAAAACTGAGCCTAACCCCAATTTTTCAGAATTTTTTGAGCCTTGGAACTATTTTTAATTTGCATTTTGCATTATGGGCCAACTGTCATTCTATGAATGTTAGTGTCATTCTATCGATTGAAATGGCTTATTGTTTGCTGTATAAACATGTAAATAAAAGGTTTACAAACAAAATAAAAATTTGTTCGAGATTAGCTAAGCATGCTTTTTATGTTATACTATATAAAATCTCATATTTTTCCTAGTAGTAGGACTGAATTTATCGTAAACAAATATATATGACTAAAAATGTCAATAATGTTATGCCACAGACAAACAGACATAACACATTGAACATTTAGTCATCAAATTCATAGTCGTTCAAACACTAACAACATCTGTTGATTTCAGTTAGTTGGGCAAATCACGAACCAGATGGCGATAGTGAGCAAACGTCAAACTCGAGCAAGTCCGATACGCGCGCCACGTGTGATCGATTGGCCAACAAATGATTATTTGAATTGACCAGTAAATCAGTGAACTATGGAAATTTGACGACTGTTATGTCTGTTTGTCTGAGGTTATGCGTTTAGATTGCATTAACTCATTGAAATCGATCTTTATCCGATGATTTGTACTGTGTGTTTTGTTACTCGATAAAAATATGGACTACTCTGATCGGTTCCTTTATCTTAATATGATAGTTTAATGTTTCGAATTCAATAACTTCCCTAAATCTATGATACTTTTATACCAAGTTACAGTAAAAAGAACTCAAGCATGGAGCTTAGCCATAATCAGTTGTGTAAATCAGTTAGTTCTGTTGCGTGTGATTTTTTACAATTTTGAGTAAAATAGTGCAACAACTATATCTTAGCAATTTGAAGACATAGAGCTTAGGTGTCTTCGGCGACTACAGTTATTTTTTTACGTTCTACAACTTTGCCGAAGACACCAAAGCTCTAAAACGTAAAACAAAAAAGTTTGTATCGCAGCGCCACCTATGCGGCGAAAATTTGAACTAATGCTCGACACTGAGCTTCATATTTTTTCAAAACACGACACTCTTCCGAAGACACCAACTCAAAATTACGCATCCTCTAAGCTCCAAGGTATTTTGTCGGGCTAGCTCCGCCCCGTGGCCCAGTGTGGCAATGGTTGTTATTCCGTGATTGATCAGAACTGGTGTAAATTGCACTTTGATCCAAGTGAACTTTTACAAAATACACTTGAAAACTTTAGTAAATAAAACTAGAGATAAAAACTGAAGAAAAATCACCATGGCACACTAGATCTCTCAATACAGACTCTGGAAAACATAATCGATTTCTCTATAATCGATTAATGAATCACATACAGTGGTTGATTTCCTAGTTTGTTTGTATGGCGAAAGACATCTAACGCAGGTTTTCTCAACAGCAGGAACTTTTCACTAAAATCTATTTGGTACCAGTTATGTAGATAGGACACACGACATCTTCCATCCACTCTTGCGGCAGAAGCTCCTCCTCCTCCTTGCAGTCCTCTAACTAGAGCATCGCAACCGTATTTAAATAGCTCTCCTAGTAGTTGGATTTTTTATTTCAACTGGACAATCCCCTCTTAGATCTCCTAGAGATCCGGGACAGAGAAGCGTATGTCTTCCACGCGTGCTCCAAAGTTTGTCATTATTCCTGCCACCTCGCCATTCAGGTGCTCTTCGTAGTACTTCCGTCATCTTTGAATCACCTCACGCCTTTCGTGCGTTATTAGCGCGGTACAGTTCCACCGTCTCTTGACGGCCTCGATCTTCCTGCTGGCGTTTTCTCCTCCGGAAAATCGAGTTTTGTCTGTTCCGCGCCCGTTTGTATCGTGCCTCGTTCGCCCTCGTGCGGTGTTGCAGCAATCTCGCCCATGCTGCATTCTTCTCCTCAACTAGCTGCTCACATTCGCCGTCATACCAGTCGTTTCTCTGATCCGGAGCCACCATGCCTAGTGCAGCGGTTGCGGTGCTTCCAATGGCGGATCGAATATCTCTCCAGCCATCTTCAAGAGATGCTGCGCCTAGCTGCTCTTCCGTTGGGAGCAGGCTTGTAAAATGTCATCTGCATGTCATTTGACTAATTTGTTAATAACTTTTTTCAGAAGTAAAATTCACATCATAATTTAAGATGTACTCATAAAGCCTGAGTAGGGCTATATTTTTGTTCAAGGGTACATTGCTCTAAATATAACATCTAAGACTGGAGAGTGAAAACTCTCCAAAATGTCACGTGTCATTTGACATAATGTCATTTGAATGACATTTTGCCTCCCACGCCCCAGATTACATATTTACAGCAATGTCTTGTTAGACAAAGTTGTAGGCACATTTAAGCACTATAAGTTCGTCATACATCAAGAATCAATAGCTAACTTCTGAAAAAAGTTATGGGTAAATTATAGAAACGAATGCAAATGACATTTTACAACACTGGTTGGGAGTGCCCCTTTCAGCTGCTGCGCGTAGTCTTGGGCTAGTCTACCGTCTTGTAGCCGCCCAATGTTTAGCCGCGGCGGACGATTCCGACGCGTGTTGATAACCGTTGAGAGTTTTGAGCGCAGACATACTGCAACGAGGTAGTGGTCGGATTCAATATTCGCACTGCGGTAAGTGCGTACGTTCGTGATGTCGGAGAAGAATTTACCGTCGATTAGAACGTGGTCGATTTGGTTTTCCGTTTCTTGGTTAGGTGATCTCCATGTGGCCTTGTGGATATTTTTGCGGGGAAAGAAGGTGCTTCGGACTACCATTCCGCGGGAGGCTGCGAAGTTTATGCATCGTTGGCCGTTGTCATTCGATACGGTGTGCAGACTATCCGGTCCGATGACCGGTCTATACATTTCCTCCCTTCCTACATGTGCGTTCATGTCACCGATGACGATTTTACCGTCCCGCAGTGGGCATCCATCGTATGTCTGCTCCAGCTGTGCGTAGAACGCTTCTTTCTCGTCGTCGGGTCTCCCTTCGTGTGGGCAGTGCACGTTGATGATGCTATAGTTGAAGAAACGGCCTTTAATCCTCAGCTTGCACATCCTTGCGTTGATTGGCTGCCACCCAATCACGCGTTGGCGCATCTTACCCAGCACTATGAAGCCGGTGCCCAGCTCGTTGGTGATGCCACAGCTTTGGTAGAAGGTAGCCGCTCGATGCCCGCTTTTCCACACTTTCTGTCCTGTCCAGCAAATCTCCTGCAGCGCCACGACGTCGAAGTTGCGGGGATGTAATTCATCGTAGATCATCCTGTCGCAACCTGCGAAACCTAGCGACTTGCAATTCCATGTTCCAAGCTTCCAATCGTGATCCTGTATTCGTCGCCTAGGTCTTTGCCGATTATATCGAGTCGCATTATCTCTTATATTGTTCGTAATGATTGGTTTTCTAGGCGGCTTATTGGGCCTGCGCAAACCTCCTGTCTCGTCGGAGGGCCGTCGTGTCAGGGCTGTTTAGCGTCCCACCTAACACCAGGACTTGGGCTTGTGCGCTTTGAGCGGCACACGGTCGCTTTGGTGGGGCCTACTTGCGGATACATGCAGCTTTTTATAGAGGTTTAACAGGGCCCACTGTCAAATACCACCACATCCTAGGCAAGCCCCACAACTCGCAGATGGCCTGGGGAGGGATCGTCAAGCCCTTGGACATAGTCCCTGAGCTTTTGTACAAGAATCTAAAAATTTCGCATATGCCCAGTTCTTATACAGGTTTTGGTACGTTCTTATACAGATTAATAGTCGCTAGTTGGGTGTGGGGATAAAAGTATCATCGTGCAAAAAAGTAGCATGGCTAAGAAACCTCGCAGGTAATAACTGTAGAAGAGCTTAGAGAACACTAAGCTGCGAGGCAGCAATGTCCATGTGGGAAACGTTATACCAATAAGAAGAATATATAACACAATGAAATATAGTAAATAAACTGGATAAATATTCGTTTCAATTATCTTTTGGCAATAATTCAGTCAAATTGGCAGCACATTGAACACATCAATATATTAGATCGCCCCAATTTTCACAGATAAAAATATGCGATCGATTGTAGCTACTGTGCATGCCCATCATCTCACTCACGTATCAACAATAAAACATCTTGCTGACATTTCACACGAATGACAATCGTTATATTCGCTATAGTGGTCGCTGCTGTAAGTTCTTTATTCTTTATTCTTTTAAAATACATATTACGTACATACTTAAGAAATACAATTATAGTCCAAAATACACGTACTAAGCCCATACAGTACGGTACTATACTAAAAGAAGAATCTTGACTGAACTGCATCTCGAGCACCATTCCAGATAATAACTGCTCGATATGCATAACACAGTCGACACTCAAATATATTTCTGATGTATCCAACATTAATCACAGAACACACAGCGAGCGATCGTCAGTTATGCGTATTTGCTTAAATCACTTTTAATCAGATTTGGACCGAACAATAAAATGTCAAACGCTATACCGCGTCGTGCCGGTGTTTAGACAATTGCGTCGTCTTTCAATCACCACGCCCGTCATGAGCACGTACGAAACTCGTTATTCAAAGCATGCCGGAGCTGTAGATCACCCTTCCACGCCGCATCCTTTCTTATCACGTATAGTTTATTGGCCACAGGTTTTGCATTCACATTCATCGCGTCAACTGGCCGCGCTAACGATCACTGCCGCGTTCCGGTGTGGAGATATTTAAGGTACAGTTCAAGTTCAATGTGAACCTTTTCTGATTGTCGCCGCACGTTACTTGCCGGAACGCTGAAAGTCGGAACTCCGCCACATTTGGATATATGACCGGTTCCAGTCAGCGTCCGAAACTAATTATTATTTATGATGATGATTTGATTTGATGGAAATGAACTCGTTTGAATAAAATAGCCATCGGTTTAGTCTGGATTAATATTGAGGTGCGAAGGGTTACATTTTGTCTGCAGCACTATTGACAACTCTCACAATGCAACCGTGTCAGTAGTGTAGAGAATCAGACACACCTTGGCCTTTTGAGTGGAATTTAACTACATTGATTGTCTGAATAATCGTAGAGCATATTTACATATCAAGACAAAATTTTCAAAACGACTTATCTGCTTTTGTAAACAAAGATTCAAACGACGAATTGACGAATCTGATAGCTCTCCCACGCAAACCAACACCACCAATAGGAAGGTGAAGGTTTCCTCTACCTGTTGATGGTGTTAGTTTGCGTGGGAGAACTATCAGATTCGTCGAATCGTCGTTTGAATCTTTGTTTACAAAAGCAGATAAGTCGTTTTGAAAATTTTGTCTTGATATATTGTCTTGTGGTATGGCTGCGTTTGTGTATGACATGACGACTGGCACCCTTCGACTTCTACTTGACATGACACCTCAAAAGACACCAGACACAAGAGGTATGTATACCAGACCTACCTCACAAGAAGCGTGATGATACATCGGAACACTGAACGAACGTTTGACGTGGTTTGACTATATCGGGCACAATCAGCAGAGGGTATCAAAGTTCGAGTTGCGATTATCCATAAACTGGCATATTGCGGACACGTTGTTTGATACTATGTGAACAGGCAAAGCGGTTCGGAAATGTTGATAGAAAGGTTGCGTTTATTTAAGTAGAAGGTTTCTGAGCATTACAATACACCATCGGAAATATAAAGACATTTCTGATCGTCACACACTTCGTCGCCTTTGGAGATTAGAATCTCGATCTATAGCGAAGCGATTGGATATGGCTGAAATATTATTTGAAACTTTAATTTGAATGGGACTTTTCTGTCGGTTTCTTGATTTTGACCTCTGGAAATCGAAGCAGTTACATGCCTCTTTTTATACTCGAATGCATACAAGTGGCCTATCTGTATAATTATCTCGAATAGAATATGTGCACAAGCTTAAAAATGCATATAAATAAATTTCTTTGATTGAAAAGTCGAGTCATATTGAACCTACAGACAGAATATGAACCCAATCTAATAGCTATTATTTCTACCAGATGTGTTACATTTTGTACTATTGTATTATTATCAAGATTTGTAACATCATTTACTATTAATTGTCAAAACATTGTTACAGGAGAATTCCTTATCCAGGCAGAAACTAAATGATATGATACGCTACTAATGTGACTAAAATAGACCGGGGTAGCATGTTACCAACTAACTTTTGTAGTGCGCCTTCAATCTACACGTTTATCAACGGAATCGAGTTAGGATCTTGGTTAGCTACCTATGCCTGCCGTCGATACACCTATGCCTGGAATATTGTAGAACTTCATAATCGTCGGTCTTGTACAATATACCAGCGCGTGCAGCCAGCGTGTTCGTGGCCTTCCACGAACGCCATTCTTTCTTCCTTCCGACATTCGCACTAAGCGGCCAGCCCACTGAAGTCTGCCGTATTTCATACACCCAACCGGCGATTACTAGATTTTGTAACAATTCTGTAAAAGGATCTACCAAAACCTGTATAAGAACTGTAAGCTCTCAAATAAATATTGTCTATCGAACAACTTGACCGAAAGTCTTAGGCTGAAAACCATTATGTTGTTTTGCTGAACAAACCATCAGACAGAAACCCGAAAATGTCATTTGACCAAAATAGACAACTGGTCATTTATCCCAATGTTTTTGCCTTTCTCGTACAACAAAGTTGTACCGAAAGGCTATAGGACTACTCCAAAAAAACAACTTTTGATAGAAGGCCCGGAGACCCATAGTGTTATATACCGATCGACTCAGTTCGACGAATCGAGCTGATGTCTGTATGTGCGTGTATGTCTGTGTGTGTATGTGTGCATGTGTACAAATTTTGTAGACACACTTTTTGGAACTTAGCATTGCCTGATTTACTCGCAACAAGTTGCATTCGACGGGGAATGCGGTCCCATTGTTTGCTATTGAAAATTGGCCCGATCGGACATTGAATTTCGGAATTATTGAAAAATCATTGTTTCCCCCCCCCCCTTGGAAAAAATTCAAAATCGAAAAAATAATGTTTTTTCTAGAATGGTGGCAATGCATAGTAATTAATGCAAAAACATGCAACATGATAGAAAATATGCGATCTATTCTCCTAAAGTGCTTTTTTGACCTTTCTTATGTGATTGTTTCAGTACATTTTACGATGCACAAGAAAGGCATCATCGCCGCTAGGTGGATTAATCTGTTTTTTTTGTTTGAAAACTCCGTTAAGGCGAAATGGTAGAAGAAACCAATTGGCTGAAAATGTCATTTGGCCAAATGTGACATACGGCAACGCCGATTTTGACCTAATAACCATTTTGGGCAAACGTTCAATTCCGAAAAGTTTTTCTTGGAAAAACTGAACAATTACCAAAGAATGTGCATGGTGTCTCTTTTCATTCATTTAACTTACATCTAAACAGATAACACTGAATAAACAATTTAACGTCACAATACACGGTTCGAGGCCGCATCTTTCCATCCTCGAATGCGCCCCACGCTCGCCAAGTTGTTCTGTACCTGGTCAGCCCGCCTTGCTCGCTGCGCTCCACGCCGTCTCGTACCTGCCGGATGGAAAGCGAACACCATCTTTGCAGGGTTGCTGTCCGGCATTCTTGCAACTTGCCCTGCTCATCGTACCCTTCTGGCTTTAGCTTCTTTCTGGATACTTGGTTCGCCATAGAGATGGGCGAGCTACTGGTTCATTCTTCGCACGGTGTCCCTATAGGAAAATATTATTTTTAAAAATCATTATATCCGAAACACTCATTACGCGAATGTATATGCTTTTCTTCTTTATGTTGTGGGTAAACTAAAATGTTCTATCGGGTGATCTAGATTTTTTTCGGTATTTTTAGTGCAAACTCCATTGAAATCTCATAGCGAGATGGATCACTTAGGTCAGAGCTCACTGGTAAACAAAGAAAAAAAAACTCCATTGAAATCTCAAATGATAGCCGATTTCCTCTCCTAAAAATTTATGGAAAAATTATCCCCGATAAAACCTTTTATAAATGCACTTATGCGAAAAAAAAATCTTATACGTTCGTGTGGTAGGTGTTTTAGTTTTTTTTTTGTAAATGACCCCTTTGGACACACATTTTGAACAACTGCCCGCGGAAAAAAATTCCTGTGGATTTTCCCTCCAAATCGAATCCTTCAAAAATTTTCCTTTGGAAACTCCAAACAATTTTCCCCGGAAATTTCAAAAAGCTTCCTTTGGAAATTCTGAAGAATTTATCGTAACAAAAAATTTTAAATTTTAAATTTATTTTTGACGTAGGACTACGTCTGTCTTTTCTATATTGGGGTGCACTTTACGATTGCGAAAATCGGGGACCGTCACGAAAATATGATAGACTTTAAACTTTAATATCTCAGCCGTTTCTCGATGGATTTTAATTTTTTTGGACCATTCAATCAAGGATGAGTCAACGCTTCTTTGTATTTATTTGAAAATACTTATTTTTAACTATTTATTATCGATAATTGATAAAAAATTTAGATATAGGTAAATCAACCAATCACGTACATGCATCACTAGCACAGACATCAAAAATCAATCACTTGCGGGTTTGGATCTAATCCTCAGTTTTGACAAGATTTCATGCAGAGCGGACGCATCAAAGCGATCGCAGCGGAGCGGACACAGCATCACGCAGGCGCTGGCAACATTTTCAACGGAAATCCATCGCATTGGTGGTGGTCCTCGGTGTGTTGCTGCAGATCAGTAAACCTCCACGAACCAGCATTTTATATGAAGAAAGGGTTGACCATAAAAATAGCACTGTGGCAATTCCGCACCGCCAGTGCCGATGCTGAAAATTTATTACAAATTGTGGTGTCAGTTAGTTGGAAAGGAGCATTGGGAAAACAAATTGGTTATTCTCAGGACCAACATTTTATGGAAAGAAAGAGTTAATTGTGAAAATGATCTGTTTCGGTGGCATCGGGTCGGATCAACCTTCTTTTGTATAAAATCAAGGAAGACGCCACCTCAGTGGAAACTTTCTACAGCAACCACCCATCGGTGAACGTCGCTCGGACAGACAGATGCCAAGAGATAATGTTTTGTAATATGAAGAAACTTCGTCTTGAGTCAAATTTCTGCTGTTAAAAAATGCTGTCGCAAAAATTCGCATCTTAGATAAACAACATCTCGTAACCAAATTCAGAAACAACATCTCAAAGAAAAAATTTCATAGGATTCTTAGAATTTGTCATTCTTCGAACGGTCCGTTTTCCGCGAAATCCCGATCAAAATGGCTCGCGCGCGCCGAAAAGCAGCTTTCTTATATCTAATGAAGTAATTCCATTAGACCCGCCCCTTCATTAATCGTTATGAGTGCACATTATATTTACACCCATCTTCTTCTTCTTCTTATTGGCATTACATCCCCACACTGGGACAGAGCCGCCTCGCAGCTTAGTGTTCATTAAGCACTTCCACAGTTATTAACTGCGAGGTTTCTAAGCCAGGTTACCATTTTTGCATTCGTATATCATGAGGCTAACACGATGATACTTTTATGCCCAGGGAAGTCGAGCCAATTTCCAATCCGAAAATTGCCTAGACCGGCACCGGGAATCGAACCCAGCCATCCTCAGCATGGTTTTGCTTTGTAGCCGCGCGTCTTACCGCACGGCTAAGGAGGGCCCCTCTCATATTTACACCCATACCAGATCACAAAGGGGCGGGGCTAACGGGCTTAATTTATTAAATACAAGAAAGCTGCTGTTTGGCGCGCCCGAGCCATTTTGATCGGGATTCCACAGAGAGCGGTTTGACATTCGATGCAGCGGAGCGGACACAGCAGCACAATGGAGTGGGTGGCAGTGTGGCAATGCTGAACATTTATTTCAACTTTTGGAGGCTTAGCGAAAAATCATCAAGTGGCGGTCGGACAGTTGCAACGCAAAATGTTGACAAGCGATTGGATGCAGTTAATTATTGGAAAGGCGCATTGGGAAAAGAAAAGTGGTTCTTCTTCTTTCCAACATTTTATGGAAAGAAAGAGTTAATTGCGAAAATGGACTGTTTCGGTGGCATCGGGTTTGGCGTGGTAGCTTGGTTGCTGTTAGTGAACCCATCCATTCAAATTTACTGCATGACGCGCTATCAAATTCACTATTTACGATTGAGTTTTGTACTTTGAAGAAAGTTTATTTCGGATAGTCGGATCAACCTTCTTTTGTATAAATGTGGTAACAAAAACCAAAAATCAATGAAGACGCCACCTCAGTGGAAACAATCTACAGCATCGAAAACTTAAACAAACGGCTCTTATCAGGGCCACCAATCTTTGATGAGGAAGAAAGAGACTATGCTGATATTTTTGGAAGAGTGAAATATCAATGTTGATAAAGAGACACAAACTATGATGACAAATACCATTCATGCCGTATAGCTACGTAGTGCTTCGTCACTTTTGCGTACAACCCGATTGGGCTGCGCTTTTGAGTGTTTTCGGTGATAATTATACTACTCAAAGCGAAAGAGAGTAGATGAAAGTAATGAAGATACAGATTCGATTGAAACCGCAAGCGAGCGACAAGTGTGAAATGAATAGAAACTGAAGATTAGCAAAGGGCTATATTAGAGAACAAGCATTGTTGAAATCGCTGTTATTCTGCCTATCGTCCACCAAGGTACGGCTTGGATAGTGACGATCGGAGCGTCTTGCGGAGTCCAAAGTACGTACAATTTCCAGCCACTATGCGTCTCCGATTTTTTTCTGCTGGTATCATTTTCGGCAGTCACCAGTAAGCCCAAGTACACAAATTCTTCTACCACCTCGATTTCGTCACCACCGATGCAAACTCGCGGTGGGTGGCGCACATTGTCTTCTCTTGAACCTCTTCCTATCATGTACTTCGTCTTCGACGTGTTGATGACTAGTCCGATCCGCTTGGCTTCCCTCTTCAGTCTGATGTAGGCTTCCTCCATCTTCTCAAAGTTACGTGCCCCAATATCTATGTCGTCATCGAAGCCAAATAGCTGGACGGACTTATCGAAAATTGTACCACTCGTGTTAATCCCTGCTCTTCGTATTACCCCTTCCAATGCGATGTTGAATAGCAGACACGAAAGACCATCACCTTGCCGTAACCCTCTGCGGGTTTCGAAGGGACTCGAGAATGCCCCTGCAACTCGAACTACGCACATCACCCGATCCATCGTCGCTTTGATCAACCGTGTCAGTTTATCCGGAAATCCGTGTTCGTGCATTAGCTGCCACAGCTGGTCCAGATCGATTGTATCATATGCGGCTTTGAAGTCGATGAATAGATGATGTGTGGGTACGTTGTATTCGTGGCATTTCTGCAGTACTTGGCGAATGGTGAACACCTGGTCCGTCCGACAACGAAGAGAAACTGGATGAGGGTAATGGAGAAGCCGGTACTTTCATTAGATAAGGAGTACATCTGTTTGTCAGCTGTGGAGTCCATCTATTTGCCACACTGTGAATAAGGGACGACTACGGTGAACTGGGGACTTACACAGAACGCCGAACCATAAAAATAAATGGTTAGAATGAGCTCCATACTTACCTGATTGGCACAATACGACAATTCGCTAGTAAGATGCAACTTCTTCTTCTTCTTCATTGGCATTACATCCCCCACAGGGACATTGCCGCCTCGCAGCTTAATGTTCATTAAGCACTTCCACAGTTATTAACTGCGATGTTTCTATGCCGAGTTACCATTTCTGCATTTGTATATCGTGAGGCTAACACGATGATACTTTTATGCCCCAGGAAGTCGAGACAATTTCCAATCCGAAAATTGCCTAGACCGATACCGGGAATCGAACCCAGCCACACTCAGCACGGTCTTGCATTGAAGCCGCACATCTTACCGTACGGTTAAGGAGGGCCCCAATGCAACTAAGCTACTCAAATAATGTTCATATCTCAACAAAATAATATTCAATGTGTTTCATTGTCAATATTACAACCTACTCTCACATCACACGCAACAAATTTCAGTACTTCATGTGGATGCTCGGGGAAAATGTGCCTGCAATTAAAATTCTAGTCAAAGTCTAAACGTCATGCATGTCGTTTATTGGTGCCGACCATAAATAATAATGCAGCTGCATACGTTAGCAATTGGATTGCAGCCAACACAACTCGCATTGTAACGCAGTGATTTGGCGGTATCATAAAATCACATAGCAAAAAAAAATGTTGACTGGGGCCAAGCAGTCTCTCCCAGTCAGCCCAACTTGCCCTGTGACCGATTTCCATTACGTACACCGACGGAACCCATTGAATTCTTCTGCCGGTGAAGGGGGAAGTATTCATCAACCGACGAGCAGTCGTAATAACACACTAGCGATAATATGCAGAGAGACGTCAACAGGTGAATGAACAAAAGGGCCCTTCGTTGCCTGATGATGTACAAGTTGAAGTTATTTAGTTCACATCAACCAACCAAACCTAAGTTCATCTGTCACATTAGGTCTTTGATTTCTATAGCTAGTTTGTGATAAAAGATTTTACGAGTCAAGGATGACACTTGACGATCAATTTTCATACATGAACGGAACAGCATACGGAAAAAACAATGATGCACGTTTCGTTTTGTTGAGTTTCAGGGCCATCACGTTTGTTAACTGATGCACTTTTGAAACCATTGAGTACTACAATATAGTCAAGCGAGTATTTTAGTTTTCTTTCAGTTTCCATGCCCTGCAGGGCACTCTTATAGTAAAGATGGTTCTATTTTTGTCAAGCTATAAAATACTAAGAAGTGAAAACTTTTGACAAAATAAAATGCGATGAGGAAGAACACGTTATGGTCTATAATTGTCTGAGTAATATCATACGTTGTACAAAATAATTTTTAAACACTAATAGGGGAACTGTTCCATTTTTCATCTCACCGCGAAACAAATAAATGCAGTAACAACTTCGTTGTTTCTTTTTTGCAAACATACTTCTCACTGCTGAAAAAATCTAAAAAATAAGAAACAATACAAATTTCTTTCCATTGCGTTGTTTTCCGTAAGATGAATATCGGAGCTATGAGATTAAGTCCAGGAGCAGTAACCCTATTTTATGAAGCGTGTCCCAAACTCCCAATCACACGCATGTGGCATCTGATCAAAACTGAAGCTTATTTTATTAGCTGGGCTAGCTTTATAACAAAAAATGCCATCTCTATTGGCTACTAAATTAAGTGTCGGTTCGTAAAAAACTAATCCAACGATTTATTTGCATCTGATTGAATCATATAGGTTTGCATTTTGCTACCATATGAAACGTAACCATAAAATGTCCCCAGATCCAAACCAAATAGAGCCATAAAGCACCTTTTAATGACCTTCTCCTGGAGCTGCAGCGCTACCATGCTGTTGACATCACCTTTCAGTTGCACTCAACAATTACCGATTATTCTCTGATGCGCTTGACATGCAAATCGGAAATTACTCACACAGAAATCCTAATAATAGAATGTCCTTTTTTCAACAGGCAGCCACTCCATCGGATGTTATCGGATCGCTGGGTGTTACCGGAATCGACCCACGACTATCCGCCGGACAGGGTGTGATGATTGAGGCTCTTATCACTTTCATTCTGGTATTTGTCGTCCATGGCGTCTGTGACAATCGTCGCTCGGATATCAAAGGATCAGCTCCGTTGGCTATTGGACTGTCCATCACTGCCGGTCATTTGAGCGCGGTAAGAGACTTTTGGTTCGAACAGTGGTTGAAGAGCGCGTGTTGGTGAACGATTGCAGCTTTAATGAGGGATAATTGTTTTGATTTCACTATTTCAGATAAAATATACCGGTGCCAGCATGAATCCAGCCCGTTCTTTCGGACCAGCTGTAGTTATGGGTAACTGGACTGATCAGTGGGTTAGTATTTTGTCAAACTTTTACACCTTGTAAATGTCATTTGCAGTTGTGATGTTTTCCATTACAGCGTTCCAAAATGTTTCACCGATAATCATATTTTGTGACTTCTGAAATAGCTTCATTTACACGCTTAACTTTTATAACACGGTAGAGGTTTCGCAACCTGGCTCACAACTGCTCGGGTCAAACAGAGCAAACATGTGAAAAAGATGCGGAGAAGACGGTTATAGGCGGTCCAGTTCTCAAACATACGGTCGATAGCCGGACCACAATAGAAGTCTTTTAAATAAACCTCAAGCACTGTGACGGGGATTGAGAAGCCGGCAATCTGTTGTAATGTAGACTGTTCGGGAGTTGCTCTACCCGCACTTCCCATTCCTTCCTATGTCACTGTTAACGTGTAGAAATTCTACCACTCCCTTTTCTGTAGCATCTCTCAGATTGTAAAGAGTAAGACAATTTAGTGTTATTGACTGATAATGACGTCACTAGGACGATCATCCACGGATTGATAATCATTCTACCACTTCTACCCCTACTTGATACTATTTTACCAATAACATTTTTTTCCTTTTTCAGGTCTACTGGGTTGGTCCTATTGTCGGAGGCATCATCGCCGGTGCGATTTATCGTCTGTTCTTCAAAGTAAGAAAAGGTGACGAGGAATCTTACGATTTTTAAATCTAGTGCGGAAATTGGAAATCTCATCATAATTTTGTTGTGTTACCTTTGTCTTGTGATTCTTTCATCCACTTCCCCCAACTAACTAATTATCCCTGTTTGTCCTTGATTTTTCCCTTCGATTATAGATGAACACTAACAAAGTAGGACAAGTGACTAACGACGTTCAGTACATATAGTCGCAGGCTAGCCCATCTCCAACCTACGTAGTAGCCGATAACACCATAAGCTATCTTATGTGACCCTCCATGTTGAAACTACCATGTATCGGTTATGACTTTAAAAAATTATCTGCCATGTGGGAAGTATTCATACTAATAAACAATTATATGCATGTTTGGAAAATTGAGGCGAAACATTAACCAACCACATCAGAATGGAGAAGCAGTTGCGCAGTTCTTGAACGAATTCCACCAAAACGACAAATATATTCAATATCAAACGCCAAATTCAAGCAAAAAAAAAGATATTTAAAACTGTTATTCGCATTACCGTAAGAGTGTTTTAGTAAGAAAACAAAGTTATTTTATATAAATGTGCACATCACAAACTTCTTTCCATTATCGATTAAATTTGGTACTTATCAAATTTTTAAAAACAAAAGTCTACTTAAAAACACAATTGGTGCCTTACTTATCAAAATACACTCTATCCACAAGTAACATAATTGCAAACATTTCTCGTCAAAATAGCACAATTCATCAAATTTGAAAACAAATAAGAAAACTGACTGCTTTTACAGAAACTTATTACTTACAAAGATCGTCTAGATTAGGATCTGCGATTCTCTATCCTTGGCTATTGTACAGTCCCTATCTGCCCTATAAATTACTACTTCTTATGTACATACGTCCCTCTAAACAATAATCTAACCTAGTACGCTTAGACTAATACGAGAGGTGTTGGGTTCAACATAAACTGAAATCGATAAAACCTAAGCAGTTCCATCGAAATCGTGGGTTAATCAAAATGCGCACTTTCCTTACTCCTATGTATACTAATGACCTTTTCCTTCACCATCACACTAACAAGCGGAAAAATCTGAAATTATCGATAATGTATCTTCTACACAATTGTATCGAAAAGAAGTGCTTTTAGGATTTAGTTTTGTTAAATTATGATCGAACGATTTGAATTGTTATCTTGAAAGTGTTATATTATTACCTATGTTCCACCACTTATTTAAATCTCCTACAAACCGTGAAATTAAACAGCTTTTTGTTATAGTTTAAACGACAGGCTGAGCATTGCCGCAAGCAGTTATTAAAAGATACTTGCAGTAGCACAGATCTTAGTATTTATGTATTTTACAACGCACGCATTGCCTGAAGCGAACGTCTGCCAGGAACCAAGCTTTGTCTCTAGATTGCTTCGAGAGTAAGTAAGGCAGTGTAAAGCACAGTTACAAGCGTGTTTACAACCTCGAGGGCTTTAGTTGAACAGGAAAAGTTGTTCAATGTATCAAATTGTACCTTGGATTACACTGCTGCGGCATGAATTACTTGCAAAAAAGAAAACGATCAGTAATAAGGCTCCCGTATTTGTATTTTCTTCTATGTATTATATACATTGGAATTTACATAAAATTTTACTGTAAAACGAAACGTTGAATAAATTATAAAAATAAACTACTTATTCCGCTTATTTTTCTTTAATTTAGTGAGTATCACATTCAAATGTCCATGATCATGTTCTTCCTTGGTTCTTCGGTTTTAAAGTTTGAAGTCTATGACTCATCAATAGTTATCCTAACTATGAAACGGTTTGCGATTATGATGGATATGAACTGAACTGCATTTATAAACATAATTTCCTTGTGTTACAATTTTGAGATCTACATTTTTATTACTAAATAGTATTTTGAATGTTTTTGATCATTTACACAAACAGGAGCTGATATCATCATAAACTCTGTTTATCCCTTTGAATTTCTAAACAAATAAACTGAAAACTGGACACACATGATCCCCTGAGACACATGATACCCCCATGTTCTCTTGAAATTTGAGTAACATTTTATCACTTGTTATAAGACGAGTTTGTACAATCGTATCTGTCAAGATACAATTAAGTGGTGGAATTCAATGGGATTGTACAAACTCGTCTTATGGCAAGTGAAGACATTCCACTAAAAAGCTCAAAATAATTTTCTTAACAAAATAACATTTTATATTAATTTCTTCATGTTTTTTTTTTAATCTTTCGTTTATTTGGAAGGCTCATTTGCATATTAATTTCTTCATGTATATGGATTTTTTTTAAATCTTTCGTTTATTTGGAAGGATTATTTGCCGTGAAGCGTTATGGAGCCGAAATCAAGTTTAACAATACATTTCTTGATTCTTATACATAGTGTTAGTTTTGGGGAACCGAAAGACTCGCGGTTTGGTCGAGGTTTGGGAATATAAAAATACAGTAGGAAAGGAAAGGATTTAAGGACATAGTTGGAAGAGTACCACGATGGCAGTCAATATGGCACCGGACCTTCCACGGGTCAACCCCACACCTCCCGCACTCCTCTCCCACCAACATTCGAATGCATCGAACAGCATCGAACAAAAGTTTAATATTCAAATTACTAACCTGTTCACAGCATATTTATTCACTTCCCGTGATAATAAACATGTTTCTCCAAAGGGTCCTATGTATTTCGGCTCGAATTATATCATAAATCAGCAGTTTCGTGCCAATTTATTAGCCGTTCGCGATTTGGTGGGGTTATCACTGCACTTCATTTCTTCTCAAAGGGCACTGAAAATATCAAGTTTTTACTCACTTCTCCGCACATGAACACCCCGAAATGTTGATGGAATGCAAATTAAACATCAATTTTCAAAATCAGTCACTTGTTTAAACCGAAAACTTAATATTTTTGCCCGAAAAAAACGATTAATAACTGATCGCGGAGCGAATGTAAACAACGGCACCGGCAGCAGCAAACTAATAAACAGGGTGGTTCAAAAAATAATTTTGCTCCGCCACGCTCAGTCGATTATGATTTATAATTTGGGTGTTATCCGATGGTTTGGGCTGGTTTGATTAGAGGCTTACCGTGCACATGTCGTTTCAGGTTTGTATGACAGTTGATAATGCGAGGTTGAATTTTACATTATTCTGATTGTGGCACTCCGTCATTGGTCCATGGCGAAGGGAGAGACCATATGACTGGATGAAATATTCAAGAGTTTTAACTTCATAGTTTGAAGTCGATTTTAATCGAGGTTGCGAGTCTTTTACATGATAATTAGGCTTCTCAGAAGCCATCAGTGAAACGTGTAATTCAACAAAATAACCAGAATTTGTCTGTGATATCTATTGCACCAGGGTCAGATACTTCATACAAAAAGTGTGACATGGGGGTGAGCGGGTATAAAATGCTTTTTTTTGCGTTACGTAATCAATGGATCTTTCCTGCGGTGCGTTTTTCGTCCAATGAAGTGTCCGGAATGTTGATTTCAGCTATGTGGGTTCTCTTTTAGCCAGCTTTTGGAGGGGAGGCGCTGTAGCCAGTGAAATGAAAGGTTTAGTTTCCCATACTAGTTTTCATACAAACTTGAACCGGCTTGTACTAAACCAGTTTTTGTTCAAATCGGTTTTTGGAGGACACTCGGAGCATGGGACGGAAACGAATGAGCGTGGTGGAGCTGGGTCGACCACCACGAGCTGGGTCGACCACGGTGAACCACCCTACTAATATTTTATGTTTTTTTATAAGTACGTCACCAATATTACAACAGTATATGACACTTTTTATTGTTCCAATACTTTCAAAGCTGTGTTTTGGTACTCAACCCACCTTCACCTTAAGGGTACACAAGTAATTACGATGCTGATGTTCACAAAGTTGACATTCCTCGCGATGTTTCACATCTGTTACGGGACAAACAAACTTTTTTTGGGAGACAACAATGAGAGGAAGACATACGGAAGGGATTAACGACAGACATTCAAATGTATAACAAAAAGAAGACATATGGATTTTAGAGAGGTTTCTTTTTGTCTTTATTAGCGAGACTTTCAGCCCTGGGACAAAAGAGATTTTATTATTTTAGCGTTCTCAATCCTACCTAGGGGAAGGCTCGGATACAGGGTGTAAAATGGAAATTTCGAAATTAAAGACCGTCACTTCGTTTTGGGATCCGCAAGGTTTGTATATACAAAAAGTTAAAAGTTAATTTAACGGGGAAATGGAAAAAAAATCATTAGCTTACAATTTTGGATCATCTGTTGAGGAAAATAAAACAAACGCACAGAAATTGATCTAGAGTGCGGTGCTGCAAATAGTGCATTGTGACATTTGCAACACCCGGGCAAAGCTGGGTTTCTTTCGCTAGCTAACAATAAACAATTACAAAATTTTCCACAAAATATTTTTTTCTCACAAAAATTTAAAACTTCTTAAAAAAATTATAAAGATAATCAATCTTTTTTATTGCTTTATTTTATTTTGTTATGGAAATTTTCAAATTTTTTGCTCTTATTATTTATTTTGTGAAAATCTTTTATTTTTTATAGAGAAGAATTGTTTATTTTGTAGGGTCAGTGTACCAATTGTCGCCATACATAAGAACAACTATTTAAAAAAAATAAGTAAAAGGCATGTGGGTGGACTTTATATATCAAGCGAACTTCCTGCTCCTTAGAACAGCTGTAAAAACCATAATGAAATTTGTTATTATCCTCAAAATTGAATAATCCATAATAGGAACGCATGCACCAGTTGTGGCACTATTCTTAATTTTGGTTCCTTAATTGGCAAATCCCATTGTTTTCTTATGGGAATGGCCAAATTGGGACCAAGTGCGACAACTGGTCCAAAGGATGTTAAAAATTAAGCAAAATCAATTTTTACAATTATGCTTTGCTTGTTTTGGAGGAAATCAAAGGTGCTATCGTGTCATATGAATATGCTTTATCGATATGAACTTGGTTTGCGGTGATTTGATTGGTCATTTGGCATATAAAGCACTAGTGCGAAAACTGGTGCTATAGCCACAAATGGTACACCTAGCCTAGTTGTTTATTTTTATTGTTATCAGACTAAGCCGAAATGGTGCAGTGCATTCTTCATTCAGCTCGGTCCATGGCTGCACGTCACCAACCGCGCAGTCTGCGGGGGTCCGAAAATCGTCCTCCACCTGATCGATCCACCTTGCTCGCTGTGCACCTCGCATTCTTGTTCCCGTCGGATTGTTGTCGAGAACAATTTTCACTGGATTATTGTCCGACATTCTGGCTACGTGCCCTGCCCACCGCAGTCTTCATATTTTCGCGGTGTGAGCGATGCAGGGTTCTCTCAACAGCTGATGCAACTCGTGGTTCATTCACCTCCTCCACGTACCGTCCGCCATATGCACGACTAAATAACCAAATAACTGGACGGACTTCGTGAAAATCGTTATTTATTATTATTTATTCAGACTAAGGCCGAAGTGGCCTGTGCGGTATATAAGAGTCTTCTCCATTCGGCTCGGTCCATGGCTACACGTCGCCAACCACGCAGTCTACGGAGGGTCCGCAAGTCATCTTCCACCTGATCGATCCACCTTGCCCGCTGCGCATCTCGCCTTTTTGTGCCCGTCGGATCGTTGTCGAGAACCATTTTCACCGGGTTACTGTCCGACATTCTGGCTACGTGCCCGGCCCATCGCAGTCGTCCGATTTTCGCGGTGTGAACGATGGATGGTTCTCCCAACAGCTCTACAATTCGTAGTTCATTCGCCTCCTCCACGTACCGTCGGCCATCTGCACCCCACCATAGATGGTACGCAGCACTTTCCTTTCGAAAACTCCAAGTGCGCGATGGTCCTCCACGAGCATCGTCCAGGTCTCGTGTCCGTAGAGGACTACCGGTCTAATTAGCGTTTTGTAGATTGTCAGTTTGGTACGGCGGCGAACTCTATTCGATCGGAGCGTCTTGCGTGAAAATCGTTGCACTCATGTTAATCCCTGCCACTCAAGAATGCCCATGAAACTCGAACTACGCACATAACCCGATCCATCGTCGCCTTGATCAACCGTATCAGTTTATCCAGAAATCCGTTTTCGTGCATTCGCTGCCATAGCTGGTCCCGACCGATTGTATCATATGCGGCTTTGAAGTTGATCAATAGATGATGTTTGGGCACGTTGTATTCGCGGCATTTCTGCAATACCTGACGTACGGCAAACGGTACGGTCTGTGGTATAGCGTTCCCCCATAAATCCCAAACCTTGGCAATTACCAAGTGCAGCGCTCTAGCCAGTGCCTCACCACCGTATTTAAACAGCTCTCGTGGTAGTTGGTCAACTCCAGAAACTTTGTTGTTTTTCAGCCGGCCGATCTCCTCCTGGATTTCCTGGAGATTTGGAGCCGGAAGCCGTACGTCCTGCGCGCGTGCTCGTAGGTTCATTTCCATACCGCCACCGTTGACCTCCTTGACCTTTGAATCACCACACGCTGGTTCGTAGGAAGGTGGTTACCATATATGTCCCAACATATATCGGGCTGTGGCACGTGGCCCTTACGTGAATGCTTTTCCTTCTCATAGAATTTTCGTGCGTTATTAGCGCGGTACAGTTGCTCCGTCTCTTCACGGTCTCGATTTTCCTGCTGGCGCTTTTTTTCGAGTTGTGACTGTTCCGCCCCCGTTTGTATAGTGCCTCGTTCGCCCTCGTGCGGTGCAATCTCGCCCATGCTGCATTCTTCTCCTTAACTAACTGCTTCACCGTCATACCAGTCGTTTCACTGATTCAGGGGCACCGTACCTAGTGCAGCGAAATATCTCCCCAGCCATCTTCAAGGAAAATAATCGTGGTTGTTAAGTGTAAAATGTACCTACTCCCACAAACCCTACGAACGCAGCCAACACTACACTACCCCGCCACTTACTCACCACCAGGGACTGGTGGACTGGACATCCAGGTAATTCTATTGCTGTTCATAAAAGGCCACGAAACCCCAAGCCAGGCCCTACTCCAGATATATTCGCTAATCGCCATTTTGTGTTCCCCATGGTGCCACCAGGACCTTGCGGTTTTTGTTTTAAAAACCCCCTCGCGGTTTTATTATAAAACGCCATGGCGGTTTCCCGCCGCTCTAAAACCCGATACCTGCCCTAGGAGAGTGTGTCCACCAAGTGCGCCATAAATCCAGGTTTTTCCCAATGCGTCCACGGACTGCTGAAGCATCAAGTTCGTCACTACACTAGAGGGGTGCATGACACAGGCAGAGGGTCCACGAGAGGCTGCAGTTCGCCGAGAAGAAGCTGACATCCACTTCTGACCCAGTTGCAGAAACCGGAGAGTCTATAGTTAGCGTAGTGGCAGTGCGCGGGGCCCCGAAGAACGAAGCAGATAGAGAAATGAGGAAGTAAGGAAGAGAAAGGTAGGAGATAGAAATAGAGAAGTGGGAAGCGTCATCAGGTGTTTGAGGACGGACGCGAGAAGAAAGTCAAGGAGGAAAATAAAGTGCACACGAAATAAAGTGAAAGTTTTTCATGAGACAACTCGAGTATTTCTCTATAGCGGAGTGTCACGAGCCCTGAGGCTTGTTGCTGGGAGTAACACGGCCCTCGCCCCCAGTGAGTTACAGAGCCTAGCTGCTCTTTCGTTGGGAGTGCCACTTTCAGCTGCTGCGCGTAGTCTACCGTCTCGTAGCCGCCCAATGTGATGCCGCGGTGGACGACTCCGACGCGTCGAGAGTTTTGAGCGCAGACATACTGCAACGAGGTAGTGGTCGGATTCAATATAAGTGCGGTAAGTGCGTACGTTCGTGATGTCGGAGAAGAATTTACCGTCGATTAGAACGTAGTCGATTTGGTTTTCCGTTTCTTGATTAGGTGATTTCTATGTGGCCTTGTGGGTATTCTTGCGGGGGAATAAAGTGCTTAAGACTATCATTCCGCGGGAGGCTGCAAGGTCGATGCATCGTTGGCTGTTGTCGTTCGATACGGTATGTAGACTATCCGATCCGATTGGTCTATACATTTCCTCTCTGCCTACGTGAGCGTTCATGTCGCCGAAGACGATTTTGACGTCCCTCAGTGGGCATCCATCGTATGTCTGCTCTAGCTGTGCATAGAACGCTTCTTTCTCGTTTTCGGGTCTTCCTTTGTGTGGGCAGTGCACCTAGAAGAAACGACCTTTTATCCTCAGCTGGCACATCCTTGCGTTGATTGGCTGCCACCCAATCACGCGTTGGCGCATCTTGCCCAACACTATGAAGTCGGTGTCCAGCTCGTTGGAGGAGCTTTACCCAAGCAGCACAAGCCAGGCAAAAGTTGTTGCGGCAACTTGATTGTGACTGAATCTAGTCGCATATGAGTTGCAGTAACCTACGTGAAACAAGTGTGTTACTACGGTAGTAGAAGGTAGCTGTTACTTGGGAGAAGAGGATAAGCGCAATGAGGCACCAGTTGATGACTGCTTGAGTACATTTAAAACTCAAGTACATCAAGAAACTCAACGCGTCCCGCATATGCTACGTGCCGCGAGCCGACATATGCAGGGATAAGAATTAGAACATGCTATTAGAATACAAACCAATATAACTATTTTTTTTGTTAAATATCTTGGCTGTGCATATGCACAGCATATGTTTCGAAATGGACAAATTGATATGAAATTTGCGAAAAAAAAATCCACGTGTCTTGGAGGGACTCGAACCCTTAACCTCCTACTCTCTAGATAGACGTGATACCCCTACACAACAAGGTCACGTTTGCGGAAAAGCCATCAAAATCCGAGTACCAACCTCCACCGCGGTTAGCTTTCTTTTTTGCAAATTGAATATCTTTCGGATGCTTGATTTGTCCAATCTCCACATGTGCTTTACTGTTGTATATCCACAGTCAAGCAAGTGCACATTGTTTATTAAACAAGAGGATCGCACTTTATGTCTCCTAGCAACGGGCTGGTTTAGAATGCGAATCAATCGCACTCTGCTGTGCCATAGGCTTGCTTGGCTAAAGCATTTGATGAGTTTGATTGCCTTACGTAAGCGGTCGCGTGTACTCAGACGACTAATGACGGTGGAAGACCGACACTTGATTACAATTAATTGCATATTATTCGGCAACTCGGCCGTACGAAAACCATATATTTTGTTAAATATCTTGGCTGTGCATATGCACAGCATATGTTTCGAAATGGACAAATTGATATGAAATTTGCGAAAAAGAATCCTCGTGTCTTGGAGGGACTCGAACCCTCAACCTCCTACTCTCTAGATAGGCGTGATAACCCCTACACAACAAGACCACTTAGAGGTTACGTTTGCGGAAAAGCCATCAGAATCCGAGTACCAACCTCCACCAACATATGCTGTGCATATGCACAGCCAAGATATTTAACAAAAAAAATGGTTTTCGTACGGCCGAGTTGTCGAATAATATGCAATTAATTGCAATATAACTAGTTATGGGCAAATGCAGTCTTTCGGTTATGGCGAGGAGATCTAATAAAACAAAGAAATTCATAACGATGTAGTTATAATTTTATTTAGTTTTAATTTGGTTTTTGATGACCATTTTGTGTGTCTCACTTTTCTCAAGTGTAATCTTGAAAATAAATGAAGTTCTCTATCTCTTCAATAAAACTTGTTTCTCGCCTTTCTATTAGTTTATTGAGCACACTTAAGATCAATAAACCTGTTTCCCAATTCCAGTGAGCATCGTCGGATTCCTTGTTGGCAAAAATGATATTCCATGAAAGGGTGCACCAAAAGCTCATCTAGTGAGTTCATTACAGAAGCGTACTTCGAAAGTGCCAGCTCGTATTGTCCTTGAGAACAAAAACGAACAGCTTCGTTATATCGATTCCGAAAATCCGCCTTCTGGAATTGTAAATGTCAGCAAACATATAAAAATACAGTGCTAACTCACTACTCACCTTCAGTGCCTCGAAAGCATCATTAACATCAGTAAATCCTCCACATTTGCCACACTTAAGTTCGCTTTCAACGGAGTTGTGCCTAAACACCAGCCCATTTCCACAGCCCTCGGTTGCACCGCACTTGAACCTCACCATGGTTGGATCCATATCGTGGACACTCGGCCAATCATCTTCACAAGCTTGACAGCAGCACTCGAACTTGTAGTTTTCAGCCAGCAGTTTTCGCCTCTCTCGACGATTCGCTCTGGTGTACAGCTGACCGTAGTTCTCCGCAACTATCGATCCGGCTGGAATATTTTTAATAGTGCGAACGTAGACTACATTACCAACAAAGTATCGAGTAATTCCGGGGTCGCAGGAATGATTAAACAGCACCAGTGAAGGATACAATCCAGCTCCAATGCAAACCGAAACACCCGGGTCTTGCGGTTTTCTACGCTGCAATTCGGAGATTTCATGGGAGTTGTATGTTACGATCTGAAGGTTGTGCAGTAATATCCTGCCAAGAAATCTAATTTGAAATTAACTTTTATATATTTATTTTTTTCCCCAAAAGTTTGTATACAAACTTACCCTTTCAAAGAACTCGATTTACAGAAGCCCGCTGCAACAAGAACTGTGTTGAGTAAAACAGACATAGCCGTCCATTTTAGGTAATCTTCTGGGTTTCGTTGTTCGGAGTGAGTTACAAAATTGTAAACTTTGCGGTAATCATCAAACGGCAAACTGTCAATAGGAAATAATTATAATCTGTGTGTCTACAAACAGTCTAATATAACTCGAATACCTGTCTACGAAATCATTCGACAAGTGATCTAACTTGTCCTGCATATTATAAAAGTATTCTTCTGATTTTTGTGAGACTATCCTCAGGGCCAACATAGCAACTACATTTGCCCCTGACTTTCTCACAAACGTAAGAAATCCACATTCGAACCTATGGTAGCCTAAAGGAGCAAGTTTTTGACAGTTCTCGGAACAATAAACGACGTCCACGCAGTATGGGCAGCTGAACAAAACTTCAATCCGGTTGCCGCATTGGTCACAATGAGTTCCACTGCAGTCAGGCATAACCACGGAAGCGTGGGGCTGTTCCTTCAGCAACACGTTATTGGGCTTTAGGTTGTTCCGTGTCCTTGCGAATCGTCCTTCGGATTCGGTGCAATCGAAAAACAGTGACTTATCCATATGAGGAACGAATTCTTTGGCAGTGGCGCGTTTTATAGGCTCTAAATATTTTTTGATATTAGAAATGTAAAGATCTAAGTTGACAATTAACTTATGAGTTTCCTTCAATCGCTTTTCTCGCATTTCTCTGTCAAGGTTGCAAGCATGTAGAGCAGTGAACGTTTCCCTAAAAATAAGAAAAAAGTTTTAAAAAGAACAACAATGTTTAAGGAATGTTGCTTAAACCTGTAGCAATCTAATGCGGCTGGAAAATTTTTCAATGCGGAGAAAATTTGAGCTTTCCGTTCAAACAGTTTGTATCGCATATCCTCAGGGTAGTTAAGCTTGAAGGATAGCTCAATATCGTGTAACGCCAGATCATATTTATTCAGGTGAAATAATGATGACGAACGACTGGCTAGAATAAGAGCTCTTTCTGTGTCTGAAAATAAATAAAAGGATCAAATGAACGAACTTGAAGCTTTCAAAATTCTTCAAAACCGTCAGTAAGAAATGAGAAAAATATGCGCAAAAGGATGTCAGAGACATTTCTGCCAGATTTGAGTGAAGTACTGCAAATTTATTTGTTTTCTGAACTTTGATATGTTAATGGCTATCATTTCACTATTTCTCATTGATTGTCAACATCATCTGCGACAAATGGAACAATCTCTACACTACCGTAGAAATAAATTTGAACTATTTTTGAACTATTTTCTAGCTTTCAATTGGAATATGGTATCCGATTTGTCTGATGTCAACGATATGACAAAATACGTTTATTCATTTTTCAACAATCGAATGTTGCAAAAAATGTTTCCTAGATTCGGTCACCACTAATCTCCTGTTTGCAACACGCATCGTTGCGCCATTTTGCGTAATTTGGCGGGAATCTGTAACAAACACATTTTTGAATTGATGAAAAATGAACATTCTAACACGAATCGCATCTCCCATATGTAAAAGAATTGGGTGAAAAATTTACAAGCAATTAGCATACGACTCAAAGATCAAATCGGACAGTAGAGTATGCCATCTGTCATCCTCACTTTGTATCTCACATATCATCAATTAACAAGCCAATGGACACCAAGAAGTCTGCCTTACTCAAAACTTAACAACTTTTGCTCAGATGCCAATTTAACCTGTACGCCAGTAAAAATTCGTTTTCAACAAACACCTAGGAAACATTTAGCACACGCCAAAAAATACTCGATCGGTGCCAAAAAAAAATTGCTTGAATGATGTTCAAGGTCACACTCACGCCCATTCATAATACTCACCATCACCCGATGGCAATAGTAAACATGCGTCATTGTAGCACTGCAATGCGTCCTGCCACTTCTCGTACTGAAGTGCACTGTCACCCCGTTTCATGATTTCCACTGCCTTGGTCAGATTCTTCCCAATGCCAATTTCACGCACTGGATTCCATAGTTTTCCACCATGGCGAGCCTCCACGATTTCGTGCACAAATCGAACGCGCTGTGCGTCGTTCTCCAGCTGGGAAAATGCTTTGAACTCACTTTCACTGATTCCACTGCGAAACTTGGCGAAGTCGTCGTGGAAAAATCCGGTTTCCTCACAGATTTCCATTTTTTGTATGCAGCACTCGGCTGTGCTGGTACACGCTTCTGATTGTAGGGTTGAGTTAATTGAAATGAGAAAATTGGTGCTTTCCCTCTAATCCACGGTTTCAACTCTTTGTTCAGCTATTTATAAAACATTGAATTATTACATTATCTGGTGTACACACTTGTGATTCATTTCAAGCGTACTCGAATGAATTTCATTGCGATGGGATGCGCGCGCAACCGTTTTCCACATGACCGAAATTCTAGTGCATTCGTCTGGATGTAGGGTTACTGGCTCGGTTCTTCGCCACATGTGTTGAGGTTTATCAATAAATTGTTCTAATTATGGCTATAACTGGTACACCTACCCTATAGATCTGATGACCTATATATAATGCTGAAAAATGAAGAAATGTTGTAAATGTTGTCGTCAAACTTATGTTGCAAAAGATCCAACTATTCGTTTATAAGCGGCGCGTTTTTTTTTTGCTTTAAAAAAACGTCTTAATGAATCGTCTTCTCGTTTGGTTGCACAACTACCAATCTGATTAGCATGCAGCGTAAACAGTTGAGTTGCGTAGTTCAATGTGATGAAGAAGAATATGTTCTGTCCCTTGAGATATGAGTTGATGATAAGACACTGTCGGTAAAATGGCACTATAAATAAGAAGACACCAATGAACCATGTTTACACATGTTTAATGTGTCATTTTCAACTGAATATAAGAAATGAAGACACGAGATGCACTTTTTGCCTTTATCGTATACTAAGTATACGTAAAGGCTATATGATCACATCAAAACCAAACTTTTAATAGAAGGCTCGGAGACCTATAGTGTTGTATACCACTCGACTCAGCACGACGAATTGAGGAGATGTCTGTTATGTGCAGAGTTGAACAATATCATCAGCGTAGGCTGATTTGGGACTTCCTTCATCTATCACATTCATTCATTCATTTATAGTCTACATCAAGATGAATACACCACTAGGTGTTCCAATCTGCTAAATTCACGATTCAGCCATCTTGGATTTTAGTATGGGAGAGCCAGCCGGTTTGTTTTCGTTTTGCACTGAGAATGAATTTTTCACCCCCGCCGTCTTCTCTTCTACAAACTTGGTAGGTTGGAGCACCTACTACTGTATTCATCTTGGTCTACATCTAAACAGATAACACTGAATCAACAAATTGACGCCACAATACACGGTTCGAGGCCGCATCTCTCCATCCTCGAATACGCCCCACGCTCGCCAAGTCGTTTTGCACCTGGTCTGCCCATCTCGCTCGCTGCGCTCCACGTCGTCTCGTACCTGCCGGATCGGAATCGAACACCATCTTTGCAGGGTTGCTGTCCGGCATTCTTGCAACATGCCCTGCCCATCGTACCCTTCCGGCTTTAGCTACCTTCTGGATACTGGGTTCGCCGTAGAGGTGGGCGAGCTCATGGTTCATTCTTCGCCGCCACACACCGTCTTCTTGCACACCGCCAAAGATGGTCCTAAGCACCCGTCTCTCGAATACTTCAAGTGCTTGCAAGTCTTCCTTGAGCGTTGTCCATGTTTCATGTCCGTAGAGGACAACCGGTCTTATTAACGTCTTGTACATGACACATTTGGTGCGGTGGCGAATCTTTTTTGACCGCACTTTCTTCTGGAGCCCGTAGTAGGGCCCGACTTCCACAGATGATACGCCTTCGTATTTCACGACTAACATTGTTACATCCGTTAGCAAGGATCCGAGGTAGACGAATTCTTCGACCACCTCGAAGGTATCCCCGTCTATCGTAACACTGCTTCCCAGGCGGGCCCTGTCGCGCTCGTTCCGCCCACAAGCATGTACTTTGTCTTTGATGCATTCACCACCAGTCCAACTTTTGTTGCTCCACGTTTCAGGCGGGTGTACAGTTCTGCCACCTTTGCAAATGTTCGGCCGACAATGTCCATGTCATCCGCGAAACAAATAAATTGAGTGGATCTGTTGAAAATCGTACCCCGGCTGTTACGCCCGGCTCTCCGCATGACACCTTCTAGCGCAATGTTGAACAACAGGCACGAAAGTCCATCACCTTGTCTTGGTCCCCGGCTCGATTCGAACGAACTGGAGTGTTCGCCCGAAATCTTCACACAGTTTTGCACACCATCCACCGTTGCTTTGATCAGTCTGGTAAGCTTCCCAGGGAAGCTGCTCTCGTCCATAATTTTCCATAGTTCTACGCGGTCTATACTGTCGTATGCCGCCTTGAAATCAACGAACCGATGATGCGTTGGGACCTGGTATTCATGGCATTTTTGAAGGATTTGACGTACAGTAAATATCTGGTCCGTTGTCGAGCGGCCGTCAACGAAGCCGGCTTGATAACTTCCCACAAACTCATTCACTAATAGTGACAGACGACGGAAGATGATCTGTGATATCACTTTGTAGGCGGCATTAAGGATGGTGATCGCTCGAAAGTTCTCACACTCCAGCTTGTCGCCTTTCTTGTAGATGGGGCATATAACCCCTTCCTTCCACTCCTCCGGTAGCTGTTCGGTTTCCCAGATTCTGACTATCAGTTTGTGCAGGCCAGTGGCCAGCTTTTCCGGGCCCATCTTGATGAGCTCAGCTCCGATACCATCCTTACCAGCTGCTTTATTGGTCTTTAGCTGTTGAATGGCATCCTTAACTTCCCTCAAGGTGGGGGCTGGTTGACTTCCATCATCCGCTGAACTGACGTGGTCATCTCCTCCGCTGCCTTGACTTTCACTGCCTGTACTCTCAGCGCCATTCAGATGTTCCTCGTAGTGCTGCTTCCACCTTTCGATCGCGACACGTTCGTCCGTCAAGATGCTCCCATCCTTATCCCGGCACATTTCGGACCGCGGCACGAAGCCTTTGCGGGATGCATTCATCTTCTGATAGAACTTGCGTGTTTCTTGAGAACGGCACATCTGTTCCATCTCCTCGCACTTCGCTTCTTCCAGGCATATCAAGCTATCAATTCTGCTATCAGTCATGCTCAGTCAATGATACTGAACAATTAAATTGGATGGTGGAATTAAATGGAATGGTACAAACTCGTCTTATGACAAGTGAAGACATTCCACTAAAAAGCTCAAAATATTAATTAATGATTTTGTGTGTGTTACTTCTACGTGAAGTTAAACGATTTACAATAATATGGAAATGCTAATATAATTTTCCAAACTCAGACGTACATGTTCATGATAGAATTAGAGGCGAAAGTATAGAATTGATAGTTCCGTTAGGATACGGCAGGCATGAAGAATGTTTTTATAGAAGTCGATTTGAAAGCGAGCGGAGGGCAATATTTGTGATGGCACATATCACACGACCTTCCTTCAAACATTCTTCATGCCTGCCGTATCCTAACGGAACTATCAATTCTATACCTTCGCCTCTAATTCTATCATGAACATGTACGTCTGAGTTTGGAAAATGATATTAGCATTTCCATATCACTCAAAATATTTTTTTTAGCAAAAGGAAACGATGTTAAATGCTGACCAGTTACTCGTCCACAATACAGGGTCAGGTTACAGTTCACTGCTTTCGTCGGGGTCCCAACTCTAGCACTGGCTATCAACCCCGTTCCTACCTTTCGGATAACAGGCCCGACATCTCATTCTGGTATCAACACAACTGTTTTTTTTTTAGTTTTGCCACAATTAAATTAACTCCCTAAAGCTGATCCCAGCACTGATCTTGATTGCCCTGTTGGAACTTGCAACCGATCGTCCTGTTGGAACTTGCAAAGATTCAGTACAATACCTACCTTCGACTAACGATTTTTACGAAGGACTAATTTCATTAATATTTTTGTTTAGTTTTTCTCTACTGTGGATGTTATAATAAGTTCCTTTATTCGCTATAATAAAGCTTTGCAAAAAAACATCGTTATTACAAGGAAATTCTTCATGTTAATTTTAATCTTAACGAGTATAAGGGTCTGTTCACAAATTACGTAACGCTTCTGGGGGAGGGGGAGGTCCAACTTGCGTTATACTTTGTTACACTAAAGGGTGGGGGGGGGGGTGGGTACTACCAAATGTTACGCATAACGCAAAAAAAAATGAATTCCTTTTTTTAATCACTGATTGAAGTAATTGCTGATATGCGTAAAAATACCAAGCGAATATTATATTTCTCAGCACCACAGTTCCGCAAAACTATGTAAATGGTTATGATCGCAAATTCTATTTGCGTTTTTACTAGCTGCATTCTTGATATCCTTGATTTTTAATCATGTGCCGTCCCTATCCTAACAGTATTTAACAAATACCAAAACCCAAATGCTTCAGAGAAGGTAAAAAAAACTGCCTTTAATATTTTCACAGTTACGCGTTACATGGGGGAGGGAGGGGTACACAAAATGTTACTTTTTGTTACGGTGGGGGGGGGACAAAAACTCGGATTTTTGCGTTACGTAATTTGTGAACAGACCCTAATCATATGCATTCATTTTTTTCATTAAGTCATATTATTATATTCGTGGCGGTTATCGTTGCTTTATAAGGGGACCTCAGTCAATAAATTCTGGCATAACCACCTGGAAAACTAATTTTATCACAGTTTCATCAAATAAATATCTCACGAATTTTCTATTTATCACGAGTGGATTTATCACAAGTGGACGTTTTCTCCATCTAACGCGTTTTGCTTTTTTGAGCAACCTTACTTCACCGCTATTTAAAAATGCAGAAAATAATCAAAATAAAATAGAATTTTTTTAGTAATTTCCCTTTGATGATCTCTATCAGTGACAGCTGATTGCTTCAAATATCAGTATGATTTGATAGTGCTTGCAATCATCGCTAATTGCTGTGATAATAAATAATGATATTGCTCCTACCACTGCTATAGATATCACTTAAATCGCTGTAGTGATAGTGATACTGGGCAACTCGGGTTAAGTGTGTATTAGAGTGGGGCGTCATGGTATTTTTTTTCAAATCAATGGTTTTTCGAAGCCATTCTGGGTCCTGAACAACTGTGCAGAATTTGGGACCGATTGGTTGCTTCCTCGCTTTCCGCATCGCGTTTAAAGTTTGTATGGAGATTAGTATGGGAGAACGTATATTTTTGCATTTCTACTAATAGAGGTTTCAGTTCATCGTAAACCAAGTGGCACATTGCGTTAAAGTATAACCCAAAGGATGCCGAAAAACTTTGCTGAAGAAGGCACGTTGCTGGAATGTTCACGAAAAAAGTTATAAAGCTTCGAACATTGAGTGTTCAAACCATAGCATAGCATAGCATATGTGATTGTACAAATCGTGGGTGGCTATACAATGCTCAATTGAGCAATCTACTGTATATTGTCGCAAATTGGTACTTGGGATAAGTACCTTTTCCTATACAGTAGCAGTTGTATACCTGGCCACGTCCTTACAATCACGGAAGGAAGGGAAGGAATGTTAGTTCAACATCTACTAGTGAAGATGCAGGGAACCCATACTACCTTCATAGATAGGGCTTTAGAGCTAATGGGAGCTATCCGGAATTATTTCACAAAGAAAAAAACCCGACAAGAAGGAAGATGGGTTTTGCCTCTGATAACCAAAGGTTGTCCGATAGTGCTGGCAGAAACATTGATTTCTTGCATATGGTTTAAACAATCAATTTTCGAAACGTAATAACATTTTTTGTGTACCTTCCAGCTACGTACCTTCTTCGGCAAAGTCTTTCGGCATCTTCCATAATATATGTTAACGTAGTGAGTCACGTGATTGATGATAAATTAAAGCCGCTAAGAGCAAAAATGTAAAAAAGTACGTTTTCTCATACTAATCTCCATGTAAATTTAAAACGCGATGCGGCATGCGAAGTTGCAACCAATCGAGCCCATATTTTACACAGTTGATTGGGATCCCAAAACAATTCAGAAAAACCTTGATCTCCTCTCCTTGACCTTGGAAGAAGTCGAAGCAGAGCGAGAGAGGCAATAAAAGAGAGCCAGAGACGAACAGCATACTACTGTTGGTCATAAAGAGAATGATAATTGTTTCCTAATGAAATTATAACTATTAAATACTAATTAAGCATAGAAGAGAATAATGAATATCGACGAAAGTTTTTAAACTATACAAGGATTAAACTATCAACAATTAGCTTACGGAGGACCCTCCTTAGTCGTGCGGTAAGATGCGCGGCTACAAAGCAAGACCATGCTGAGGGTGGCTGGGTTCGATTCCCGGTGCCGGTCTAGACAATTTTCGAATTGGAAATAGTCTCGACTTCCCTGGGCATAAAAGTATCATCGTGCTGGCCTCATGATATACGAATGCAAAAATGGTAACTTGGCTTAGAAGCCTCGGAGTTAATAACTGTGGAAGTGCTTAATGAACACTAGGCTGCGAGGCGGCTATGTCCCAGTGGGGGATTTAATGCCATGAAGAAGAAGAATTAGCTTACGACATCAACCAAGCTATAAAACAGTACTCCGATAAAACGGTCATATTAAAAATAAGCTACATCTAACATACACTAAAACAAACACAAGCTGTACTTGGAATCTGGGATTTAAGAGGAAATTTAGACGACGGAGTATGTGTAAGGAACTTTTGGAAAAGGGATGGGAAATTGGGGGTTAGCTACCGGTCCTAGAGGAAAGACAATTTTTTTTCTTAAGCCAACCAGCAAGCTAGATATATGTTTCTGGTTAAGTTATGTGACTATTAACCTTGAATATTACTAAAAGTGAAGCCGAATTTTAGTGCTTTAAATAAGCTTGTGGTGCTTGCACAGAGAACAAGCAAGAATCAAGTATGACAAATAAGTGAGTGGACCGGTTAGCTCGAACATTATCCTCTTTTCCAATTCTCCTAATTAGGACCCTTATGCAGGGCCGGATTTAGGGGGGGCGGGTTGTGGTGGCCCCGGGCCCCACAAATCTTATGTACCAAAACCAACCATTTTTGTACATTTTGGGGCCCACAAGCTGTCGGCTAAATCCGGCCCGGCCTATAGGTATTTATTACCTAAGCCCTCGTGGCCAGTCCCGAGCATCCAAGGGTCTCGAAAGAGTCGATCAGAAGAGCTGAACTTATACAAATCCCTTGCTTATGTGTAGACGAACCGTAGGAGAAGTCCGCAATAGCGACGTGCACTCTTCCCATCCACATCGGCTCAGGAAACTGGATTTGTGCTCCTAGAGAGCCAATCGGGACCAAATTTCGTCCACGGCCCTCTATTTCTCCGTCCAAGAACCCCTGGGGAACTCTAGAGAAGCGAAGTTTAATCGCTGTCTGCATCAGCCAATCGTTAGCGTGGTAACGTACACCAGCGCATGATCCCCCTCCCCACCATCGGTGATCCCACCGCTGCCACCAAAGTTCTATCGTCGTCTACATCAGCGACATCATCCGATCGACTTTGCGATGGCAAAAATCAGAGACCGTCACGACAATATGGTAGACTTTTAACGTTAATATCTCAGCCGTTTCTCGAAAGATTTCCTATAATTTCTTGTATTGTATTGTTCTAAAAATACACATTTTCAATTATTATTTATTGAAAATTGACAAACAGTTTAGAAATAGTAAAACCACCAATCCCGTACATGCATCGCAAGCACAGACATCAAAATCAAGCAACTTGGTAGTTTGGATCTTATCGTCAGTTCGAACAAGAATTGTAACCTGTCAAATTGCTTACATTAAATATTTACCTACATCTACTGTACATAAATAATTATTAATAAAATCCTACTTATTATTTACATAAACTACTACTTATTATTGCTCTAAAATTAGATTACTAGGAATGAACTTAAAGGCAACAGAACAGAATTAAAATAAAACTGAACATTAAAACATCGAATATTGGAATACGAAAATCATCCTGCAGATCCCTAAACCCATCCCGAATCACACTCGTAACGCACCGTTGACGGGGACTGTCAACGCGACAGTTCACCAACATTGTTTCACTGGTCCATCAGCACGAACCGGAGGGAACGATAAAAATTCACGGACGAACGAGGAGCGATCTCTCTACTAGTGAACCGATTACTTTCATTCCCGGACAAGTGTGCGCTAATAATTGCCGGATTGTGAAGTGTGTGACCGTCGATAAAGCGCTACCGGAAAAAACAGTTGAAACTGACAATCGGATCAGGTGAACCCTCACGAAAGTACCAAGCGATCCACGTTTTGTGTCCGCCATTGATACTGGAAAGCCTCGTTTAGTGCCCGCAATCACCGCAAACGTCACCGGAGTGCCACCATTGGCCCGGTAGGGCGTCTCAAGTGGTAGTTCCCGCGCCAGAAATCTCAAGCGGACCTCGTTTCTGCCCGCCATCATCGCCAGTGCCACCGGAGTGCTAACATCCGCCCGGTGGGGTGTTTCAAGCGAATTGCTGCACAAAATTCTAAGTGGACCTCGTGTTGTGCCCGCCATCATACCAAGCGTCATCGAAGAGCCGCGCACGGCCCTGTGGAGTTTGCTTTGGGTCCGCCATAGTAAAAATCATCATCGGCGTGCCACTCCAGCCCGTTGGAGCGTGGCGCGGTTAGTGGAGCAAGCCAATCCGAAAGCAAGGTGTGCTCGATTTTGGTCGGCGAACAACACATTCCCTGTGGAATTCGAGGACATCGGCGTGCCTTGCCATCCCGCTTCCTGCCATCTCCCAAAGTCCTGCGCTTGGACCCCTACTTTTGAAGAATGTTGCATGTAGGTGTGCACGCGTCCGACCGGGACCATGCCACAGAACGATGGGCTGCACCGCTTGAATCTACGACAAAAACCGTGTGTGAACCCTTTTCCCTTCAAAATCGATCTTGGTGAAACATGAATTTATAAGAAACTAATAAATCATGCAAAATTGATATAATGCATAATGTAAACCTAAATTATCCCTATTCACTTGTTATTTAAAGAAATCATTCCTTTTTTGTCATAATTTGCTTTGATTGCTCCACCTCGTGCACTATATTTGGGAAGTCTTTCCGCCAATACCCCTCCAATTTCTTCTGAGAGCTACCAGTGTAACGACCCTGAGGTCACTAAAGGGCAGACGAAAGCCTCCAGCTAAAAGGATCTCTAACAGATTTCACTTAGTGTGGACACAGCAGCATGAAGGCGTTGGTAGCATTTTCAACGAAAAAACCATCGCGTTGATAGTGGTCGTCATTCAACCTCAACGAACCAGCATTTTATGTGAAGAAAGGTTTGTTTACAAAAATGGCGTTTGTTGCGATTCCGCGCAATGCAGTGACGATGCTGAAAATTTTTACCAAATGGTGGCATCTTGGCGAAAAGTCATCAGAACGCCGTCGGACAATAACAGCACTAAGTAAAATTTAGACGCAAGGTTCCGACAAGCGTTTGTTGGTTGCAGATAGTTATTCAAACACGCACAGGCGAAAGAAAATTGGTTCTTCCCAGGATCAGCTTTTTCTGGACAGATAGGGTTGAAATGGACTGTTTCGGTGGCATCACCGTTTTAGCTTTGTTGAGGGATCGAAGTAGGTTGCGGTTGAAAACGGACGCGAAAAAATCATCCGGATTGTCAATTGTCGTGAATTTCAAGCTACTAAACTTAAATGTAATAATTGAACCGAAAAACTAATGTGAGGAGATGTAAAGGAAGATGGCCGGATGAGGAATAAAAAAGAAGAATGACCGTAGCATGGAGATCTTGGAGAGTCCCGAATATGTTGCGGATGAAGGATGATTTCATTTTCAAACGTCAATCAAACCGTAAAGCACGAAGTTGTGATGAAATGGCTGGAGCACTTCAAAAGCTGTACGGGTCGTAGACTGCATTTCAAGATAAGTAACAAATTTGTTTATCTGAATTTCGTATGGGTTCATTGATTATTTCACTCGGGGTGACTCGGGAAGCACAACCCACTGTTTGTAGGAAAAAAGATTTGCATTTGCATTCGTGCTTCCCACATTAGTAGCCTCTCTTTCCTTCTACATTTTATGTGTTGAAATAGGGAAACTACAAACAAACGCGAAAATCAATGTAATGAATAATGGGTGATCACATTTGGTGGATAGTTTTCTGTCGAAGATTGCACATGACTTTAGTTAGAGGGAATTACGTAAATTTTGTCACTGAATCAGAACCAGCCCGCTCCATTTGGCGATTCTTACTGTCACACTTACTTACAAACTGTCAAGCACCCCATAAACATTATAACACATGTTGATCAGCGCCTCTTTATTTATTTATTTAATCAGACTAAGGCCGAAGTGGCCTGTGCGGTATATAAGAGTCTTCTCCATTCGGCTCGGTCCATGGCTACACGTCGCCAACCACGCAGTCTACGGAGGGTCCGCAAGTCATCTTCCACCTGATCGATCCACCTTGCCCGCTGCGCACCTCGCCTTCTTGTGCCCGTCGGATCGTTGTCGAGAACCATTTTCACCGGGTTACTGTCCGACATTCTGGCTACATGCCCGGCCCATCGCAGTCGTCCGATTTTCGCGGTGTGAACGATGGATGGTTCTCCCAACAGCTGATGCAATTCGTGGTTCATTCGCCTCCTCCACGTACCGTCCGCCATCTGCACCCCACCATAGATGGTACGCAGCACTTTCCTTTCGAAAACTCCAAGTGCGCGTTGGTCCTCCACGAGCATCGTCCAGGTCTCGTGTCCGTAGAGGACTACCGGTCTAATTAGCGTTTTGTAGATTGTCAGTTTGGTACGGCGGCGAACTCTATTCGATCGGAGCGTCTTGCGGAGTCCAAAGTACGTACGATTTCCAGCCACTATGCGTCTCCGAATTTCTCTGCTGGTGTCATTTTCGGCAGTCACCAGTGAGCCCAAGTACACAAATTCTTCTACCACCTCGATTTCGTCACCACCGATGCAAACTCGCGGTGGGTGGCTCACATTGTCTTCTCTTGAACCTCTTCCTATCATGTACTTCGTCTTCGACGTGTTGATGACTAGTCCGATCCGCTTAGCTTCCCTCTTTAGTCTGATGTAGGCTTCCTCCATCTTCTCAAAGTTACGTGCCATAATATCTATGTCGTCGGCGAAACCAAATAGCTGGACGGACTTATTGAAAATTGTACCACTCGTGTTAATCCCTGCTCTTCGTATTACCCTTCCAAAGCGATGTTGAATAGCAAACACGAAAGACCATCACCTTGCCGTAACCCTCTGCGGGTTTCGAAGGGACTCGAGAATGCCCCTGAAACTCGAACTACGCACATCACCCGATCCATCGTCGCTTTGATCAACCGTGTCAGTTTATCCGGAAAACCGTGTTCGTGCATTAGCTGCCATAGCTGGTCCCGATCGATTGTATCATATGCGGCTTTGAAGTCGATGAATAGATGATGTGTGGGCACGTTGTATTCGCGGCATTTCTGCAGTACTTGGCGAATGGCGAACACCTGGTCCGTGGTGGAGCGTTCGCCCATAAAACCCGCCTGGTACTGCCCCACGAACTCCCTTGCAGTTGGTGCTAGTCGACGGCATAAAATTTGGGAGAGTACCTTGTAGGCGGCGTTCAGCAATGTGATTGCGCGGTAGTTGCTACAATCCAGCTTATCGCCCTTTTTGTAGATGGGACAAACGACACCTTCCATCCACTCCTGCGGCAAAACTTCCTCCTCCCAAATCTTGGTAATGACCCAGTGCAGCGCTCTAGCCAGTGCCTCACCACCGTGTTTAAATAGCTCTCCTGGTAGTTGGTCAACCCCTGGTGCTTTGTTGTTCTTCAGCCGGCCAATCTCCTCCTGGATTTCCTGGAGATCCGGAGCCGGTAGAATTATGTCCTGCGCGCGTTCTCCCAGGTCCATCACCATACCGCCACCGTTGTCTGCCACATCGCCATTCAGGTGTTCTTCGTAGTGCTGCCGCCACCTTTGGATCACCTCACGCTCGTTCGTAAGAAGGTTCCCGTTTATGTCCTTACACATTCCAGGCTCACATTCGCCGTCATACCAGTCGTTTCTCTGATCCGGGGGCACCGTGCCAAGTGCAGCGGTTGCGGTGCTACCAATGGCGGATCTATCCAGCCATCTTCAAGAGACGCTGCGCCTAGCTGCTCTTCCGTTGGGAGTGCCACTTCCAGCTGCTGCGCGTATTCTTGGGCTAGTCTACCATCTTGTAGCCGCCCAATGTTAAGCCGCGGCGTCCGACTTCGACGCGTGTTGTACACCGTCGAGAGTTTTGAGCGCAGGCATACTGCAACGAGGTAGTGGTCGGATTCAATATTCGCACTGCGGTAAGTGCGGACGTTCGTGATGTCGGAGAAGAATTTACCGTCGATTAGAACGTGGTCGATTTGGTTTTCCGTTTCTTGGTTAGGTGATCTCCATGTGGCCTTGTGGATATTTTTGCGGGAAAGAAGGTGCTTCGGACTACCATTCCGCGGGAGGCTGCGAAGTTTATGCATCGTTGGCCGTTGTCATTCGATACGGTGTGCAGACTATCCGGTCCGATGACCGGTCTATACATTTCCTCCCTTCCTACCTGTGCGTTCATGTCACCGATGACGATTTTAACGTCCCGCAGTGGGCATCCATCGTATGTCTGCTCCAGCTGTGCGTAGAACGCTTCTTTCTCGTCGTCGGGTCTCCCTTCGTGTGGGCAGTGCACGTTGATGATGCTATAGTTGAAGAAACGGCCTTTAATCCTCAGCTTGCACATCCTTGCGTTGATTGGCTGCCACCCAATCACGCGTTGGCGCATCTTACCCAGCACTATGAAGCCGGTTCCCAGCTCGTTGGTGGTGCCACAGCTTTGGTAGAAGGTAGCCGCTCGATGCCCGCTTTTCCACACTTTCTGTCCTGTCCAGCAAATCTCCTGCAGCGCCACGACGTCGAAGTTGCGGGGATGTAATTCATCGTAGATCATCCTGTCGCAACCTGCGAAACCTAGCGACTTGCAATTCCATGTTCCAAGCTTCCAATCGTGATCCTGTATTCGTCGCCTAGGTCTTTGCCGATTATATCGAGTCGCATTATCTCTTATATTGTTCGTAATGATTGGTTTTCTAGGCGGCTTATTGGGCCAGCGCAAACCTCCTGTCTCGTCGGAGGCCGTCGTGTCAGGGCTATTTAGCGTCCCACCTAACACCAGGACTTGGGCTTGTGCGCTTTGAGCGGCACACGGTCGCTTTTGTGGGGCCTACTTGCGGATACATGCAGCTTTTATAGAGGTTTAACAGGGCCCACTGTCAAACCCCACCACATCCTAGGCAAGCCCCACAACTCGCAGATGGCCTGGGAGGGATCGTCAAGCCCTTGGACATAGTCCCTGCTGCCCTCAGCGCCTCTTCTTCCATCCGAATATGTTGATGTTCCTAGTAATATTATTCAATACATCAATTGAATTCTAAATATCTATTATATTCCACCTTTTTTTTGAAATTTTTAAAACTTACTATTTTTATCTTATTAATTCTACTCATTACATGAACATTCAATCTGCTCATTATTATATACATATGAATTTGATTTCTTTGACTGCATTGTAAAATGAATGGTATAAAAATATGTCTATCATTTCCATTCCTAAAGTCCTGGTAATAATTGAGATAGTGCTTGAAAGATCGTGTTAAAGTGCGCGTCGGTTCGGTCGATGTTACGCATTTCTCGGTATGGAAAAGTCATTGAGCTTACATTGTGGAAGATTTTCTCTTGTGCATGAAACAGCCCAATAAATAAAAGTTGAAAAAGCGTGTTTCATAAGTACGCGTCGTTTCGATCATAGAGGCGCAATCCTCAGTATGCAGAAGCCAGGACCAGGACCACAGGACCTGCATTGTGTTAGTTTTGTTTTTCGTCACGGAACTATGAAGGTGAAAGAGTGTTTTTTAATTAATTAGTGCGCGATAGAAAGTGTTTGTTTAAAAGTAGAACGGTTTCGAGACCACGGATTTTTGTTCTGTTTTGTGCGGAAAGTAATTTAAATCATAAAGTGTGCGTTTGAATGTGTTTTTTTTTAATACAGAACGGTCTCGAGATCACGGAGTTTTTGTTCTACTTAATGCGGTCAGTAATTGATGATCAAAATCATTATCATATCAGGGGGGAAGGGGAATTTAATTTCTTTTTGCTCTTTTTTCGTTTCAGAGAGCGAGCAAAGGCGCTTAAACCTAGGCTATTAGCCAGGGCAAGGCTAATACCTTCGCCCCATCCGAGGAAAATCATCGGCAAGGATAATGGAGTGACATAAATTTCTTAGCAAAGTCACTCCCAACGTATTTCCACAAATTTTCTATCATTTGCTTATAATGATACTCCTAAACCACATACCCTACCCAACATCCAATTCCTTGACATCTATGAGGGCGTCGGTGAGTCGCTGGCCTCTCGTTATGTAGATGTCATATCATCATTTCCTTCCCTTTCCTAGTAACGGAGAAGATGGGCGTGGCCAGCAATGATAGCTTTCATGTTTTATCATTTTGGACCTTGGACCATTCAATCCCAAATGGAAATCCATAAGCAATTGGGGTAAGAAAGGTAAAAAGAATATACATGACAACTATCAGTATGCAATCTACGAAATACTCCGTTACAACGCAACGCAACGCATCACCGTTTTAGCTTTGTTGCTGTTAGTGATTTCAACCATTCGAACAAACTTATTGCATCAACTCTCTCCGATGCGCGCTTGTGATTTTGCTACCGAACGGCAACTTTATGTCGTCGCAAAAATTATAAGTATTGCACTTTTGCCCTAAAGAAAATTAATCTCGGATCAACGTGCTTTAGTGCTTGAAATGGCGCATTATTAAAAATAAAGGATCTTTTCAGGCATGTCATACCCGAATAGTCTGTTTGTCTGGGTGAAATTTTTTCCCAATGGTCAATAACCCTTCTTGGATAAATACTTTTAGTCCTGAAAAGGACTGTGTGAAGCTGAAGCTGAAGCTCCTCTCAGTTTGCCATCGGCGCCCTAGAAAACGAAACACGTACGCTTCCATCGCGGGCGGTAACCGAACGTTGCAAATTAATATTTCGCGCCACTCCAATTCTGCATATTTTTCTTTTATTTCGGACACTTTAGAGTTAGAGGATGGTGTCTTCTAGAATTGTGATATGCTAAACAGAAAGCCAGACGAGTGGCTTCAGCGACGATACGACTAATGAGTCGTATTAATCCTTTTTCCACGGATGAAGAACATAGTCTACTAACTGGGAGCTACTACTCGGCTTCTTGATTCAGTTGACCTCCGAGCAGTTTGCTCAGGGTTAAAAAAGACAAATAAATTATGATGACAGTTCATTCCGTATAGCTACGTGGTTCTGCATGGTGACTGAGTTTTTCGAGCCACATGGAGTTTTTCCTAAGAAAAACAAGCAAATTTATCTTGAATCTAAACAAAACCCAGGTTACTACTTCCCGGTATCAACCATTAGACCCCTTTCCGAAAATTCTTGAGAAACCAGAATAGATCTCAAAGCTAAGATGAATCCATATGACAGGTCGATGTGTGAGAAAAGAAATATTTTTTCTTTGATTTAGATTGTTCAAAGTATCTCTACCACAAACTTTCGCACTTTGTACTCGATTTGTTTTTTATCGACCCCTTAGTCAATACAATTGTTCTCATAGTGTAATTCTTGATTTCGACGCTCCCTTAAGGCTGGCGCCCATGGCGGGGGCCAACCGCACGCTACAGCACTGCTTACAGTTATATTACAGTCATATGTCATAGCTTCTATTCTTAAACAGAAAATACTTGCTGTATACTAAATACACTGCGCTACTGCTCCTAGGTTAATCATATTTAAATGTATTGGCGATTATCTTCCGAATTCATTTTGCTATGTCGCTTATTTTCTTATGTTTTACAACATAAGATGTTGTTTGATTGTTAGATGCAAATAGAAAAAGGGTGAAAAGCTCAAAGGCTCCTGTATACTTTTCTCTATGAGAAAATTCATTATTTTAATTAATTTTCATTCAAGAAATCGACCTCTTTCGCTAAATTTCATTTTAGAGCATGTTTTAAGTTGAAACGCATGCGCCTCAGCTTCAAAACATTTTGCCCGAAAAAAAACGTAATCGAAACCAGAATGAACGACAACAAACCCTCCTGTGAGCCAACACGTGACTGCTCGTGGATGTTCGCTATGCGTGAATTTCACGAAACACACACGAAAAGCAGTGAACAGCGCTGGTTTCATCAATCGAAGTTACATTTTCACCGCATACGGACCTGTGTCGAAACATTTCCCGGCCGCCATTTTTTGCAGTGAGCTATTTTTTTCCGATCAGATTAAATGGAATCCTACAGAAAGGATGGATTTTTCCAACAATTCTGCGAAACTATGCGCAAAGGTATCGGACCGAACGAGTTCAATGATTTTGCCCAGTTGGAGACTAACGAGCAACGTTTCGAGTTCATAAATGCACTGAAATCAATCGTCAGCGAGCTCAAGTTGGCACGTGAGTTCAAAGGAAAAAACTTGGAGCAATCGCTGAATTTCAAAAATCTAGGAAATAAGGCGTTCCAGAAGGAAAGCTGGGCCGAGGCGCTAGCGCATTATAATTTGTGTTACTTGGCTACTCCGGAGTGCAATGGTAAGTGGTTCTGATGTGATTCTATGTATGGACATAACCTTGACAAGTATGTTTTTACTTTTACTTACTTTTACTTAATTTTGATTATTTTTTTTAGAAGCAGAGAAAGCAATCATACTAGCGAATAGATCTGCAGTTCTTTATCATTTGGAAAAATATGATCAAGCATTGAAAGATATTCAACGTGCAATTGATTATAATTATCCAAAGGATCTCATGTACAAACTAACAGAACGAAAAGCTCGTTGCTATCTTGGCAAGAAGGATCATGTCAAAGCTCTGCAATGTTTCAAGTAAGTTTATCGCTAATACACCATAAGTTAAACATTACTAATGATATGGTTTATCAAATCATATTGTGTTGTTCATATGTTTGATAGATCAGTAGCTTAGATCTGCCAGGTAATCTGCAGTTGAATTATGTTCTCAGGGACAGTGTTTATTTGTAATGCTTTTAGTCTAGACATATAAGAATGGGCTCGAAGGCCCTCCTTAGCCGTACGGTAGAACGCGCGGCTACAAAGCAAGACCATGTTGAGGGTCAGCGGTTCGATTAAGTTCGATGATTGAAATATTGTTATCATTTATTAAAGATGTTATCAAAGATTTGGGGGTTTTATTGGACCACAAATTATCCTTCAAAGAACATATTGCCTATACATGTTCCAAAGCCTCGAAAACGCTCGGGTTTATATTCCGCATTGCTAAAAACTTTGAAAACATTCAATGTCTTAAGGCTCTTCACTGCTCGTTGGTTAGGTCGATATTGGACTATGGATTAGAGTGGGGCGCAGTTGTATGGAACAACGCAAACTTCGTCCGATTAAGCGAGATCAAGGTTTTTCTGAATCGTTTCGGGACACCAATCAACTGTGCAAAATATGGGCTCGATTGGTTGCAACCTCGCATGCCGCATCGCGTTTTAAATTTACATGGAGATTAGTATGGGAAAACGTACTTTTTTACATTTTTGCTATTAGCGGCTTCAATTTATCATTAATCACGTGACTCAATACGTTAGCATATAGTCTGGAAGATGCCGAAAGACTTTGCCGAAGAAGGTACGTAGCTGGAAGGTCTACAAAAAATGTTATTACGTTTCGAAAATTGATTGTTCAAACCATATGCAGGAAATCAATGTTTCTGCCAGCACTACCGGATGACCTATGGATATCGAAGGGCAAAACCCATCTTCCTTCTTGTCGGATTTTTTTCTTTGTGAAATGATTCCGGATAGCTCCCATTAGCTCTAAAGCCCTATAAAATCAATTATTTTGAAATAACACTCAGTTAAATTATTGATCTACGTAGTTCGGCAGTGCTGGCAGAATAAACGATTTTTTGCATATGGTTTGAACACTCAATCTTCGAAGTGTTATAACTTTTTTCGTGGACGTTCCAGCAACGTGCCTTCTTCAGCAAAGTTTTTCGGCATCCTTTGGGTTACACTTTAACGCAATGTGCCACTTGGTTTACGATGAACTGAATCCTCTAGTAGTAGAAATGCAAAAATATACGTTCTCCCATACTAATTTCCATACAAACTTCAAACACGATGCGGAAAGCGAGGAAGCAACCAATCGGTCCCAAATTCTGCACAGTTGTTCAGAACCCAGAATTGCTTCGAAAAACCATTGATTTGAAAAAATGATCATGACGCCCCACTCTAATATGGATCTATTGTTTGGGCACCCTATTATCAGAATCGTATCCTCCGCATTGAATCAGTACAACGTAAATTTGTCAGATTTGCGTTACGTTATCTGCCGTGGAATGATCCTATGAATCTCCCTCGTTATGAAGATTGCTGCAAACTCATAGGATTGGAGCTTTTGAGTGTTCGTCGAAAAATTGCAAAATCGCTGTTCGTTCTGATCTATTACAGTCCAAAATTGATTGCCCTTAATTGTTGGCCTCTCTTAAATTCAATGCACCTAGTCGGCGTCTCCGCTCACATCCGTTTTTACATATTCAAACTGCCAGGACTACTTATGGTCACTTTGAGCCTATTTCAAATATGTGTAGAGTATTCAACATCTGTTCTCACACATTCGACTTCTTAAGCAAATATTGCATGTATCATTAGGATGAATTGTTAATCTGTTGATGCAAAAGAAGAGGAGGTTTTTACGCCCGTTTGAGGAAGAACAGTACGTTCCACTCAACGGGGCTTTTCCTGCTCCTAATAAAGAAAGAATAAAGAATAAAGATAGCTACAACTAGCGCTAATACTCCGTTATAAGAGAAGATCAATTAATTACGTAACGCAAACATGGGCAATTTTCGACCCTCCTCCCTCTATGTCACACTTTTTGTATGAATTATCCAAAAATTTTGTATGGATTGTCACACTTCTGGCGACCCCATACAACACATTTTGAAATTTAGTCCCTGGAAATAAATAATCGAACCCAATTGCTAAATGGTTGAAAACATCCTTGAATTGGTCTGCAACGGTTTTTTTTCGCTAGGCTGAATAGAAAGTGTTCTAGTTCTGAGCCTATACTGAGGCTCTTGGTCATCCAATAAATTCATGAAATAAGGCTTTTGCCTCTAAACGTGCTAAAAGATCAATTGGACTGTTTTAAATACATTATAAGCGTAGATATAATTATGCTACTCTAAAGTGGGAGCAGTACAGCAGTGTCTGAGATACTATTACGGCAAAGGTCTTCTTCTTCTTCCATGGCTCTACAGTCTACATTCCAACTGGAACTTGGCCAGTTTTTCAACTAAGTATTCTTTTAGCATTTCCTCAGTTATTAATCGAAAGCTTTTCTATGCCCACCGTTTCATGAGTATGTATCTCATGTGGTACACGATTGCCAGGGATTCGAGAATGTTTCCCACCATAAAACATCCTAGACTGGCCATGTCCGGATTGGCAATCCTGCGTCTTTTCTCGCAAGACTAACTGGAGACCAAGTTAATCGGCTCAAAACCGGTCGTTATAGCAACGCCTCGGCGGTTTACTGGTGCTGTCGTTTTACAAACGCCAGATGTGAAATCCCGTTAGAAACGCTAACGGGATTTAATGCGATTCTTCTGAACGATGGCCAAGCTTCGACGTTCAAGGAATCAAAAGCCGTTCATCGACGTAACGTTTCACAGAGTGAGCGCCCGAACATGTATGGATGGTTGGAGAGAGATACGTACATACGTATGAAGGTAGACTAGCTCTGTTGGTCCTGGATGGACAGCGCAGTTTGATCCCAAGCTACTTGCAGAAGTCCTGCGCTGAGAGGTTACCGCGTAAAGCCTGAGTGATGAGCGATTGACTTCTCTAGTAAAAGCGTGTAACGTGCCCATGCCCAGGAAAACACAACATTGGGATGACCGTCAGCCGGTGTATATACTTGTGGACGCCACGATTGCAAGCCTTTGTAGAATTTGTCTTAAAGCAAAGACGGTGATGTAACAGGACAGAGGATGACTGAGGAAGTTGAACTACCCAATTAACACACATGTTCCAAATCAGTTGCCGCCATTTATTTTTGATTAAATTCGTCAGTAATCAAGTTGCAGTAACCAGATTTAGTCTAAATGTGCTACTGGTGGCGACGGCGTTTTCGGCGTTACGCCGAAAGCCATTTTGGCGAAAGTGAATCGTTTTCTCACGTTTGTTTCTTGAAGATTTTATCTGCATTTTTCAGAATATTTGCGAAACTTCAACGGGAGAATCTTTTAAATTTTGTCGAAAAAATTTGATGAACTCCCGAAAATTCCCTGAGCTTTTACAAAATATTCATTTGAAAATTATTTTTGGATTTTCCATGGCAACTACTTTGAAGTTTTGAGAATTCTTTGAAATTTCCAAGGAAGCACTTTGGAGTTTCCAAGAAAATTTGTTTCGTATTTCCGTGGGAAATTCTTTAGAATTCACATGAAAAATTCTACAGAATCACGAAAAATTGTTCCAAGTTTCTACAGGAAAATGTTCGGAAACTCCACGAAAAGTTTCTGTTGAGTACTCTTCGAAAATTACATAGGAAATTCTTAAGATTTTTTGGAGAAATTTGTTCGAAATGTAGATATCAACAAAAAATGGATTTTAACAGCAAATTGTCCGAAATTTTCATAACAAATTCATTTGAATTTGCACAGGATTTTAAAAAACTTCTATGGAAAATTCGAATCTTCCAAGGCGAATTTTAGAAAATTTTAACTAAAACTGTTTAGAACTTCTACGTAATTTATACAGATAATTCTTTGTATTGTCCATAAGGAATTCTTAGGAAGTTCAATGGATAAGTAGGGGAAGGTGGTCGGTTGTCGGCACCCTTTTATTCTTGGTTCATAACTTTTGCCCAATTGAACAAAGTGGTGATAATTGCATACCAATAGAAGCCTACAGGGGTTAGACAAAAAGGTTGAGATAGGTAAAAAAAAGTCGAAATTCAAATCATCATAACTTTGCGTATAATAATCCGATTTTGATAAAACCAGGACCATCAGAAGCGGACACTTTACTAGTATTTTGTCCCCTTACAAAACCTGAGATTGGTTATTGGTCACCGGAAATGTTTTGGGTTTTCCGAGGGTATGTTCAAGATGCATTTTTTCCACTGCTTGTCATTTTATGTGACGTTAACTTTCATCATGTTTTATGCTTTCTCCGAAAACTAGAACTAATATGCCTGCCAATGGTGGCTGTAGATCGAGAATCCATCTAAACTACACAGAGATACGGCCATTTCCGTAAAAACGGTACCGGGAACATGATGAAATGAACAGATCGAATAATGCAAATATGAGTATCTGACTTCATGGATTTACGAGACGGTGATTACAGAAACATTTCCAGAATGATAGTGTTCACTGCCACCCTTATAGCAGGTTCCATGGGCTACCTAGGAGGGGCCGGTTTTGGCACCATCTGGAACCATGCATATATGGGTGTCAAAATTCATGTTTTCCCAAGACGATGAATATAGGATCTTTATTAGAGATATATTTTGAGGACTGTAAGACTCTTTGGCCAATTTGTAACAGGTTGCGGAAGTTCCGCGAAACTGACATTTGTTCAGGGTGTATGGCCAATCCCGTATCGTTTTCACGAAAATTGCCATATCTCTGCGTATACTTAACGGATTTTCGATCTGCAGCCAGCATTGGTCAGCATATTAGTTCTAGTTTCTGGGGGAAACATAAAAAATGATGGCAGCAAACGTCATATAAAATGACAAGCAGCAGAAAAAATGCATTTCTAACATACCCTCGGAAAACCCGGAACACCACCGGTGGCCAAGAGCCAATCAGAGGTTTCGCATAAGGTATACTAGAAGAGTTTCCGCGTCCGATGGTCCCAGTTTGATCAAAATCGGATCATTCTACGCAAGGTTATGCATATTTGAACTTTGACAATTTTTTGCCTATCTCTATTTTTGTCTAACCCCTGTATATGTATAAGCTTATATTGTAGATCCAGTTGAAAACCGAACTGAGCTCTCGCGACAATTGCATTTTCTACCATTTGCGGATGTCGCAACTGCATCGCGAGTAGTGCGCATCTATGCCATAGCCGTGCGCCATAATGCGCACCACTCACGATGCAGTTGCGATATTCGGAAATGGGAAAAAAATGTGATTGTCGCGAGAGCTCAGATCGGTTTTCAACTGGATCTACAATAACGTATATTTGACAAAAGTAAGTAAGGTTTAGAAACTATAGCTGAGACAGCAATTATTTTGATGAAAATCATTTCAATTTGGGATTCCAACAATGTTCTAATTTTGTTTCAACAATATGAGAAAATTGGTATTTTTGACAGCTAAACCATTTCATTCAAATAAAAAATTGATTGATTTGAAAGTTTTTGTTTCGTTCAAAATTCTTATTTTCACAGTCAAAGTTTTCAGAACAATATTTTCAAAATAATCAAACAAACCTAAACTTATCACAATTTTGGCAACACTGGCAAGTAGAAGTAATGTAACTGGCAGCTAAAGACTGTCTGTCAGTGACATTTGCGGGAAAAACAGCAGTGGAAAATTTCTTGACTGGAACAGGTAATCAATTTGTTTTAATAATATATGTTAAAAGCTTAATATAAGTATTATGTTTTAGTATTCCTCTGGTTCGTTAGCGTGACGTAAAGGCGCAGCTTAAAATGGACACTAATTGGACCGGTTCACTTTCTCAGGAAACCAAATTGCAATGCCGTACGCTCGGCCGATCGGCACTGGACCACACGGATTAATCCAGAAACGCCCATAAATTTGAACCACCTCAACGATTCCCACAACTATGACGACGCTGGTAAATATGGTGGCCACGGAATCGGCAAAAGTGGCGGCTGCCACTTCTGGAATGGTAGCCCGGCGAAAACTCCCGTCATCGTGTACGCTTAAATGTGGCGGCAGAATTGGCAATCGGTTAAATCCTTTTCGCAGAATATCAACGTTGTGGTTGTTAAAATAGTGGAAATACGAGCAAAATCAGAATTTGTATATATGAAGAAATAAAAATAAAACATTTTATTTAAATACAAAACTTTAAAATTAAATTGAAAAACCACATATGAAAATGAAAGTAAACATGAATTGTTGTTTTGAAAGTATCACTTGTTGATTTTAATGTAAAACGCACATTTCGTTTTGAGAGGAAAATGTTGTTTTGAAAGATTTGACGCTTATCAATGTTCTTGCGAAATGACAATTTTTGCATTGATAGATTTAACAATCCAATACTTTCTACTGAAATTCACTAATTAATTTTCTTAATTTTACCAACGTTTTTTTACTTTTACCAACGATTTTTTTTGTGTGTACTAACGATACTTTTAGAATTTCTTGAATATTAAATTATTTATTTACTCCATTCGCACAAAATTCAATAGCGATCAATTAGAAATCATACTGCGTCGAAAAAACTTTGTTGCACGTAAGTCTGTGATGTCTAGGTATAAGAAAAATTGGTTAATGTTTGTGTATGTCTCGTGTGCACACACGGACTGACAGACATTTGGGTTGAATCTACACACCCACAGTTAGGCACACGTGGTGCACGGAGAGTGCCCCTACTTTGATAGAGTAGCGCGTGGTCTATTTCGGCAGAAGAGTGAGTGATCGGCCTGTGCTGAGGAAGGAGTGTCGTAGCGGGTAACCGCTATCGTCACCACGAGGCATGGCTGAAGTTTGTGTATAGACTACACATGCTGAGGTAGGAGTGTCTTAGCGTAGTATCTGTAGGCCCAGGCAGTTACCGCTAGACTCCTCGAGGCATGGCAGTGGAGTGTCAGAGTGAGCATCCAAGTAAGTCTCAAATGGTGTAGATTTTCACTTGATAACATTTTTTTTGTTTATTAAACGAAACATGGGCATCAGTTTGGTTCTGTAGTCGGCACAAAAAGATCGTGCTTATATGGCGCATGCATATGCCAAAATGTCCTTATCAGATATGCATCTGAATTCGAGAACGCGTGTTCGTGTTCAAAACGTTCTGAACACTGCACACTGTTAAAGAGCACTGACCTAACTTAGTAGCTTGTATCATAGAAAAACAAATTCAAGCGACGGCATGCTACACATTTTTCGGCTAGTAATGGAACACGTGGGCATCTAACGGGTAGATATCAAGCATGCTCGTATGTTTTTTCATAGTTCCAAATCTAAGGAATCTTAGATACCATGATCGTTTTGCTTGCATACCAACCCAGTGCACACTGAACATCTTGGCTCATGTTCTGTTCAAGATGCATCTCTGGTCCTTATCTGTCATCTGCCAAAAGTTACGTCGGGGTGCCGACACCCGACCAGTGCCGGCAACCGACCACCTTCCCCTATTAAAAAAGAAGGGTCGTTTGGCCGAAAACCATTTGGCGGAAAGCCACTTAGAAGAATGATACGGTAAGTCGAAAATCATCAAGTCGAATTGCATTTGGCCGAAATTAACGTTTAGGCGAAACAGTTATACACCCAAGTAGCACACGCAACATCTTCCTAAAAGCACCCTGTTTCTATTCAGTTTCATTAAAGGCATTAGAAAAACATCAAAGCACGGAAAAGTTGCATCAAGATGTCAAAAACGTTCGAATCGTAATCAATGTTTCATTAACATTGCAATGCAGTACGTGTTTGACATTTGGAAACAAACAAGAAACAAAATCATTAAGTTGCATATTTTCAACCATGTAACTTCAATGCGTCTTTCAAAATTTGATTGTTTGTTTAAATTGAGTTGCAGATAAGTTAAGTGCGTCTTCATGTTTAATTTAGCATCGTTCAACGTTTTGACCACTCACAATTTTTTTCTGTGATGGTACAATCAAGTACCCAATCAACCCGAGTACAAAACTTCATAATCGTATGGTTTTATGGTGAGTCCCTTCGAAGTGTTGAATGGTGCTGTGGTAGAGTGAAGGACTATCAATCACAAGATTCATAAATCGAATCCAGTTTTATATTTTTATTTATTTGTTTTCCGCTGTAGTATTTTGCAACATTATCGCAATTTTTCTGCAATCGAAGGATGTTTCCGTAGGCTCCACCTCTTGCGCTTTATAGATTGCAAAAGAGTTATATTTGTTGGCACATACGCAAAGATTGTTTCTTTCCGAATAGTTGCAATACAGTGAAATGTTCGGTAGTGAAACAAGTTGTGCTGCTTAGGCAACCAAGTATACAACGGAAAACAGTTTGGTCAAAGCGACATACCGCCGAGTTGATAATTTAGCCGAAATAACACGTCCTATGACTGAAATGGTCGTTTGGCCGAATAAATTATTTGTCCGGAAATGTCGTTTGGCCGAAATGGTTTTTTGACAGAAAGGGCCATTTGGCCGAAAATGTCAACTGGTCCAATGGCCGAATGTTGATTACTGAACCACCCGTTTTGCCAAATAATAATTTTGGTCAAATGACATTTCTGCCAAACGATCATTTCGGCCAAATGCATATTTCGGCTATCTGTCGTTTAACGAACCGAAAGTCATTCGACAAAAAAACATTTATTCGAATAGCACTTGGTTGAAGAACACGTTAGACCGAATGTCATCTAACCAAATTCCATTAGGCCCAAGCAAAATGGTATTTGGCCGACAACGACAAACAGCCCAAATGCACATTCAGCTGGGTGTCAGGCCATTAGGCCGAAGGCCATTTGGCCGAAGGTCATTAGGCCGAATGGTCATTAGGCCGAACGGTCATTAGGCCGAATGGCCATTAGGCCGAATTAGCAAAAAGAAGCATAAAGTGAAAAATGAGAAGTTCTTTCTTCACCTTACCCCTTCTTCCTTCCCCCTTCTTGTATCTACCTTCCTCTTTCTTTTTTTCTTCTTTCCTCTTTCTTCCTTCTTCCTTAATCTTCTTCCTTCTCCCTTCTTTCTTCTTCCTTCTTCCTTCTTTCTTCTTTCTTCTTCCTTCTTCCTTCTTCTTTCTTCCTTCTTCCTTCTTCCTTTTTCCTTCTCCCTTATTCCTTCTTCCTTCTTTTTTCTTCCTTCTACCTTCTTCCTTCTTCCTTCTTTCTTCTTCTTTCTTCCTCCTTCTTTCTTATTCTCCCTTCTTCATTCTTCCTTCTTCTTTCTTCCCTCTTCCTTCTTCCTTCTTCCTTCTTCCTACTTTCTTCTTCCTTCTTCCTACTTCCTTCTTCCTTCTTCCTTCTTCTTTCTTCTTTCTTCCTTCTTCCTTCTTCCTTTTTCATTCTTCTTTTTTCCTTCTTCCTTCTTCTTCCTACTTCTTATTTCTTCTTTCTTCCTTCTACTTTCTTCCTTCTTCCTTCCTTTTTCTTTCTTCTTTCTTCTTACTTCTTTCTTCTTCCTTCTCTCATCTTCCTTCTTCCTTCTTCCTTCTTCCTTCCTCCTACTTCCTTCTTCATTCTTTCTACTTTCTACTTTCTTCTTCCTTCTTCCTTCTGTTTTTTTCCTTCATCCATTTTCCTTCTTCCATATCCTTCTTTCTTCTTCCTTCTTCCCTTTTCTTGCTTCCATCTTCCTTCTTTCTTCTTCCTTCGTTCTTCTTTTCTTCTTTCTTTTTCCTTCTACCTTTTTTCTTCTTCTTTCTTTCTTCTTTCTTCTTCCTTCTTCATTATTCCTTCCTTCTTCCTTATTCCTTCTTCTTTCTTCCTTCTTCTCCTTCCTTCTTTCTTCTTCCTTCTTTTCCTCTTTCTTCTTCCATCTTCCTTCTTCTTTCTTCTTCCATCTTCCTTCTTCTTTCTTCTTCCATCTTCCTTCTTCTTTCTTCTTCCATCTTCCTTCTTCTTTCTTCTTCCATCTTCCTTCTTCTTTCTTCTTCCATCTTCCTTCTTCTTTCTCACTTCTTCCTTCTTTCTTCTTCCTTCTTCCTTATTCCTTCTTCTATCTTCCTTCTTCTTCCTTCCTTCTTTCTTCTTCCTTCTTTTCTTCTTCCTTCTTCCTTCTTACTTCTTCCTCCTTTTTCCTTTTTTTCCTCTTCCTTCTGCCTTTTTACTTCTCCCTTCTTTTTCTTTTTTTCTTCTTCCTCACTTCGTACTAGTCACTTATCACTCCCCAGTGCTCATTCGGCCTAATGACCATTCGGCCTAATGGCCATTCGGCCTATTGACCGTTCGGCCTAATGACCATTCGGCCTAATAACCTTCGGCCTAACGGCTTTCGGCCTAATGACCCAGCATCATTCAGCTGAACTAGTAGTTTGTCCGAAAAAGTTGTTTGTCCTTACAATTCATTTGGCTGAAAACTGTTATTTAGCCGAAACGGTCGTTTGTCCGAAAAAGTCAAATGACCTATTCGACTAAACGGCTTTCAGCCTAACCAACAAATAATTTTAGCTATATTAGCTATAGAGGACTATTTTTAGTCATATAAGCGTTTTGGTCACCTTCAATGTTTGCTGGGTTGTGACCTTCGGCAAAATGGCTTTCTGCCGAACGACTCTTTTCCGTTCTAAAATTCTATTTCAACGACACATTTTTTTTTGAATTTCAACGGGAAATCCTTTGAAATTTACTCTCGAAGTTTTTCTTAAGTCTGACGGAGAGATTTTTTAAATTTCAACAAGAAATTGTATTGATCTCTGAATTTCTAACGGAATTTCTTCGGAAAAATCTTCGGAATTTCCACGAAAAATTCTGCGGACTTCTTCAAATTTGAATCGGCGTGAACAATTATAGACCACCGGCGTGACCAATTTTAAACGGTGGCGCGCCGAGGCAAAAATATCGGCGGCGGCGGCATGCCAAAATGGGTACATGGAGAAAGCGAATAAATCACGTTGCATTAGCTGTTGAAAAACCATCCACCGTCCACACCGCGAAAATCGGACGACTGTGGCGGGCAATAATCCAGTGAAAATGTTTCTCAACAAACGATCCGATGGTCACAAGCAGGCGAAGGACGCAGATCAAAGTGGAAGACATTTTGCGGATCGTTCGTAGATTGCGACTTCGTCTCCGCTTTATCGTAATATGTGGCCGACCCACCTCAATTTTGTGCAATTCAGCATCGCACATATTAATCACTCATCATGTTTGCATCGCTTGCACACGCGACTCACCTTGTGAGGAAGCTTGGATTAACTGACTGCGAATGCTCGTGCGAATGTGTATCCTGGCTGCCAAGATATTGAAAGTTTTCGACCTTCTCCACTGCTTGCCCAGCTACCGTTAATTTGAAGTGTTTTTTCGTGTTGATATCTAACGATTCGGTCTAGCTGACGTTGATGGTGAGACCCGCCGTAGCAGAGCGTTCGGTCAATTCGTTAAGCTTACTCTGCATATCAGAGCGCTGTTACGCTGGTGAGCCATATCATCAGCCTCCATTAAATGTTCGCAGCGTTCGATTTCGACTCTTGTTTTGAACTCAGGCATCTTTTTGAACGCAGGCTTATTGCAACGAAGTAGTTATCGGATTATATATTCTCACTGCGATATGTGAGGACGTGATGTCGGAGAAGAATTCACCGTCGATTAGATCGTATTCGATTTGTTTATTAGGTGTTCTCCATGCGACGTTGAAGATATTTTCGCGGGGGAAAAAAGTGTTGTACTACCATTCCGCAGGAGGCTGCAAAGTTTATGCATCGATGGCCGTTGTTATTCGGTACGGGATGTAATCCTGGCGACTTGTAGATCCATGTTCCAAGCTTCCAATTGTGATGCTTCATTCGTCGCCTAGGCCTTTACTGATTGTATAGAGCCGTGTTCTCTCGGCTTGTTGGGCCTGCCTTTGAGCGACACACGATCGGTTTGGTGGGGCCTGCTTGTGAAATGTAGCTTTTAATGAAAGTCTAACAGATCCCACTTTTTTAATTCTTTATTTGAGCGATTTCTTTAGATAATTTAAGTTCATCACTTAACGGGTCAAACCCCGCCACATTCTAGGCAAACCTTACAACTCGATGTGGCCAGGGGAGGGATCTCAATCATTTTAAGTAAACATCTATTCATCTACCACCAAATTTTAGGGACACGCTTCCAGCACTAGACGAATGTAAACTTCCACTAGAACGTCGACAAAAGCTCGAGAGAGATGCCCAAATCATGATCAAACTGCTACCGAAAAACATAGAAGCTGAGGCTAAACTGGCGAAGAGCAAAAAAACGACACCAGCCAATCCCAAATATCCTCCGCAACCCGAAAACTACATTGAGAAAGGGCTGCACTTCGACTATACCCAGGAAGAGGGTCGCTTCGCCAAAACGAGTGTGGACATGAAACCGAATGCAATTATTCTGTTAGAGAAGCCTCACGTTTCCGTTCTACTTGAGGAGTACAGTTTGTCCCACTGCAGTACTTGCTTCAAACGCGTTACAATCCCGATTAGTTGCCCTAAGTGCTCCGACGTCATATTTTGCTCCGAGGCATGCGAGAAAAAGGGTAACTCGAGCTATCACAAGTACGAGTGTGGGTTTCTGCCCATATTTTGGAGGTCTGGTGCATCGATCACTTGCCACATGGCACTGAGGATGATCACACAGAAGTCGGAGGATTATTTCATGGGCTTCCGTAATGAATTACCTATTTTAACTAACGACGTGACAGATAAGTAATTAATTGCAATGTGCTCAGCAAGCTAGAATCTATTCATTTGAACATATTCGTAGGCTTACCAACGATGACTATCGAAAAGTGTACAAGCTGGTAACTCATGAAGACAAACGCACACCTGAGGACTACTTCCAGCGAACGATAATGGCAACCTTGCTGAATTCCTGCTTAACGCTTGGGGGATTTTATAAATCTAAGGAAGCAGAAAGGTAAGTCAAATTGGTTTCTGTTATAAGCTTTAACTTATTCAATTATCATAATATTTATCCAACAGCTTCATAGGAGCTCTGCTGCTGCACAATTTGCAGCTTCTACAATACAATGCCCATGAAATCTCCGAGCTCCAACGCGAAAACGAACGTGACATTGGGAAATCCACGTTCATTGGTGGTGGTCTTTACCCGACATTAGCTCTGTTCAATCACTCTTGTGAACCCGGTGTCACGCGCTACTACCGAGGAAACTCCGTATGCGTTCGTACTGTGAAAAGCATCCCGGCCGGATCGATGGTAGCAGAGAATTACGGGCCATTGTTCACTCAAGAATCTCGCGAGCAGCGCCGCAGTACTCTGTTAAATCAATACAAATTCACGTGCAACTGTCGTGCGTGCAGCGAAAATTGGCCTAAATTTGTGGATATGGACTCCAACGTGCTGCGCTTCAAATGCGACGGCGGTAAGATCTGCAGCAATGTTTTGGAAATTCCAGCCGAGATAAATGAGTTCATGGTGCAATGTACTGAATGTGGACAGCATACGAACATAATGAAGGGGCTCAAGTCGTTACAAGTGAGTATAAATCGAATAATTTCACTACGGTACATTTTTGATATGGACTCTTTTTCTTAGGACACGGACATGCTTTTCAAGTCAGCAACTAAATTACATGACGCCGGTGAATACGAGTATGCACTGCGAAAGTACGTTGAAATGATCAATACGTTGGATGAAGTTTTGGTTCCGCCGTATCGAGATTTTCATCTCTGCCAGCAGGGACTGCGATCGTGTATGCTGGAATTCGGAAATAGATTTATTAGATCGGCTTACAAGAAGTAGATTTTCCTTTAAAAATGTGTTTTATTTGAGTTCTATTTAAATAAATTTTCGAAAAAATAACCGTATTTAAGAGCATCTGAAATATTAGCCTGGATCAGTGGTGCAATTTATCAAAAATGCCTGCTGAGTGTGATTCTTTTGTTTTGTATTTTTCTCTGCTCCCCTTTGCCTATGACGGTGTCTTTCAGTCCGCAAGGCAAAGCAGGAGTAGCTACTACTAAGTAGTACTACTTAGTGGTATCGTTTCATCCCTACTCGAGAATGCCCCTGAAACTGTAATTCGAGCACATCACCCGATCCATCGTCGCCTTGATCAAACGTATCAGTTTATCCGGAAATCCGTTTGCGTGCATTAGCTGCCATAGCTGGTCCCGATCGATTGTATCATATGCGGCTTTGAAGTCGATAAATAGATGGTGTGTTAGCACGTTGTATTCGCGGCATTACTACAATACTTGACGTACGGCAAACACCTGATCTGTGGTAGAGCGTTCGCCCATAAATCCTGCCTGGTACCCCACAAACTCTCTTGCAATTGGTGTTAGTCGGCGGCATACAACTTGGGAGAGTACCTTGTAGGCGGCGTTCAGCAACGTGATTGCGCGGTAGTTGCCACAATCCAGCTTATTGCACTTTTTGTAGATGGGACACATGACATCTTCCATCCACTCTTGCGGCAGAACCTCATCCTCCCAAACCCAGTGCAGCGCTCTAGCCAGTGCCTCCCCACCGTGTTTAAACATCTCTCCTGGAAGTTGGTCAGCTCCATGGGCTTTGTTGTTTTTCAGCCGGCGGATCTTATCCTGGATTTCCTAGAGATTCGGAGCCGGAAGTCATATGTCCTGCGCGCGTGCTCCTAGGTTAATTACCATACCGCCACCGTTGTCTGCCATATCGCCATTCAGGTGCTCTTCGTAGTGCTGCCGCCATCCAGGGTTGGTCATTTCTCACACTTCGTCTTGAAATGTGTAGAGATTTTACAAATAAAGAGAAGTGTATTGATTCACACTCGAGAGCGTTCACACGTACGTGTGATTGAAGCCGAGAGAAACATGATCGATAAAGAGTGAGAATATTTTCGGTCGCGTGTGTTTTGATATTGTCTATAAAAAGGTCTATGTTTAGGCGCTCACAACAGCGTATTTATATGGGCGATTTAGAATATAGCCTAAATGTATGCATTTTGGTAAACAGCAAATTACCATTCTCCTGTACTCTTTACACTTGTGGACTTGTGCGACGAAGAGTGGGTACTACGCACGCTCCTTCATACAAAGATAAAGTGTATTTCTGCACAATACACACGGATAACAGATCGAGAAAAGAGAAGTTTTTACACCTTCTCTTGAATACTCCTCAGAGCTAACCAACCCTGCCGCCATCTTTGGACCACCTCACGCTCGTATGTAAGAAGGCTCCCGTTTATGTCCTTACACATATCGGGCTGTGGCACGTGCCCCTTACGTGAAATTTCATAGAAATTTCGTGTGCTATTAGCGCGGTACAGTTGCTCCACAGAGAAACAGACGTCGCACTCAACACATGTTCCCCCGTTCACCTTTCTTCTCGGTGGATTCAATTTATTGTAGATGGTCAATCGACCACCGATGGCGCTTCCATCGATTTTGCATGTGTTTGACGTTTGCACACTATCGCCATCTGGTTGCCGATTGACCACACACAGGGCATTTAGCATGGGGCAGCAGGGACTATGGCAAAGGGCTTTATGAGCCCTCTCCACGGCCTCAGCGAGTTAGGGGTCCTGGGGTTTGGCAGTTGGCTCTTCGCCTCCTCTACGATATCTCACGACGCTTAAGCGGGGCGAAGATGAATGCAACGATGCCTGTGAAAGACGCGAATGATCAGTTATTGACCGACCCAACTGACCAGCTGAAACGCTGGTTCGAGCACTTCGAACAACTTTTTCAAGTGCCAGCCAGGCCATCACCACCTGGGCATGATCTGCCTAGGATCCGACGTATAACACGCGTCAATACCGAAGCTCCATCACTGCTAGAGATTCAAACAGCCATCCAAAGCATGAAATCGAATAAAGCCCCAGGGGTCGACCGCATATCAGCCGAGATGCTCAAAGCTGACCCCATGACATCCGCTCAACCACTGCATCGTTTATTTCGTAATATCTGGGACACCGCAACTTTCCCGGTCGACTGGATGCAAGGTATCTTAGTGAAGGTGCCCAAAAAGGGTGACCTGACTGTATGCGATAACTGGCGAGGCATTATGTTGCTGTGTACCGTTCTCAAAGTTCTGTGCAAAATTATCCTAGCCCGGATTCAGAAGAAGATCGATGCGACTCTCCGGCGGCAGCAAGCCGAATTCCGTGCCGGAAGATCCTGTGTGGACCATATTGTCACGCTCCGCATCATTCTGGAGCAGGTCAACGAATTCCAAGAGTCCCTTTACTTGGTATTCATTGACTACGAAAAAGCTTTCGACCGTCTCAATCGCGAGAATATGTGGGGCGCCCTGAGACGCAAGGGAGTTCCTGAGAAAATCATCGGCCTCATCGAGGCACAGTACGAGGCCTTCTCGTGTAGAGTGCTGCACAATGGGGTCTTGTCCGACCCTATCCGGGTCGTAGCTGGTGTGAGGCAAGGATGTATTCTATCACCGTTACTGTTCCTCATCGTAATTTACGAGATTCTGGTAGATGCGATTGACCGTGAACCAAACCGCGGGCTGTTATGGCAGCCTATAACCATGGAGCACCTAAATGACTTCGAATTGGCGGATGATGTTGCACTCCTCGCGCAACGGCGCTCTGATATGCAGAGTAAGCTCAACGACCTTGCCGATCGCTCCTCATCGGCAGGTTTAGTCATCAACGTCAACAAAACCAAATCGTTGGATGTAAACACGGTAACTCCTTCCAGTTTCACAGTAGCCGGGCAACCAGTGGAGAATGTTGAAAGCTTCCAATATCTTGGTAGCCAAATGGCGTCAGACGGCGGTACCAAGATCGACATAGGCGAACGGATAAAGAAAGCAAGGGCTGGCAGATAAGTGAACGCACAAAAATACGAATTTTCAACTCTAACGTGAAATCTGTGCTGTTATACGCTAGCGAAACATGGTGTGTATCAGTGGAGAACACTCAACGGCTGCAGGTGTTCATTAACAGATGCCTGCGGTATATAATTCAGGTCTGGTGGCCTCACAACTGGATCTCAAACAACGAGCTCCATCGTCGTTGTCACCAGAGGCCGATAGCAACAGAAATTCGGGATCGGAAGTGGGGCTGGGTCGGCCACACTCTACGTAGGGGCGGAAACGAAATCTGTAAACAAGCATTAGACTGGAACCCAGCGGGACATCGCAGCAGAGGCAGATCCAGAGGCTCATGGCGGCGAAGCCTCAATAAAAAAATAAAAGAAGTCGACCGAAATCTAACCTGGCAACAGGTTAAAGCGATAGCCGGACAACGCTCAGGATGGAGATCTTTCAAGTCGGCCCTTTGCACCACCGGAGGTGTACAGGACCCATAACTAACTAACTCTGTTAAACCTCTTCAAAAAGCTACACTTGTCCGCAAGCAAGCCATATCAAAGCGACCGTGTGTCGCTCAAAGCACACAAGAGCCCAGTGAGTGCCAATTGGCATGGGGAGTGTCCCCACTTCGGTAGGGTAGTGCGTGTGCTGCTTCAGCAGAGAGCGAGTGATCTGCTTGTGTTGAGGCAGGAGTGTCATAGTGTCATTGATTGGCCTCTAGTTTTGAAACGCGCAATCAATCAAATTCAAAATGGTGGTTATAGTCATAATCTATGCTATTTTCTCTTGTGCTACGTCTGTTTGGGGCCCTCCTTAGCCGTGCGGTAAGATGCGCGACTACAAAGCAACACCATGCTGAGGGTGGCTGGGTTTGATTCCCAGTGCCGGTCTAGACAATTTTCGGATTGGAAATTGTCTCGACTTCCTGGGCATAAAAGTATCATCGTGTTAGCCTCATGATATACGAATGCAGAAATGGTAACTTGGCTTAGAAACCTTGCAGTTAATAACTGTGGAAGTGCTTCATGAACACTAAGCTGCGAGGCGGCAATGTCCCAGTGGGGATGTAATGCCAATGAAGAAGAAGACGTCTGTTTGTCTGTGCCAATAGTATTCTGTTTGGAAGCCCAAAATTTTCGAGAAACAAAAAATGTCTGTAACTTCAATCAAAAGTCTGCATAATGTCTGTAATCTGTATATGTGTAATGTCTGTAATGCCTGTATGCAAGAGCAAATGTCTGTAAAAATACAGACATGTCTGTATGTCTGGCATCCCTGGCGCTCTTACCACGCTACCAAATTTGGTCACCTGTCAGTAGCGCTACTGGTTTAGCAGCGCGCTTAGTAGCGACCGGTAAAGTGTCAAGTAATGATACTGCGCTGCCAAACGGCTTATATTATAAATTCATTATGTATAGCCGAATTACAGCCGCTATCAAAATTGGGTTTTTCTCACAATCCATACGTTAAACCTAATTTCGGAAGTAGTGCGCTGTTAAGCACATCGCCAAATGAAAACAGCACACCACTTCCGAAGTTAGGTTTAACGTATGGATTGTGAGAAAAATCCAGCTTCGTTAGCGGTTATAATTCGGTTTTGCACTGAATTGATAATACTCACCACCGGTAATCTTGCTCTGGTGGTACAAGTACCACGGTTATATACCCTAGTACATATTGTACCATGGTTTTCCCAACCCGGTGGCATCCCTATCTCACACAATAGGTTTGTTTTGCAGCCAACATTACGCGGCCGTATCCCACTGACAGTTCTGTATCCTAATGAGAATCAAATGTGATGTTTGTAAACAAAACACATACTATCATGAATTTTACACTGAGATGTTGGCTACAAAACATGGCGTCGTGCCACCGACCTGGGTTTTCCACGTTGTACCAGCATGGTACAAGGTGACACACTAGTGGTACAACTTGTACCATGGTACGACTACCATCAGTGTGTCATTAGTATTAGAAAAAGATATTTTAGTTACTAGATAAAGATTGTCGCTTCGGTTCCCTTTGTTCTGCTGTCCGAAACATGTGTGGTACATACCTGTCAAATCGTATGGATTTTTCTTCATTGACATTTAGCTCCCCTATCCTCGCCAGCAAAAGATGTTCCGGACAGCGACGACAGCGACAATCTTTATCTACACGGACAGAAACAAGATTAGTTTGAAACAACCAAAACCATGTTTGGAATTCAACCCTCTATTTTAGTTGTATCAAAGTAAATACTTGCTTGATTTAAACTCGCGATTATAGTTGAAATAAGCTTTATTTCCTCGTTGTTTTAAACATTGATGTTAACCTTATTTTGAACAAAGTTTTAGTTGATTCAAACTAAAAATGTAGTTGTTTTCAACCATAAACACATTAAATTTTGTTTTGAATAAGATATAGCTTGCTAACAACAGTTCGATATCAACAAATTCAAACTGTGATTTTAGGTTAAAACAATCAATGTTTTGTTAAAAATAATACGTTATATTGGTTAACCGCAAGTCAACCTAAAAATTGGTTTTAAGCAAACTGAAACAATAGTTTGTCTTATTTGCTACATCAGCACATGACGGTCTGTTTTTTGTTCGAGCGAAGAAAAATTAATTCTCGCAGTTGTATGCAGCATTTAAAACTTGGAATTATGTCTATTTGCTCAGTAGAAAAGTACAGGTAAGATCTTTTAATAAAAATTCCACTTTTGCTAGTGCTACAGAGTTTGCTAATATCTTCATTTCAGATGTTCAAGAATTATGCTGGATTATGGAAACCGGTAATAATTTGCGTTTTATCATTGCAAAGCATTTGTTTGAATACAATTTATCTTTATAGCTTATTTACTTCTGCTGTTATACGTTCCCCTACCTGTGGCTATCCTGGAACTCCGAGGAACGAGACTCGGAACGGGAGTGATCAACATTTTTGGAAATTATTTATTACAGTTGCGTTTAAAATTATGTAATTGTGAAATATTAAAATAATCATAAATAAAAACTGCATGAAATTAAAACATAAACATACACGATTTTTTGTTTGTTTGAATCGAGATTTGATTAGAAAACAAAAATCAGAAGCAAAACTCGTGGCTCTTTTCAAACAAAAAGCTTGTTTGAAACAAACTCAAATCTGTTCATTTTAAAATGCTAGCCTTAGTTTGAAACAACCAAAATTTTGGTTGTTTCTACAAATGTCAAAAGGAACATAAATATTGGTATGATATATTCTATACAAATAGGAATTGTAAATCAAACTGTAAACATCCAGAATTACAACATAGAATTTTAGTTTGTTTCAAACAACAAGATTGGTGAATTCAAACTAATATTTGTTTGTGATCAATTCAAACTGGAATTTTGGTTGAAACAAACTAAATTATGGTTGTAAATACCATATTTTTTTCTCCGTGTAGGAACTAAAATATCTTTTTGCTAAACGGATAATTTACTCGCGCCCGATGATCTTGCTCTTACAAATTGAGAAAATTGGTATTTTTTACCCATTGATCAACTTTAAAAATTAACTCTTTTTTGCTTCAAAGACCATTAAAAAATGTATACTTTTTTACCCATTATTTAATGGGTTTTGGCCAGGAACCGTGCACGGACAGATAACCCGAATAGAATGGTATTATACGACTATTTTTCTAGCTATCATTTTTTGAGTATTGACAATTAAAGTAGAATTGTTCATGGAATCATTCGAAATACCGTACGTTAATCATACCATGTATGATTTTTACGATAGGCTTTATGATATTCTGATTTTGGATGATACATTGAATGGGTTGTTAAGTATCGTTACCATTCAAAAACATCAACTTTTTCATATATTTTTGCGAAGACATTTTACCATGAATCATTAGTTTATCTTCATTTTTTGTTTCTAGTGATTATTCGGGTTATAATTATATTCAACAAAAACTTCAAATCGTTTGATTTTTCCTAAAGATTCTGCATTTGATTCGAATTAAACGCTGTACGATAATCGTTTAATTGTATGATTATTGCATTATAATATGTATAATATTATTTCACATAATACCGTACAGGTAATATTCTCCTCGATATTCACATTCGGGTTTTCATTTCATTAAATAAGCCAACACTAAAAAGTTAGTTATATATTTTATTTATTATTTTATATTGCCTTTTAGCATTTTTTCTTCTTATTTTCCAAGAACGATTGGAAGAATATTCTCTATTGTTAGCTTCTTTTTTCATTAATTTCAGCTGTTCTTATTCGACATGTTTTCTTACAAATAAACGAAAACAAAAGAAAATCGAAGGTAAAGATGCGATTCAACTGTTTTGCCTGCGAATTATACAAAAAGATTAATTTATGTAGTGGTGATGGTTCCTTTCTTACGGACTATGATTTAAAAGTATCAGGCTGCGCTAATCCGTAAGACACAAGATAGGGATTTGATATATTTTGGATAGCGCTGCAATTCCGGATACAACATAAATGGCAAAAAACAGCAACCCAATAGTTAAACGCTGGTTGAAAGTGACGCAATACGGGATCATCGGATACATAGTGCTGAAGGCTTAGGGTCTGTCTCATTTGGAGAATTAAACTTAAAAGTGACAGTTCGAAAATTAAAAAATCACCCCGTTATAAGAATGGCTGGTGCTACCCAGCAATTCCAATAGGACATCGATGGAGAATGATTCGATATCTGTCAAAAGTAATCTTGCTCTGCGAGCAGGGTTATTTGATAATTATTGAAATGTCACTTTTAAGTTTAATTTCAGTTTAATTATCCAATTGAGACAGACCCTTAGTATATCTACCAGAGTTCCGGCATCCTGACACGGTCTGTTGTGATACCGTTCAGCTATTGGGTCAACGTCTTAATACTTTACTCTTCGCACACCACTTATATTAGAGAAGGTCCATCAAAGAAGATTCACAGGCATATCCTCGCAGTTTAGCTGAATCCGTTGCAAGATCCGCTAGCGCAGTGCCATAAAATCATTTTACCACCAACCAACGGATGTTTCTAGAAATAATTAAAAATAGTTTTACTTCCAGATTTAGTATAATATAGTTTTACTTACATGCATTTTAATCCTTTTTAAATTATCCAATTGTTATTTTCTTTCGTAGTTTCACTTTCACTTTTTGTAATACCGCCGACTTTAAGAAAAAAAAAATGACCGTTATTGGCTCAAGTCGAGCAACTGCCGCTGACAGAAATGTCTTTATTGCACTAAAAATAAAACAAACCTCAACCCTACAGTCGTGTGTAAAAAACAACCCAGATCATATCATTAATAATACTTTTACTACAGATTATTTTTCATTTCTCATTCCAGTAATCATTATTGCAACATGTATAATCCGACAATAATTTTGTATGATCCGACCTAAATTAATGAATCATATGATTTCACATGTATCATACAGTTAATGATGATGGAACATGGAATAGAAAACGTATAATTTTAACCGTTCAGCCTACGATTTATTTCTATGCGGGAAATCAACCCAAACTTTGAGTTCAATAAATATATTATAAATTCAGTAGAAAACCGAATTATAGCCGCTATCGAAATTGGATTTTTCTCACAATCCATACGTTAAACCTAATTTCGGAAGTGGTGCGCTGTTTAGCACATCACCAAATGAAAACAGCGCACCACTTCCGAAGTTAGGTTTAACGTACACTCAGCGAACTGGACTATCGAAATTCATAACTGGCGCCTTATGAATCTTCGACTGATTATCCCACCAACAGTGCTTCTTATACGCAGTTACCTTCCTGAGCAATCAAGCGTCGATGGGCGTGTGGTCTACATACCGGCCTCCCGACCCCGACGTCCATGGTTCGAACCCAGTCTGCCGCACTTCACTTTTTTTCAAACGAAAATCATCATTCATAAGGCAACATATTGAAATTCATACCGATTCCTTGTGGCAAATTTTCATAAGGCGTTTGATTGAAAATCATACGTCCATTTTCCTCAGTGTATGATTTGGGAGAAAAATCCAACTTCGTTAGCGGCTATAACTCGGCTTTGCACTGAATTGATAATACGCACTGATGAGAACATCGCAGAAAAAAATTACCCAAATTTGGGTAGTTTTCTCTTTCTTTCCCATGATTGATGTCAAAAATAGAGCAAGATGCAAACACCTCACCGAGGTTGCCCAGGCCAATAGGACGAGACCAGTGGCATTCTAGCTAAAAATCCGCTGGAGGCCCTTTCAAATCTTTTCAACAACACTAGTACACCTGCTGGTATAAATTGCGATATTGACACTACCAAGCGAGAGGTGGCGATGCTTTGTTTTTATATCAATGTAATTTTACATATACAGTAGTGACAACTGTCGTTGAATAGTGTAAGTTTTGAATGTTACTTTTGTACACTCTAGGTGGAGAGCAGTCATAAAGAAATTTGTAGTAAACCGCTTGAGTTTAGTATGGAGCAGTAATCAGATCTCATTTATTATTTAAAGTTGCAAAATGCAATAGGGATATAAAAAATCAGAAAAAAATTTGAAGCTTTTCTACCTACGTCACATATCGCTGTGTTGCGTAGTTAGTGAGAACGGGTGATTTGTCCATACAAGAAAATTCATTTTACTACAAATGTTGTGGCGCCATCTCTTTCAACCAGCACCTTTGGCCCTGTCCTATAACCTAAATTTGAGTAAATTCAATATTCTCTATTTTGGGTTGATTAAGGTCCGCTTTGGATAAATTAAACTCAGCTTTGGGTAAATTGTTTACATGGGATTAAAAGGCAAACTACCTACACTGAAAAAAATTCTGTAGTGACCACAACTACTCAGTTGCGTTCAAATCTACCATGGGCGTGTATGACAACATAATGGTAAAATAAACTATAAGTGTTTTCATAACACCTGATTCATAGTAGTGTGAACTGCACACGTGATGTGAGATCCATAGTAAGACTAACCATCAATTGCAGTAGACACAGTCAGTTCTGCCAAACAGCCAGCCAAAGAAAAATTGCAAACCCAAAAAACATTTTTTCGTTTGAATTAGATGGTACGATTACTCGCGATTACTTTCAATAAGGGATTTGAAACAAATCAACTAATTCATCATTTATCGATTCAAATTTGGTAAGTTTCCACCTATTATTCATTGACCAACATAGATTAATTTCTAGTTTAAATTCCATACATAGGTAATACTTATCGACGAATTCAGCAACACCGAATTAAACTTGGAATTAAATCAAGGTTATCGAGTGCATAATATTATGTGTAAGAACGAAATCCTTCATTTGGGTGATGAAACGACGATGAGAGAAACAATGTTGGTAAGTTTCTTCAACCAGCAATTCTATTTCAAGCTCCAACAATAATGATTATCAATTCAATTGATTCCAGAAAAAAAGTATACGCAGAACATCAACCGAAAATATTATCATAGAAGTGCACTCCACCGTGTCAATCGAAAAGATGCTCAGGTCCAGTTTCAGCCGAAGTTCCTGCTTATTGTCCACTGGCGTTCAAATAATCCATCTCCCAGTTCCTGAATTCACACGAGACGGCACAAGATTAGTTTTATACCAACAAATTTCCTCCTAGATGTGGGAATTTGAGTGATACAACATGTATACTGTATAAATATATAATAAAGTGTTATCAAAATTATGTTTTCTTCCTTTCGCATAATTGAAATCGGAAATTATCAAACATTATTAAACAAACGCATAGTATTTTCTCACCATATTATAGTAAAATGAACCCTCATTCCGTGGTGAATTCCACTTTGTGTATGTGCTATGGTTTATAGTACACATGACGTAAGCATAGTAAAACCTACTGTATTCTAAACCAGTAAACAACATAGTAAAATCCACTGCTTATCTGGCCGATTCAAATACATTTCGTGTTCTACCGAAATCAATTGGTAGAATGTTTTCAGCATTACCCTTGATATAGTAGGCATTACCATGTCGCTTTTCTCAGTGTAGTGCCAGAAAAGTCATTTTACTCAAATTTGGGTTATTGGCCCAAACTACGGTTTTGAGTGCAAACAACCCACTTTTGGGTAGCTTTGGTTTTCAGTGTGTGCTTTTTTGTGGAACTTTTCACGGTTAGATGACTTTACCCATTAATGGGTACTGTGTTATTGTTGATATTATTCCCACCGTGAAAAATTCACCCATTTTCTTCAAAAAGCGCCACTACTCATTAAAATGGGTAGTGGCACTTTTTCAAGAAAATGGGTGAATTTTTCACGGTGGGAATAATATCAACAATAACACAGTACCCATTAATGGGTAAAGTCATCTAACAGTGTTTGTAGAAGTTCACGCTAAAAATGAACTACTCAAAATTGAGTCGAATCCGACTCATTTTCATTAAAAACGGGACAACTCAAAATTTGAGTAAAAGATACTACTTCAATAAAATGATGATTGCACTTAAACTAGGAGTCTGTTTGTCGTAAAATGCACTTAGATAGATAGATAAACTTGATTCGCATCTGTCGTATTAAAAATTGATGGAAGGCCAAGCTTAACTTTCGCGAAATCATCATTTTATTAAAGTAGTATCTTTTACTCAAATTTTGAGTTGTCCCGTTTTTAATGAAAATGAGTCGGATTCGACTCAATTTTGAGTAGTTCATTTTTAGCGTGTTGTCATGTCATCATTATGACAATCTGATGACAATGACGACTATGATGATGGGTGCCAGTGATTTGTCATCATTTTCGGCAAACGTCATTCAGAAATTTTCTGAAATTGCATTTTGTTTTCAATTACCTACTTGCTACATAAAATTTTATATCTTTATAGTTTTTAATGAATTTAGTTATACAAAAAAAGTTTGGTAATAAGTCCCAGATTACAATTAGTACGTATTTCCTCATGTAAAAGTGAATTGCTATAGTGTCGTGACAAATTGCGTGTTTTCATATTCCATATTATTACGAATATGCATGGAAGCCAGAAGAAACATTAACAATGTGACTTGTTTATCAAAATTTGAAAAAAATATTCGACAATATTTAGATGCTTTACATTCACGTGCTATTAAATATTGTGCCACAATAGTATAAATTTAGCCACGATGGATGAACATCAGTTGTATGGTGAGTTAAGCAGTTTAGATCTGTGAAGCAAACAAAACAAGGTTTTGCGTCAGAGACGCTGAGCAACAACCGGCTTGAATATAAATAGAAATCTGCTATAGATGAATTGCGTTTCTCTTAATATTTTAAACTGATTGAATTCAAATTTTCAGAAGGGACTATGTTGGATATCGATCCAATTATTGAGGATTTTCCTATGGAAATGTATCAGGGTTGTCTGAGTGTTGACAGCGAGGCAACCAGTTCTATCATGAGGCCACCCGAAGAGGGATCATTGAATCAAGACCAATACATGAATAGTCCTCAATATGGGGATTTCATAGATCCGGACATGTTTCTGAATGGGGTTGTCAAGCGGGAAAGCGAGTCAGACTGCTCGACTGGATCCAACAGAAATACTCCATCTCCTTCGGATAGCAACAGAAGTTTCGATTCATATCCTTCGAGCGGTTATGGGTCATGCAGCAGTGGTCAAATGCACAATATTCTGTTGGACAGCCCTCCTACTTCGCCGGAATACCCTTCGAATCCACCACAGATTGTGACCATTCCCCATTTTAATAACGTAGTTAGGGTAGGGGCAGCACAACTTCCGGCAGTACAGACATCATCCTGTCCGATGAAACTAGCCGATCTGAAGAAGGTTAAGATACCCCCAAAAAAGACGATGTCGCATAATAATGGCAATCTCGGATGCGTCTCCAAAACCATTACAAAGAAAACCATTATCTTAACTGCAAAAGACTATCAAGCATTAATTAAAAATATGAAGAATCAACCGAAAAATGGGACGGTTTTGATTAAAGCGACGCCAGCTTCAGCGCTTGTGCCCATTAAAGATAAGCCTGTGCTCCCGAAACAACTTCACCATTCACCCACATCTTTACCGCCGATGTCATCCATTCAAGAAAAGCATGCGCCAGAAGAACAGGCAGTACCTTCACGTGTTGACCCCCACGCACAAATGCCCCTATTGTTGCCATCAATCGATGGTTCTAATAATGAACGTGTGCTCAAGAAACACCAACGGATGATTAAAAATCGAGAATCCGCATATCTGTCCAGGGTGCGAAAAAAGGAGTACGTCACCTCACTGGAGCAGCGCATCGATGAGCTGACAAAAGAAAATGTCTACTTGAAAGATGTTTGTAGTGATGAATTATTTCGTATCTACTGAAATTAATGCAAATTTAATTTCTTCCTAGGAAAACGCAAAACTGGTTGAGAAGGTAAGACAAAAATGTGCATGCAATAAAAATGGAATAACATTTGGTAGCATGAATGCAATTACCAAGCAGCTAACACCGAACGTACGTAAAAATACTGTGATTGTGCTGGCAATGTTGTTTATGGTGTCGTTCAATTTGGGACCACTTGGGTAAGATCAAAATAATAATGACTAATAACCAATATAATATTGTAACTATCTTCAAATAGAAATCTGCTGTCTGGCCCAGCAACCAATCGTGATTTGTTAGAATCCACAGACGAAGCACCCCATCACAAGCGCAATCTACTATGGTTGGATGATTCCACACTTTTTAACGCACGGAATGTCGATGTAAGTCTGAATATGAGTAATTTTGAAGATCTCTCTTCGTTGGGTACGCATGGTGAGGAATCGTTGTCGGTTTGTCCTTTTTACGTGAATCAAACCGAAAACATAAGGCTGGCCAGCGAACTGCGTCGCTGGATAGGCGAAAACGGCTACAAAAATCTTACCGATCGGGATGGAGACGACATGAGTATAAACTCCTTTTCGGAAATGTTCGCCCTGAAGGACACAATCGATTCGATGTATCGGCAAATGAAAGATATAAGCTCCCAGATGGAGTCCTTTCAGAAAAGATCGAAATCGCAAGCCGGCAATAGGAAGCGCCTCCAGGTGAAAGGAAAGAAAGTCAGAGAACTGGAAATATACCAGAAACAGAAGGCGAGAAAGGAAAGCGACTTGGCGTTCTACTATTCTGGCTTCGGGAAGAAGTATGCCAAATTCTTCGAAGAAATTGGCCGTCGGGATGACACGTTCTATCTGGTTTCGTTTAGTGGGGAACATTTGCTGCTGCCGGCGTTGGCGTACAATAAAACAAATCGCCCCAAAATGTCGCTGATGTTGCCGGCAATGGTGGATAATGGTAAGTAGTGCTTACCACTTAAGAAGATGGGAAAGGATGGGAATGAAAGTTTTATCTGTGAATTTTTGGAGACCTAATTATTTGGCTAGAAAAATTATTGTTATTTAAATTTGTGGTATTTGAAAACTACCTTCTTGTAGAAAATACCCATTTTTTCGAGTAGAATGGTAGATTTTCGTAATTGTTTGGGCTCCCAAAGAACTGTGCGGAAGCACACATTTTCACATTTCACTCTTGGTTTTATTTCATCATTAATTTCTATGACGATAAAGAATAACCTAAAAAAATACGGGGATGGCTAGAAGGACATCAGAAAAAAAGTTATAGCAGCTCAAAGAATGAATGATTGTTAAAACCACAGAGAATGAAAAAAAAATCTAACAAAATTGTCTTTTCTTCAGCAACGCATTCATCGGATAAGGTGACACTGATGCAAATCGACTGCGAGGTGATGAATACTTCAATGATCCAAATTCGAGAGAAAACAATTCCGGGCGATTTGCTTCGTCCACATGCTAAGCAGGAAGAAAGCTCAACGGGGAGCAATGATAACACCAAGAAGACGGAGAGATCTTCAACTGAATATAGTGACAATAATGCGCATAACATGAGTAGTTCAACCCCTGTGAAGGACAACCATAAGACTCACTATAAGCATCCGTCGGCCAGACCGTTCTTCGTGCAGCGCATGAGTGAGCATTTGAAAAGTGATTATGATCTACATTAGATTAGATGATTTATAATTTAAAAAAAAGCTGTTATTATTCCGTACTTTGATTTATCGTGTTATACGGCACAATTTTTGAAAAATCTAATATTATTGTAACTAACGTGCAATGCATCGCAATACCTACGTGGAATAATAATAGACCGTTTATTTTCGTTAAACCCATTTTCCCGTTCTTGTCTAAATATTAAAATTGGCTGTAATATTAGATTTTAGGCATACATAAACAAACGCAAACAATGTTAGTAATTGAGTATAATCGTAGAAATGCATTTGGATACAAACTTTACAAACATTACTTTAATTCATAACATCAAATTGCAAAAAATAAATTAATCGAAACTATCACCATGGTTGGACTCAATCAATTGGCTTCGAAAGCAGCTGATTCTCCACGACGTCCAGGGCCGTATTGTCCATCTGGGAGCGGGTTTCCTGAAGGATAGCATCGTACCGGCTGGCAAGGAACGATTTTCGTTGAATGTATCGCTCTACCAGTTGGGTGAAAGTATTCGATTCCTGCGCCACCTGTTCCACCGTTGGGCCCGCACTCAAGTAGCGGCGTTGCTCATCGGACAGTAGCGAAGCATTTAACTCGATGGTGTTCTTCTTGAACTCGTTGATTTCGTGCACCTTGTCCCGAACCAGTCGGTTCCAGCTTTCGATCTCTTCTTTCAGTTGCTTTTCATAACTGTAAGGATTTTTAATTTAGATCATTAGATTATTTTAGGCGTTTGCTAGCTTTTTACTGCCTTACTGAAATTTGCGCATTGATTGACATTTTATATCATAGACAGTAGAGAAGTAAATCAACCTGAAAAATCTCCTAAATTGGAACTAAAATTTAACTCGACAATTAAATCTTGGCTGGACTATATTTTGTATTGTGTTAGTTTTCAAATGAGGGGGTTAGAAGCAGAGAGGTGTAAGTGCAATTTTGGTCAAAATTGAGTTGACTACTGGCAAAAAAAACTTTGGTTCTCGAGCTTTGCGGTAATATGTTGGTGTAGTTTGTACGATATTTATAAAAATGTGAAAATTCACAGAAATCATTAACTTATTGAACTTACATACAATTTGTATGAAGCGAAAAGAAATTGAAAAACTTTGCACTCATTTTTCTCAAAACTAACTTTTTGTCACTTACACCCCTTTGCGTTTGACCCTCATATAATTTAGCAGTTGTTGCATCAAAAACTTACTATTGAAAATCTGTAATTTACTTACCTTGGTTTGTATGGCACAGGGGAAGCAGAAATAGAACCTATCAAAAGATGGAAAGGAAATTGAAACCAAAAATTAAAGTAATATTAAAAGCACAGAGAACAGACATGGACGCTCATACAAAATTGTGTTGAAAACGTGTGTAAAAGCTCCTCAGCACCGCCAACGTAGGCTGCAAGACATATACCATCTAGTGGCAAATCGGAATGTACACTAGTGCTAAAAAGCAAAATATGGCAAATTTTCACCAAAATTCTCAGCACACTAGCACCCCGCAACGGGGGCATAACGACATACTTTGAAATGACCAGTACAAAGATTTATACAACTGCACAATTCAAGATAAACGTCTGTTCTCTGTGCTTATAGACTATTCTACGAGTAAAGTTACGTGCATTTATTCTAAGTTTAATTTGATTTTATTTCAAGAATCGGAACGAAGCCTGTGTAAAATGTTCGTTATAGACGAATCCAAGTAAAAATAAGAAGAAGACACCCGACGGTGTTAACTTTACAGATCCTACAGCGCAGCATAGGAAGATTATTTAAAAATGCTTATAATAAATTCTAGACAAATTGTAATTAAAATCTGATTGATGTACAATACGGAAAAAGTTCTGAATTACTTATTTGGAAGCTTATCTCATTTTTTGTATATTATCCAAAAATGCATTTATCATAAACTTCGGAACTTTTAGATTATGTAGTGGATAGCTACCTGAAACTAAACCTACCTTGGTCAGATTGAAATAACGACGAACGCCGCCGGACCGGCATCTTTTGAGGTATATTTGAGCTATCTCCCATTTAAAATCATTAAATTTGAACCGTCCGATAAGGTTGTGTGTTAAATGGTGCTTGTTTCCAAATGGCACATTTAAAATTTACTGATTTTCCACAAAAATTCTTTGAATCTATTTGTATCAAAGATTGTTTAGACGAACTGCGTGTACATATACGTTTATTCAGTTTTATTCTGAATGTCATCATTGTAATCATCATTACGGAAATCATTGTTTTCATAAATCATCAATATACACACTGATCAAAAAAATCTTCGATTGGAGTACTTTTGTGGAAATCGTTGTGGGAACTATATCACGCTAAAAAAAATGCAACGATGCGTTTGATCTTCCTTTGTCTTTTATTTTATTCCGTGTATAGTATAGATAGTAGAATCTATAGATAGTGGAATATATAGATGAGCGAAGATAAATCCTCTGTCTCCAAACGAACTGTCAAACGTGTCTCCAAACGAGCATGACGTCACGATTTCAATGGAAACGTTAAGGGCTGTGACGTCATATGCGCGTGTGCACGGGCAAAAAAATCGACTCAGCCATGCTTTCGCTCATCTATAGATTCTACTATCTATAGTAGAATCTATAGATGAGCGAAAGCATGGCTGAGTCGATTTTTTTGCCCGTGCACACGCGCATATGACGTCACAGCCCTTAACGTTTCCATTGAAATCGTGACGTCATGCTCGTTTGGAGACACGTTTGACAGTTCGTTTGGAGACAGAGGATTTATCTTCGCTCATCTATATATTCCACTATCTATAGTGTATAGTAGAAAATCGAAAATTTGTTTTCAATAAAATGAAATATCTGCAGTTATCAGACGTCGCAACTCATTTCTGATTAGTGCGCATGATAGTACATCCATGCGTGCATAATGCGCACTACTAATGAAATATTTCAAAATGTCGCGACTCGCGTCGCAGCGCGAGTGCTCAATCGCGCGGTCCGGTTTGGTGCCGGCCCGACAATATTTTGTAAGGCTGTGAACCATTCCACCGATTCGTTTAACTTTTAGTTAAAATTTGACAGTTCGATGGTTATTTCGCCGTGGTTAAAAATAACCCTGCTCCGGAGCATGGTTAGATTTGACAATTCGATAGTTAAACTTTGTTCGCGAGAAAATTGGCGCCAAATCCATTTCGTTCCAAATAACTATCAATCTGTCAAAACTCAAATGGGTCGGCTTCGGGGTAAAATTTTAACCACGATGGGAAAATAACCATCGAAGTGTCATATTTTAACTAAAAGTTAAACGAATCGGTGGAATGGTTCACAGCCTAACCTAAAACATGTTGATTTTGTTTTTCAGTCACGATTCACTGGTAGGGATTTTATATATTGTTGGCGTAGCAACAAATTAGAATTCGGAAGTCGGGACTTCCGAACTGACCTTTCTTCGAAGTTATATCTGTCAAAATTATTGATGCGTCATTTAGCGCATCTTTGAGAGAATCCAGCGCACTACTTCTGAAGTTGGGTAAGTTATTGCAATTTCTGTAATTGTAAGTTGTAAGCTGGTATCTGGAGAAAATTCAACTTCGGATGAAAAGCGTATTAACTTTGTCCCGGATAGACAATACTTAGGTCACTTTTTAGTTGGGCCTTTGCTGGTTGGGCCATGGCGTAATGTAAACACTGAAAACGGGATTTGGCGTCACTATGGACATCATTTGTTATTGTCGGCGTAGCACCAAGTTAGAATTCGGAAGTCGGGACTTCCGAACCGAACTTTCTTCCGAAGTTTTATTTGTCAAACTAATTGATGCGTTGTTTAGCGCATCTTTAGGCGAATCCAGCGCACTACTTCCGAAGTTGGGAAAGTTGCCTGTATCAGGAGAAAAATCCAACAATCCAACGTATAAAAAGCGGTATAAATTTATTCCGGATAGACAATATGTTCAAGTAAAAATACACGTATTCAAATGGCTGTCAGTAGACGAATTCTTTAGTTAGGACGAGGTTGTGGTTAATGTAATGCAATTAGCATTTAGCATGCCGATTTGTAATGCTTGGTGTTACTTAGGTCACAGAGAACAGACATGGATGCTCGAACAAAATTTCGTTGAAAACGTGTGTAAAGATTTAAATCGCACCTCAGCGCCGCCAACGCAGGCTGCCCGACATAAAAACTCAATTTCACTAAGTGATGGCGTTGGCATACACTTCATAAACAATGTAGTGCTGCCACCTAGGAGCGAGCCTAGGAGCAATTCGGAATGGACACTAGCGCTAAAAAGTAAAACACGGCAAATTTTAACCATATTTACCAGCACACTAGTGTAGTATTCAGAGCTAATGTTGAATTAATAAACGAAATAGTTGTTATGTCTATCCATGATACTGATTTTATTATTTGATATTTATGGGATGACAGAAGAATCATAGATAAAATTGGAAGAATATCGTGCACCGCATGTCTTCGTGCACCTTGTACTCTAGTACTTTTGTTTCGGGCTGGGTTCAAACATCGCAATCCAAGGAAGTTGGATTTTTGGTAAGTTGCTAGGTTACGTAACTGGATACTGTTTGGTGAAAATAGAACTTCAGTTTGTTGACGACTTTTCGAACGGAATGTCACACTGCTATTCAATGGCGGTTTATTCCAGCCAATTTCGGCTGGAATACGACATGACGCAGTCGGTAGTTATTTTGTGAGTTTATATTCGGTAACTTGCACATCAAAATGGATGCTAGTTATTTAGTATCTAGGTAAGTATTTGAGTAAATTGTAATAAATGAAAATTGAATTATGGAGCGAGCAGGTCTCCGAAGTTTGAAAAATACCGGAGCGAGCAGGTCTCCGAGGTAGAGAGAAAAAATAGTGCCGGAGCGAGCAGGTCTCCGAGGTTAAAAAAATAGATTCCGGAGCGAGCAGGTCTCCGAAGTAAAAACAAAAAAAAAAGAGAAATGATTCCGGAGCGAGCAGGTCTCCGAGGCTTAGAGGAAAAAAAAAAATGCCGGAGCGAGCAGGTCTCCGAGGTTGAAAAAAAACTATGCTGGAGCGAACAGGTCTCCTAAGTAAAAACAAAAAAGGTTCTGAACGAGCGAGTCTCCTTTTTTGATTCGGATATTGATTAAACTGATTTGATTTACGATTTGTATTGGTTTTGGAGATTGAATTGAGTTATTGAATTTAAATACTGTTTGATGTTCAAATTCAAAGTAAACATTAAAGTATGACTTACAGAACATTGCAATGAACAACTTAAACACCACGTTGGACATTTCATTCAAATCTAATATTCGAAGTTAAAATTTTATATTTTGTTGGAAATTTTGAGATTAGTTTGCGTAATCAATTTAGAAGAAAAATATTTTTTCCATTCAAGACTATTCAATGGAACAAAAGTTTAATATTTGTTTTAAACGTTGAATTTAGTATTTTGAATTACCATTGTTTGAATTTCATTCAAAGATTCGTTTTGATGATTAGAATCAGAGAATGGTTTTTCAAGTTGTATTAAAATGGATTAAGCGGTTATTTGAAGTTTGGATTTCTGGAGACGAGCCAGCCTAGGGCTGAAAGTCTCCATAATAAAGACAAACAAAAAAAAAGGTTTGGATTTTAGAATAAAATAAATATTGAATTCGATGATTGGATAAACAATTGAAGGTGATTGTTTGATCCAAATATTAGGTCAACAAATTCGAATTGAAAAATGTGTTTGACAATTGTTTTTCTAATTATATTCATTTATGAACTGGATTCGGAAAAACGATTTTAATGTCTTTTAGACTTATTAAAACATATTAAAAAAAACAGGAGATGAGCCAACCTTGGGCTGCAAGTATTTTACATGAAGACAAATATAATATTTGAAAAATGCTGTAGAAATGATTTTGTGGTTGAATTTCATCTCAATGTTTGAACAGACCTTTAGAATTTTGTAGCTCGGATTCGAAAATCGTATGCAGTTATTGAATTTGAAGCTTGGCCTCGAATTACATTCCGCAGCATGTTGAACTCGGAGTACAAGCAAAATGTCAATGAGCCAACCCGAGTAGCACAACTCTGACCATTTTTTTGCAGTAACTTAAATACGACTTGATGAGGTCATATTTAAGGTCATATTTAAGTAACAGAAGCTAGTTAACAACAAGTGTGCAGCCAGGGAAGGATCCCCGTTGAAGTAAAGAAAAAAAACTTATAAAAGTAAGAACGCAATCCGAGGATTGAGAAATAGAACTGGATGAAAAGATTATATAAGGAATTAGTAGTTAATGACTGGTTTCGACCATTCTTCAGATTTTAAAACAGGAGACATGACATGATTTAAATTAAATTAAAAGTTCACGTTTGAACTTCGGACGGGATGATTGTATTCGAAGATTTAATTTAGACCATGTTTTGGAATTTCGAATCGAATATTGAATTTCATTGAAAATCTCATTTGGTTGTTAGAGTTATAGATTTAAAGAAAATAACATTTGAAGACGTTCTATTACAAGAGTGAGCCAGCCGAGGGCTACAAATCTGTATAATAAAGACAATAATAATAACATTTGAAGAATTATTTTTAAGGTTGTATTCAGATTGGAGAAGTCCCGTTTCTTTATATTGCTTTTGAAGATTTGGTTTGGACAGTAAATTGGGTGATTTCCGAGCTGTATTTCTGAAAAATATACGATAGGAAGTAAAATTCCCTAATAAACATTGTGATTGGGTTCAGAGATTATATTTACTATTTACTAATATACTCACCAACTGAGTTTACTGATTGGATTTGAAAAATAAAATATTAACTTGCTTTGTATAAAAAAGTTGTTCAATAGGATTGGAAAATAAATTATAATTCGAAAATATGATCTATATGATATTGTTGTTTTTAGTCAAAGGATGGATTCCAACGATTTTTTGCCTTGGGTTGTTTCAAACCACCGTTCAAATCTAGGGAGAATGTCCATGTATTCGACTGATGCAGATGCTGTTACAAACATTTTAATTATTAGTTGATATGAAGCTGTGTAATTGTGAATTCATAATACTTTGCACAATGCATTTGCAATATGTGTTTACATTTCATTAAATCACATTTTCGTCTATCGAATGTGTTAATAAATATTTCTAACTGTCTTGCAAATATTTTCACTTGCAAAAGCTTACCCAAGTAACCATGAAGCTATATATGCTTGTAAAAACACAGCCCTAAAAGTTGACTTAAAGTGGAAAAGGGCAATTATAAGACCGAATTAATGGTTCATTACTATGACATGTTGAAATAAAGCATCAGTAATGCATCGGTGCATTCGTAATGCTGATTTAGAGTATCGTTGTCTGACAGTTGATAAATAAATGCAACTTCACATCGTAAAAACTGATCTAATGTAATTAGCATTTAGCATACCGATGTGTGATTGATATATGTGCAATATTGTAATGCTTGGTGTTACTTGGGTAGTATTCTACCTATCGACACGTCGCGACGGCTAGCCGAGCTCAGAGGCGGCAGCAAAAGCACGTGGTAAGCTGTCAAAACTAATCAACACAAACAGCGATGAAAGTGCGGGAACAGTGCAAGGATCTTCCGTATGCGTTATGCCAATGCGAGCAGTGAACAAAAAATGTCAATTCAAAAGGCATGTCGTGTTGCTCTCCCACTCTTTCATCGACCGACAATTTCAACGTCGATTAGATGGACCGGCGATTTCAAACCGTCGGGTCCAGTCTTGAATTCAACGTACAATAACATGATTATTATTATATTATATTATTATGTAAGTGATTATATAATTGAATAATTAGTTATATAATAAAGCTGACAAGGACTATGAGGTTATTAATTAATGGATTTGAGTTTGAATATTGACTACGAGATTCGATGATTATATACGTAAGTTTGAAAGTGATGAACTTCTCTTCTTTGAAAAAAAAAATCACGTTAATAAAGATTAAAAAAAAACGTAACTTTAAGTACATATGGCTGCTTTAGAAAAATAGGTATTGTTGCAAGTATTGTTGCAGTTTCAGAAGACTGAATTTGAAATGGAGACCATTCAATCTATTTCGAAATTTTTATCGATATATGTTTTCATCCGATAATGGCAAATTAGCGGCAACATTAATACAATTGAAGTTTGAAAGGAAACTATGCTTAAATTATGTCAGATTTAAGTTTTAAATTTGGGTGTATTTTCCTAACGATTAGAATCGTAATACATTCATGATTTTTGTTTACGTATGTAAATTAGTTCCATAGCAAATATTTACAAAACTTAGAATCGGATTTGGGGGTGGATTTCAGAATAGGGTTATTTTGTTATTTGCTTTTGAAAATACCTAAACTAGTTTCTCAATCTTTTAGGAAGACAATACTTTTTTCATAGTTTATAGAGTAGAGAAGGAGAAGGATGTAGTATTCAGAGCTAATGTTGAATTAATAAACGAAATAGTTGTTATGTCTATCCATGATACTGATTTTATTATTTGATATTTATGGGATGACAGAAGAATCATAGATAAAATTGGAAGAATATCGTGCACCGCATGTCTTCGTGCACCTTGTACTCTAGTACTTTTGTTTCGGGCTGGGTTCAAACATCGCAATCCAAGGAAGTTGGATTTTTGGTAAGTTGCTAGGTTACGTAACTGGATACTGTTTGGTGAAAATAGAACTTCAGTTTGTTGACGACTTTTCGAACGGAATGTCACACTGCTATTCAATGGCGGTTTATTCCAGCCAATTTCGGCTGGAATACGACAACTAGCACCGCGCAACGGGGACATAACGACATACTTTAAAATAACCAGTACAAACTTTTACACAAGCACGCGAATGAAGATGAACGTCTGTTCTCTGTGCTTAGGTACTCACCACAGGTAATCTTGCTATAGACTCGAGTCTACAGACTCGAGTCTATTGGAACAACAATGTGGCACTTTAAGGTGATTATACAATCAAGCCATGTGGTGAATTTCAAATTCACCACACGGTTTCTCCTCCTATTATCAAAAGTTTAAATCTGGCGTAATAATTTTCGTACAATGCTGAAATTAAAGTCGATTGTTTAGTACTAGTAAGTAAACTATCTACGGATGTTTCATCCCCATGGGCATTGTGGTTCTCTCAATTCGTGCTCTTGAAAAATCACAAGAAAAAGCACGTGGTTTCTAAGATGGCCGATTTGTGGCTTTGTTGTATAACCACCTTAATTGGTATGATATAAAACAATAGAATTTAAAGTTCATCAATAAAATGCATTGTATTTTTATAATATTTTATTTCAACTCTATTGTATTTTTCATCCGGAAAACCCCGGAGCAAAATCTCGTAACAAATCCCGCGGACACGTTTTAAGGGGGAAACGCAATGGAGTGCGGCAACGGAACAGCAACGGCACGATGCGGCAGCTGTCACTTTTGAATACACGGCAGTGTATGGAACGGCACGCAATGGTGCGGAATGTACTAAAACCGCATATTTTTTGAAAATTTTCAAAAAATGCGGCAGCGGTATTGCGGACAGTTTTGTTTACTTTTAGCATGAAGTGATTTTATTCAAATTTGCATTATTTTCAGTAGCAGAGAACTGCAGAGAAAGCAAAAAGAAAGCATAATCAGGACCACGGACACGTTTGGTCTAAAAGGCCAGCGCGGCTTTTCATCTTTAAATTGATATCCCTGGTAACCCTATATACCGATTACAAGTTCCACATCTTAAACACAGAGAAACAGACGTCTCACTTAGAACAAAATGCAATCAAAATCATCGTCACGAAAACATTGTCCCCCAATGCTAAAATCCCGGTGAGTGGCCAAGCGGCAACCAGATGGCAGTAGTGTGCAAACGTCAAACACAAGCAAAATCGATGAAAGCGCCATCGGTGGCCGATTGACCACCTACAAAAGTTAAATAAATCGTTAATAAGGTGTACGATGGAACATATGTTGAGTGAGACGTCTGTTTCTCTGTGTCTTAAAGTTGACCTAATTGCTGGGTGAATCTAATCGGCACACCCCGCTTGTGCTGTTGGGGATCGTTCAAAAATTACGTCCATCGTGTTTCGACATTTTCAACCCCCCTCCCCCCCTCATGTCACAAACTGTCACAAATCACTGACCCCCCCCTCCCCCTGTACGTACATGTGTCATTTTTATTTTGGCGATTTTTTTAGTTTTTCTTTTTCGTGCACTATTTTTACAATAGCATAGTGAACTATGTCCCTTACTATTGCCTGATTTTCTCAAAATTGCACGCGGCGAACCTTTCATGAAAGGTACCGCCGCGCTTTCTGCACCCCGTTTACTTGATTCTTATGGATGAATAGCATTGCGGTGTATCGTTTGTCGCGGCCGTACCTTTCGACAGTCATTGGCCGCGTGAAGTTTTGTGCAAGTACCCATTTGGGAACATTACAAACGCCGCGCAGTGTATCATATCCAGAAAATCTGACAATAACAGTTTGAATATGTGTTTTTAAAATGCAAATTGTTCCTAAAATGCTTTAACATTTTTTTCGAGGGTGGACGTCACATAAGACGAACCCCCCTCCCTCCCCCTGTCACAAACTGTCACAAAATTCGGACCCCCCTCCCCCCCTCAAACCTTGGACGTAATTTTTGAACGACCCCTTGACCCGAAAGGTGAGAAAAAAGCCATCGATAAACGTCAAATTTACAAAAAGTCTAAATAAGTCGCGTTTTTCGTAGTCGCCTCAATATTTTCGTTTTAATCCATCTATTAACAAGAGATTCGGGCATCTAAATACTACTCGTTACTCGCGGCATTAAGGTTTCGCAATTCCAGCCAAAATTCAGAAGAAAAGTGTTCCAAAAAGTGTATTTCTGGCAGCGTTCATCGTGGCCGACCTGGGAGCAGTAGCAACAGCGCAGAGCCATGCATTGCAGGATGAAGAAGCGCCTTACGCTTAGGTAATCGACGTCGTCGGGCAGGGACACAAGCCGCAAGGGAAGACGGGTACAACGGCGGCACCAGGAGAGCGGACGGCCCCGTTCGTGTCCAATAAATAATAAGTGATCTGCTGCTGCCGAGCGGGGGAAGCGGGAGGCCGCTGCGTTTCGTCACTCTCCGAGCCGAGAAGAGTATTGACTTCCGCATTCTTCTCCCTTTGGGTAAGTCTTCTGATGGTCGTGCATAGAGATGTCGCAAATTAATCGATTATTTCGATTAATCGATTAATCGTTGTGATAATCGATTAATTTTGAATCGATTATTACCCAACGACTAATCGATTCAATAATCGAGAAGAATCAACAGTAATCGATTAGTTACTAATCGATTAATCGGGATTTTACGACATCATAAGGATGTCGCAAATTAAGCGATTACTTCGATTAATCGATTCATCGTTGTGATAATCGATTACTACCCAACGATTAATCGATTCAATAATCGATAAGAATCGAGAGTAATCGATTAGTTACTAATCGATTAATCGAGATTTTACGACATCTCTAGTCGTGTAAACAAATCGATGTTTTGGTTGTGATTTCAATCGGAGTAATATGGGACGGATGTGTGAACGATGACGAACGAAAGCAGTGGGCATAGGCGTAACCGGAGGATTTTAACTGGGGCGAGACATTGACCTATTTTATCTAACTGAGTTACTTGCATGCGACGTTTGTTTTTCGTTTTATGTCGCAGTTTGTAAATCGTAGATGTGAGAAAATTAAACAGCGGAACAAAAAATAAAATTTACGTGACAGATTATGTGTTTCTGAGCGATTGTGCCTTGCAGTGAATTTGAATTTCGTCATAATTTAATGTGGAGAAGATAGTACTAGATATATATAATTATTACATACATATCTGAGACATACATATTAAACAAAATGCGTAATTATAAATTCCTAAGATTCAATGTGCTAAAACCTCATTAAGTTTTGGTAGCGTGCCCGAAGTTTTTCGATTGCTCGAACTTATTTGGTATTACATCATAAATACATTCTCTAGGTTTTGCACGCTGAATTTATATTTTAACAGAAAGTTCTTAAACCGTTCTGGAGACATATCCAACGCACATAAAAATTCCATTTTTAATCGTCAAGAATTTGATATCGATATGCATGTGTACCGTGATGTGCCCTAATTTCGCGCGCATCAATAATTACATAATTTAGGCCGATACAAATATTTAAAATCCATTTTGTCTCCCCCCCCTCGGATTTTTTTTTGCCAAAAAATAATATTTTGAGGGGGCAACAAAATAAAATTTGGATAATTTTGAGGATTTTCAAAACATTCTTTAACAAATCCGAGGAGTTTTATGATTTTTTTCATTTTAATATTTATTTTTTATTATCCCCCCCCTCGAACTTTCGGAGACCAGTAGGACAAAAAGTTATTTAAATATTTGTAACGGCCTTATTTATTTATTTTTTCAATTTTTAGGTACCATTGTACCACGTACCAGTCAAAATTGAAAATTCGGGAGGATTACAAAATAGTATTGTTGTCCACGAAAGAATTAGAAAAACAAACTTGGTTTAGTGCACCAAGTAAAATTATTTCATTTATTAATTTTTATTACCAGACTAAGGCCGGAGTGGCCTGTGCAATATATAAAAGTCTTCTCCATTCAGCTCGGTCCATGGCTGCACTTCGCAAACCACGCAGTCTGCGGGGGATCCGCAAATCGTCCTCCACTTGATCGATCCACCTTGCCCGCTGTGCACCTCGCCTTCTTGTTCCCATCGGATCGTTGTCGAGAACCATTTTCACCGGATTACTGTTCGACATTCTGGCTACGTGCCCGGCCCACCACAGTCTTCCGATTTTCGTGGTGTAAACAATGGACGGTTCTTTCAACAGCTGATGCAACTCGTGGTTCATTCGCCTCCTCCACATACCGTCCGCCATCTGCACCCCACCATAGATGGTACGCAGAACTTCCCTTTCGAAAACTCCCAGTGCCCATTGGTCCTCCACGAGTATCGTCCAGGTCTCGTGTCCGTAGAGAACTACCGATCTAATAAGGGTTTTGTAGATAGTCAGTTTGGTACGGCGGCGAACTCTATTCGATCGGAGCGTTTTGCGGAGTTCGTCTTCGACGTTTTAATGACTAGTCCAATCTCCTTAGCTTCGCTTTTCAGTCTGATGTAGGCTTCCTCCATCATATCAAAGTTACGTGCCATAATATCAATGTCGTCGGCGAAACCAAATAACTGGACGGACTTCGTGAAAATCGTTCCACTCGTGTCAACCCCTGCCCTTCGTATTACTCCCTCCAAAGCGATGTTGAATAGCAGACACGAAAGACCATCACCTTGCCGTAACCCTCGACGCGTTTCGAAGGGACTCGAGAATACCCCTGAAAATCGAACTACGCACAAACTTAATTTTTTTTACCGGGATCTCAGCAAAATGTTGAACTTTTACCGAGAATCGCACAGCCGTGCCCCAGCGAACATGTTTTTTGCCGAGATTTCTGTCAAAATTGCTGATAATCAGCAAATAATTTGCCGAAATTCAGCTAACAAACGCTATTTTTGCCGGTATATCAGTTTTTTATTTTGCTGGCGCACGGCTGTGCGGATTTTTGCCGAGCTGCAGAAATAAAAACTGAGTGTGCACATCACCCGATCCATCGTCGCTTTGATCAACCAGTTTATCATGAAATCCATTTTCGTGCATTAGCTGCCATAGCTGGTCTCGATCGATTGTATCATATGCGGCTTTTAAGTTGATAAATAGATGATTACCGTCACCGTTGTCTGCCACATTGCCATTCAGGTGCTCTTCGTAGTGCTGCCGCTACCTTTGGATCACCTCACGCTCGTTTGTAAGAAGGTACCCGTTTATGTCCTTACACATATCGGGCTGTGACACGTGGCCCTTACGTGAACGGTTTAACTTCTCATAGAACTTTCGTGTGTTATTAGCTCGGTACAGTTGCTCCGTCTCTTCACGGTCTCGATCTTCCTGCTGGCACTTTTTCCTCCAAAAAATCGAGTTTTGTCTGTTCCGCGCCTGTTTGTATCGTGCCTCGTTCGCCCTCGTGCGGTGTGGCAGCAATCTCGCCCATGCTGCGTTCTTTTCCTCAACTAACTGCTCACATTCGCCGTAATACCAGTCGTTTCTCTGATCCGGGGCCACCGTGCCTAGTGCAGCGGTTGCCGTGCTTCCAATGGCGGATCGAATATCTCTCCAGCCATCTTCAAGAGACGCTGCGCCTAGCTGCTCTTCCGCTGGGAGTGCCACTTCCAGCTGGTGTGCGTAGTCTTCGGCTAGTCTACCCTCTTGTAGCCGCCCAATGTTAAGCCGCGGCGGACGACTCCGACGCATCTTGTACAGCGTCCAGAGTTTTGAGCACAGACATACTGCAACAAGGTAGTGGTCGCATTCAATATTCGCAATACGGTAAGTGCGTACGTTCGTGATGTCGGAGAAGAATTTACCGTAGATTAGAACGTGGTCGATTTGGTTTTCCGTTTCTTGATTAGGTGATTTCAATGTGGCCTTGTGGATATTTATGCAAGGGAGGGGGGGCTTCAGACTACCATTCCGCGGGAGGCTGTAAAGTTTATACATCAATGCGGTATGCAGACTATTCGGTCCGATGACCGGTCTATAAATTTCCTCTCTTTCTACCTAGGCGTTCATGTCGCCGATGACGACTTTGATGTCCCGCAGTGGGCATGCCTAATATGTCTGCTCCAGCTGTGCATAGAATGATTCTTTCTCGTCGTCGGGTCTCATCTTCGTGTGGTCAGTGCACGTTGATGATTCTAAACGGCCTTTTATCCTCAGCTTGCACATCCTTGCGTTGATTGGTTTCCACCCAATCACGCGTTGCCTCCGTCGCCCTCCGCAGCTTAGCGGGTACTGATGAAAACAAATTCCCAGCACCGGGCACGTAGCCGAACTCTCGCAATACATTTTCAGAACTAACTCTCATATGTAATTTTGTACAAACGCCAACCAAGTAGGATGGGTATTAAGTATTATATGGCTCATTGTTAGCCACGAACATAGTAGTCAATGATTACCACCAGTCGCGACCCTAGCGACTAGTTCAGCCATAGCAACTTGATAATCAACAGATGTGAAAATTGATTACTTTGTACCCAATCATCCTAGAATAAAGTTGTATTTAAAGTACAACATTTTGGCGTCGAGGAATTTTTTCAAGAATTCAACGCTTTGGAGGAAGAGCTGCAGTTCTCAAGATGCCGGGATCCGGCGACTTTCAAGTAATCTGCGGCAGAATCAAGCGATGGCGGAGCAAAACGTTTCCAATCGGTCGGCGGGCAGCCTGGAGTTCATCATCGAATCTCTGGCCTCCAACATCCGGGAGTTCGTCTACGATCCAGACAACGGGCTCGTTTTCGACCGGTGGTACCGGAAGTACGAAGACCTTTTCCTCAAAGACGGAGCGAAGTTGGACGATGCGGCGAAAGTGCGGTTGCTGTTGAGAAGCCTCAGCGTGACGGTGCACGACAAGTACGTCAACTTCGCACCCCAAAGCACCCCCGTGAGTACTCGTTCGATGAGACGGTGAAAAAGCTGACAGAGCTGTTCAGCGTCCGAATCTCCCTGTTCAGCAAGCGGTACCAGTGCTTCCAGCTAACGAAGCACGACGCGGACGACTTTCTAACGTACGCTGGGACGGTCAACCGATGCTGTGATGACTTCGAGCTTAGCAAGATCACGGCGGACCAATTCAATAGCCCGATTTTCACCTGTGGGCTCCGGTCGTCGAGAGACGCAGACATCCGAACGAGACTCCTATTCAAGCTTGAGGCTAACGCGGCAGATGAATGCACTCTGGAATCACTCATCACGGAGTGCCAACGTCTGCAAAACCTCAAGCACGACACGGCCATGGTGGAACACAAGAAATCGGTGAGTACAATTTGCGCAGTCAAGCAGAACAAGCCTCCACCGATGACACCGAGTTCCAAAGAGAAGAAGAAGACGAAGTCCGAAGGTCCAAAAACACCCTGCTGGCAGTGTGGCGGAATGCACTACGTCCGGGACTGCACCTACACGAAGCACGTTTGTCGGGACTGCAAGCAAACCGGCCACAAAGAAGGGTATTGTGGCAGCTACACATCGAAGGCGGCACTCAAGAAGAAGAAGCACGTGAACGGAATTTTCTCCATCAACCAGGTAAGCTGCACTTCTAGACGGAAGTTCCTAACGGTGGATATCAACGGGTCTAAAGTCACTCTGCAGTTGGACACCGCGTTCGACATCACCATCTTTTCGAAGAGGCAGTGGAAGAAGAAATTGGGCTCGCCAACGCTGACTCCCACAACACGGACTGCCCGGACGCTTTTTCTGCTACTTGGTGAACTCCGATACCCAATCAAACTCGGAGGTGTCACCAAAACCGCAACTTTCTACGTGACCAACATCAGCATCAACCTGATTGGTCTGGACTGGATCGAGCTGTTCAAGCTGTGGGACACTCCGCTTTCTGCAATCTGCAACCAGGTCCATGTTGCCGATGGTCAAGTCAATCAAATCCAAGTGTACAAAGCTGCGTATCCCGAAGTGTTCAAGAACGGCCTCGGACACTGCAAGAAGATGAAGGTCCGACTCTATCTCAAGCCCGATGCCAAACCCGTTTTCAAGCCGAAGCGCCCAGTTCCTTTCACGTCCATGGAGAAGATCGATGCGGAGCTGGACCGACTTCAATCGCTGGGCATCATCACGCCTGTCGATTTCTCGCAGTGGGCGGCTCCGATCGTCGTAGTGAAGAATCCCGGAGGAAAAGTACGAATCTGTGCCGATTACTCAAGTGGACTGAACGCTGCCCTGGAGCCCAACCATTACCCGCTACCGGTCCCTGATGACATTTTTACCAAGATCAATTGGTGCCGCTATTTCAGCGTCATTGACCTGAGTGACGCCTATCTTCAAGTGGAAGTTGACGACGACTCGAAGCAGCTGCTCACAATCAACACGCATCGAGGTCTCTTCCGCTTCAACCGGCTCGCACCAGGAATAAAATCCGCTCCCGGGGCCTTCCAGCAGTTGATGAACAGCATGGTTGCCGATCTCGAAGGAGTGGACACGTGGACACCCCAAGATGCTCAACGCACTGTTTCAACGCCTTCAAGCCTACGGTTTCGTTTTGAGGGAAGAAAAGTGAAACATTCTGCAGCCGGAGGTAAAGTATTTGGCGCACATCGTAGACGAGAACGGTCTCCGTCCAGACCCATACAAGGTGGAAGCCATTGTCAAGATGCCATCGCCAAAAGATGTCACAACACTACGCTCGTTCCTTGGTGCGGTGAATTTCTACGCGAAGTTTGTCCCGGAGATGCACTAACTGCGGCGGCCACTCGACGCGCTGCTGAAGAAGGATGCCAAATTCGTTTGGAACAGCGAGTGCCAGAAATCGTTCAGGCGCTTCAAGGAAGTACTCCAGTCGGATTTGCTTCTGACATACTACGATCCATCACTAGACATCATAGTTGCTGCCGACGCCTCGCAGTCCGGAATCGGTGCCTGCCTTCTACACAGGTTCTCCGATGGCTCACTCAAAGCTGTTGCACACGCTTCCCGCTCACTCACCCCCGCGGAGGCAAATTACGGACAGATCGAGAAGGAAGGTCTTGCACTGGTGTTTGCCGTAACGAAATTCCATCGGATGCTGCTCGGACGCAAGTTCACCCTCCAGACGGATCATCAGCAACTCCTGCGGATATTCGGACAAAAGAAGGGTATTCCGGTTCACACGGCCAACCGCCTTCAACGTTGGGCCCTGACGCTTCTGTGCTACAACTTCGACATCGAGTACGTGTCCACCACGCAGTTTGGATATGCCGACGTACTGTCCCGCCTCATCAACGGTTACGTCAAACTAGAGGAGGACTTCATTATCGCATCGATTCAACTGGAAGACAACATCGAGATTCCACTCCAGGAAGCCATCAGTTTGCAGCCAGTTACGTTCAAATCGGTGCGCGGCGCTACTCTCCAGTGCCCGGTTCTCCAACAAGTGAACCAGTACAACCAGCGTGGATGGCCCTCCAAAATCGATGACATCGCTAACTCTGAAGTTCGCCCTTTCTTCGCTCATCGAGACGCTCTATCGGTAGTGAAGGGGTGCGTCATGATGTCCAACCGTTTGGTGATTCCGGACAGTAGTCACGTGTACTGGCCGAGAATCGATAACCACATTGCTGATTTTGTGAAGAGATGTGAAAGCTGTGTCACACATTCGAAGACACCGTCTAAGGTTCCGCTACAGTCGTGGCCACTCGCTCAATCTCCCTGGGAGCGTATCCACATCGACTTCGCCGGCCCAATCAACGGTCTGCACTTCCTCGTGGACGCCTTCACAAAGTGGCCGGAAATTCGCATCGTTCGATCCCCGACAACATCAGCAGTGATCGAGTTCCTCGACGAGCTGTTTGCCCGTTTTGGCGTTCCCAACGCCACAGTCTCCGTCAATGGAACGCAGTTCACGTCATAACAGTTCGCGGTTTTGTGCAGGAAGAACGGCATTCTACATTTCCGGACATCGCCGTATCACCCACAGTCCAATGGCCAGGCGGAGAGATTTGTGGACACATTCAAGAGGTCGTTGCGCAACGCCAAGACGAACAGTTCAACCGGAAGCATGGCGAAACTCCTTGTGGCTTCCGAAAAGGCGATGTCTACGCCAAGGTCTACCGCAGCAACACCAAGTGGCAGTGGGCATCCGGCGTAATCATCGAGGTCATCGGACGGGTCAACCACAACGTGCTACTGGACGATTGGCATGGACGGAAGAAGCTCACCAGATCGCACTTCAACCAGCTCAAGCATCGTTCCAGTGAAGCAACAACCGGCGCAGCAGATTCCACACCACTGGGTATCCTGGTGGACATGTTTGGAATTCAATATCCTGGACCAGCAGTACAGCCCGCTCAACAATGTCAAGCCGAGCAGGAACCACTTCCTGTTCCATCAACCTCCAACGTCCGATCCCAGGTCCAGCCACGAACCGAGGTGTGCAAGTAGTGCCAGGGGTTTCCAACCAAGAAGTCGAAGCAGGTTCCAGTCAACTCGATGATGTTCCCGAACGCGGTCGCATCCAGACCGACCAACCAGAACCGGAGCATGAAGAAGATAACCAGCCACCTATAGATCCCGTTCCAGAACCACCATCGGTCCAGCCACAGAGAGAGTGATCCGGATGCCGTCCAGATTCGAGCCGTACCTCACGGTGCCCCCAGACGCGAATATTATCGCACTTTCATGAACCTCCGTGGTTTTCTTACGAAAAGAAAGCTTAGAGCACCATGAAAAGGATACGGGGTGTTTTAAAATCTTTCATCGGTGAAATTTTGAATACGCCCTATTTTAAAATTGTATGGTTTTTCCCATATACATACATGTTTGCTACAAAATAGAAATATATAGTGCTTTCCTTTTCAATAGTAATTGGATCAAGTATTGTTAAAATGCAATATGATATCTTCCAAACCAATGGCGTAGCCAGAAAATTGGTCTGGGGGGGTTTTCTGAACATTTCTTAATTTCGAGAAGGTTCGAATTTTTTTTCTTCTAAAAATGTTGTCTCTGGGGGGGGGGGGGTTATGTCCAAAACCACCCCCGTGGCTACGCCACTGTTCCAAGTAGTTAACTGCAAAACAGATCATTAAACGCATTCATTTATCTATCTTTTCAGGGTGTGGAATGGCCACCTACAACAACCCCCATTGGCTGTTGTCCCATATCCGGAATTCGTTCATCTCGACCGATGACACGGGACTGAGTGAAACGGTAATGTTGCTGGAAGACATCCCCCACCAATATGCCCAGCTGCATAAGCAAGCCTTGCGGGATCGCTCTGCGGGGGCAGTGCGAAGCGACAGTCGGGAGGATGGATTCGGGACGAGGCGGAAGAGTTTCGAAGACTTCTACTGCTACCCCGGGCTGGACGATTCCGACGATGAAGAGATGGACACCCTGTCGCAGTCCTACGAAATACAAATGGATCAAGACATTGGGTTCCATCGGCAACGCTCGAATACGGCTCAGAAGCTGGAACGAATGGACATAGCGAGGAAAAAGGCAGCGAAGGTCAAAACTATCAAGTATGAGTGTGCCGTTCAGCGTGCGGATGAGAAGGATGACGAACTGTTCGTGAGAAAAGTTGTAAGTGTCGACACGGTGGAAGCAGGTATGTCATTGCTATCGCAACAGTTGGAAAGCTTCCCCAAAATGCCGCAGAATAAATACCTCGAGTTCGCGAAGTACGATGGAACTTCGCAGACCGAGGTGGCTACTAAAACGTTTAAAATATTCCTAATGATGTTGCCGGAGGACCAGAGAGCCTATCCGATGCAAGTTTGCGTCATAGCCACTGCCAAAATTCAGGATTTTATAGGATTGATTTGTTATAAGTGTAGTCTAGCATATCCAGATGTAGGTTTAAGATCGATTAGGCACTATGGACTGTTTTTGACTGAAGAGGACGGCGAAGTCGATTTGGATTTCCCCCCCTTGGACGTCAGGGAACAATGCGCAAAGTTTTGTTTTTCGCATTTGGCCATAGCTGAGCGGAAAACCTCAGAGGTTCAGCCGCATTCTAGTTTTAGTCAACCGTCGACGATTGTCTCGGGGGAACGGACACGCTCGATAACGTCCGATTTGGGCGAAACAGGAAGTCCACCGAAGTTATCGCCAACGGAACCTTCCACGAGTGATTTCAAAGGTATCACACCGAAACAGAGAGAGGATTTGGACAAGATGAAAGATCACACCTCGAAGTTGGATGCTCCCTTGTATCGGGCGTTCAATGTCTATTTGGTGCACAAATCGCGGTTAAAAACGGAGATTCAATTGGGAATATCGGGAGATAAATTAGAAATTGATCCAATCCAGCAGAAATCTTCCAAGTTATGGCTTCGCCAGAAGTCGGTCAATCATAGTATGGATTCGGTTGCTCACTGCTCCATTATCGAACGGAAGTCGTCCAAATCGGGTGTTAGGATAGTGTACAGTTCGGTTCCGTATTCGCAAACGCTGAGCGTATCCGGAACGGATTACGTGACGTCGAGTCCCACCATTCGGCAGCATACCCACCAACAGCAGCAAGCCCGCGTACCACAGTTTAAGCATTACGACATTGAAACCGACCCAGCAACGGCGCAGGAAATTGTCGAAAAAATCAACAACATCCTCGAGGTGCGATCAAGTCCAGTGCGACGGGAGTATATAGCTAGCCGGAGCAGTCACTAGTGGAAGTCGGCGAACTTTATCAATTGTACATAGCTTACACCATGCAAACTCCGATTCACATCCACACACAATATACATACCGGTTATTTATTTCATTCATTCCCTTGACCTTCAACGCTAAACAGACTATACAAGTTCCTCGGATAAAAACTGCTTAATGAGCGGAAGCATTTCTGTTAGATGTTATATTGATAAAAATGCAAAATAATTTAGTTTTGTCTGATTCACAACTTTCTTTTCGGGGTTCGTGTTTATGTTAGAACGACATGGCACTCTCACCTGTAGTTCTTACAATCGTCAATAATTTAGAAAATTACCTCTTATGTCTACCGGTGTGGTGTGCGATTAATCTTCGAAACAATATCCAACTGGTTACGATTTACTGTTTGCTGTTCGTATACTTCCGATTAGGAGAGAAATTGCTCTTCAGATTGTTGGCCTGGGTGAAGAGACATTATATTACAGGTGGATCGTTCATCAACGGTCAAGTGGTGTTTTGGTCCCCATGCTTTGAGGCTCAACATTTTTCTAATATATTTTTTTTTGATTAATTATTTGCGAGCGTCTTAGGGGAAACGGTTAAACGACTATTTTCTTCATTTTACTTCCACTAATTAATTAATTAGTGGAAGTAAAAGGGAGAAAATAGTCGTTTTTTTGGTTTTACATGGCTACTTTTTTGTGTAAGCTGCCAAAATGAATTAATTTGCTTTGTTCGTGTCTATTGCGCTTCTATGTTCTTATAGACGTGCGGCGCCTTTGCGGCGTGCGGCGTATTTGACCAATAAAAACAACTGTGGAGTCTTCGTAAAGAAACTGATAAATTCCGGACTGTTTATCCGGTCTTGCAAGTTACACAACAAGTCGTTTTCACTTTTCAGCCAGGAGTTGTTCCTTACCCGCGGCCTTAATGTTTTTCAGCTCCTTAATTGTTTTTCCAACTTCTTCTAGTGTAGGCGATTTCACAGCTAATCGTCGCTAATGTTTATTTGTTCACCGATGTACCATCACTTCCACTATTCATCAAAGTCTCGTAGTGTTACTTCCACCTGGCACTTTGGTTTTATCTGTCAGCGAATTCCCTTCGTGGTCGTTGCACATGGCGGGATATGGCGATGTCTTCCTCCGCACGCAATTAACAGTCTTATGAAACCTCCGTATATTGTTCCGCTCCATTCTTTCTTGCGCCTCACTAGTCACTTATTCTTCATACTGTTTTTTTTCTTTTTACGATTCGTCATTCGGCTACTTTTGCTTCCTTGTACCGATCTCTATTCGATCGAGTACCCGACACCAACATCCGGCTTCTGGCAACTTTCTTCTCTTGGTGGACAGGCCCACGAGGCGTACCTTCTCACTCTAGCTGATGTTAGAAGGACAACAGTGCCCAGGCTGCACTACCAGCTGAATACGCAATCTTTAGCTGGCGGCCTTGTCATCGATCGGCCCGTGGAAGTGTGAGACAGAAACTTGTGGGGATTTGAGCTATATTGGACGCTCCTTCCTTGGTGTCACCCACCATTTTGCAGCCCTATTTGATCTTGTACCGATATAAAAATAACGAATCAAATTTACAAATCTACGAATTTGAAAAACATTGATCTTCCTAAAATCAGGCCCTGATAAGTTGGGTTCAAGAAGCAGTGACTTTACAAGTCATGCCTAAGGTCCAATTTACTTCAAGTAATTTCAAGCTGTCTCATTAGACAAAATTGATGCATCTTTGTTCTTGTATCGTGGTCCCCCGGTAACGCTTTCTAATATGAACCCCGTTCATTTGAACATCGTGAAAATGGTTCAAACGTCTTTTGGCACGTGTGATCAGGATACGAAAAAATGGAACAGTGTAAACTGGAACGCAGAATCGCAACAAACCAGCAAAAAGAGCTACCAGAAACAATTTGTTTTTTCTGATGCTCATAGAGTAAGGGAAGATCCCTTAATTACGTAACGCAAAAATTGGCCAATTTCAACCCCCCTCCCCCCTCTGTCACACTTTTTGTATGAATCATTTGAAATTTTTGTATGTATTGTCACACTTCGGACAACCCCCTCTCCCCCCTCTAAGCGTTACGTAATTTATGGATGCTCAACCAGTAGTTCAAATTAAAAATGAACCCCGTCAATATAAATGAGATATCGTTCAAATTATCTGGGGTCAACGGTAATAAATGTTCATAACTGGATATACACTCCCGGCCAAAAGTTTGGGTTCACCCTCGAAAAATATAGGCAAAAGTTTTTGGTCGTATTTTCGCCGCCTTACATCCTACATCGGGTATTGTTAGCTCAATTCAAAGAATATTAGTAGATCTTGCATCGTAGGTTTTTTAATTTCATTTTTTATGTCCTAAAATATTACATAAAGATACACATTTTTCTTAAATTTATGTTGTAAAAATTTGTGGATTTTGTGGATAATTGAGAAATTTTATTTCTAAATAAAAAGTTGAATGGAAACCAATTTCAATCATCTTTGAGATGCATTGTTAAAATTTCGGCGAAAAAAATCTTGTTTTATTTTTAAAAATCAAAATGTTTACTCGAGTGCATGTATGTATCGGTCAAAAGTTTGGGTTCATAAAACGGTCATAAGTTTAGGTTCACTCTCCGGATAGGCGATTTAATTGAATTTTAGCCAAATACCGTGCACGCACCTAACTTTGCGCATTTCGCGGTTATTTTTGTTAAAGAATGCGTTTAAATTGAATTTCGAAATATAATTACAACTTGTCAGCACAATATACATGTTATTATAACAGTGCATGCATTTTGCCGCAGTTAAATAACACATTTTCATTTTAATGGTTGAAATGTGTGAAATGTTGAAATAGTGAAAATTACCAAAATGGCGTGTTCTTAGCACAAATGACAGGTGACGGTCTACCCGAAAATTTGTATTTTTTGTAATTTTTTACGTTCGGTGACAACTGATTACACATGAATCCTATAATTATAATATTGTTGAAGCCATCTCATGAGAATTTGGTTTGTTATTTATATTTTTCGTTAAAATATATTATGCGCAATATTAGGAACCATTTTTCAATACAGTGTACCCAATTTTGCGCACAACTGGTATTTCGATATTTTCAACATTTATGATATATTTACCTCATCGGGAAAGGGTTCGCGCCAAAAAAAAAATTGTTAGCTGTGTTCAATGTACATAAATGAAACTGTATATACACCAACAGACGTGAAAACATACCAAGTATGTCAAATCATAAGAAAATAATGCCGGGCATCCTCATTTTCTCAAATATGCTCATATATGCCTACAAATGGAATGAACATGATTTGTAATAGTAGTATTAGTTGAAAAAATAAAATTTGAATGGAAAATTGTAGGATATACTCTTGCTTCGTGTTACAAATTTTCCAAGTTATGTGCGCAAAGTTAGGCGTATAATAAGGGGTCTGTTTGAAGTTCAATTTACTATTTATTTTAAATTTTATACCAAATTTGGTTCTCAAACAATAATATGATAATAATCACCTGTCATAAGACGAGTTTATACAATCCCATTGAATTCCACCACTTAATTGTATCTTGACAGATACGTATTTCGACCTCAAAAGTAAGGCCGTCTTCAGTGTCTCGTACTCGACTCGACTTCTCGACGTACGAGACACTGAAGACGACCTTACTTTTGAAGTCGAAATACGTAACAGTCAAGATACAATTAAGTGGTGGAATTCAATGGGATTGTATAAACTCGTCTTATGACAGGTGAAAACATTCCACTGAAAAGCGCAAAATAATTTTCTTATGATAATAATACTACAGCATGAAAACTATTTCAGGCGGATAGATACTTTCTGTAAGTTGTACGAGTTGATTAAATTCTGAATTTCCTTAACTGCGCAAAGTATGCTGCGTGCACGGTATTATCTGGAGTACAGTTCTTGACTTTGTTTGGAAACTAACTTTCTTCAATGTATATTTTGTCTAAATTTAAACTGGAAAAAATGTGAACCCAAACCTTTGGCCTATGCATGCCATGCACTTAAGTAAACATTTTAATTTTTAGAAATGAAACAAGATTTCAAGACAAAATTTTCAAAACGACTTATCTGCTTTTGTAAACAAAGATTCAAACGACGATTTGACGAATCTGATAGCTCCCCCACGCAAAACAACACCACCAATAGGTAGGTGAAGGTTTCCGCTACCTATTGATGGTGTTGGTTTGCGTGGGAGAACTATCAGATTGGTCAAATCGTCGATTGAATCTTTGTTTACAAAAGCAGATAAGTCGTTTTGAAAATTTTGTCTTGATTTTTTTGCTGAAATTTCATCAATGCATCTCAAAGATGATTAAAATTGGGTTCCACTTTTTATTTCAAAATTTTGTGGGCTCAATTTTAAGAAAAATCAACATATTTTTATAACTATAAACATAAAAATAAAATTTAAGAAGAATGTGTTTCTTTATGTAATACTAGCAGACCCGACGAACTTCGTTTCGCCTAAAATTCATTTATTCTCTGATTAGTTCTCGAGTGCAGAAATTCCTAGTTCATTTGTACGGGAGCCCCCCTTCCCAAAACCGGCCCCAAAAACCTCTGCATACAAATTTTCACGCCGATCGGTTCAGTAGTTTCCGAGTCTATGAGGGTCAGGCAGACAGAAATTCATTTTTATGTATATTGATTTTAGCATATAAAAAATAAAATTATTAGTTTAAAATACCTACTATGCAAGATCTACTTATAGTATTTGTATTAAGCTAACAATACCCGAAATTGGATGTAAGTAGAGGTGTGCGTCGCCGCCGCCGCCGACATTTTGGCATCGGCGCGCCGCCGTTTAAAATTTTCCCCGCCACTGATCTATAATTTTCCACCCAGATTTCAATTTGATGAAATCCGCTAAATTTTGAGTGGAATTTCCGAATACTCAGTGGAAATTCCGTATAATTTACTGATAGATCTCTATAGAACATCACGTTGAAACTGCAGAGAATTTTTCGTGAGTATACCTATGATTTTCATGAAAATTCCATTCAATTTATTGTTACTTACAATTTCGAAAAGCTCTTCATAAAAACTAAGCAAAACTTCGTGTGGAATTGCAAAGGATTTCCCGTTGGAATCCAAAATTCTAATTGAAATTGAATTTTAAACGGAAAATAGTCGTTCGGCAGAAAGCCATTTGGCCGAAAACCGCAAAGCTGAAAGTTGTTTGGCCAAATATGTTGTTTAATTAAAAAGTCTATTTGGTAGAAGCCTATCCGAGTAAAGCTTGAGAGCAAGGAAGTTATCGATCATTTAGTAATTTGCGTTGGGCCATTTAGTAGTTTGTCAATAACTTATTCCAAAAGCTGAATCTCTAATTGTGTTGTATGGTGGACTTCTAGTTTGAAGGTTTTTCTACAACTCTATATAATGGTTCGTTGTTTGATTTCCACTAGTAACGCAGTGAGAGCTATAGTTTCAGTAACTTAGACTAAATGATAGCAAAATTCCAATCATTTAGTTTAAGTTACTGCAACTAGCGCTATAACTCCGTTATAAGTTGAATTCCATCAACGAACCATCAGGTAGAGTTGTTTAACAAAAAGGCATTTTGGCCGTAAATGTCATTAGGCCAAACGGATGGATATTTTTGACTAAATTACCCGTTCATTTATTGAAATTTGGCCGTATGACCTGTTGGCCCAAACTATATTTTCGGTCAAATGGCCCATTCTGTCAAACGACCATTTTGACCAAACGTCAGTTTAAAGCTGATAACCTATTCGACCAGACGATAATTTCGGCCAAACGACCTGTTAGGGCAAACGACTTTTCCGGCCAAATTACCAGTTCGACCGTATGTTGCTTTCGGCCAATGAAATTTCCCAAGAATTTCTTATGGACAATACACTAGACTAGACGTTCGATAACTGCAACATGTCTTCTTTTTTTTTTTTTATATATTTCCTTATTTGAGTGATTTTTAAGTAAGGTACAAAGTTCATCACTTCCAACATGTCTTCGTTTCAGTTAGCGAATGCCGTTCGTTAACTGCGACGCATTTTAGACGTCAAACGATTGTTAAACGTCGTCAGATGCAATAAAACTGCACCTGATTGTGCAGTGCAATGCAGCTATCATCGACTTGGAAATCGTTTTGAAGTTCAGCTGTCCGATAACTGCAAAACTGATGTAACTATCGTATTGCAGTTAAAACAATGCCTATCAGTTACCGAGTGTACATCAGTGTACAAAGAATTTCCTGTAGAAATCTAATAATTCCGAACAATTTTGTTGAAATCCTAAGATTTTTCTTGTTGATATCTACATTTTGAGCAATCCTTCGCAGAAAATTCTAAAGAAGCTTCCTTTAAAATTCCGGAGAATTTCTCGTGAATATTCCAGAGAATTTTCCTTGAAAACTTTGTAGAGTCTCCTATGGAATCAAGCTAGCCGTCTTAATTATTCTAGACTGAGAAAACCAATGTAAAACACCCATTAGGGTGGTTCAAAAAATTGATTTTGCTCCAGAGAGCTCATCTGATTCTTAATCATGTTCTGAGTGTCCTCTGAAAATACGAGCTCATTTGGATTACAATTGATTTAGCACAAGCCGTTTCAAATTCCCATGCAAATTAGTATGGGGAATTTTTTTTTCATTATACTGATAATGACGGTTCCTCATTAAGGTGATTATACAATCAAGCCAAGTGGTGAATTTCAAATTCACCACACGGTTTTCTACTCCTATTATCAGAAGTTCAAATCTAGCGTAATAATTGTCGTACAATGCTGAAATTAAAGTCGATTGTTCAGCATGAGTAAGCAAAATATCTACGGATGTTTCATCCCCATGGGCGTTGTTGTTCTCTCAATTCGTGCTCTTGAAAAATCACTAGGAAAAGCACGTGGTTTCCAAGATGGCCGATTTGTGGCTTTGTTGTATAACCACCTTAAGCGCAGGTTGAAAGAAAACCTACATAGCTAAAAGGAATACTCAACAGTTTTCACTCAACGAAAACCGCATGTTGATCGGCCCAATAATCAGTAATCGATTTTAATACAGGATGCGAATCTTTCTTTCTTATGATCATTAAACTTCTTTGAGGGCATCACTGAAACGTGCAGTGAAACATAGTAGCCTGAATTTGTGTGTGTTATCTTTCGCGCCATGAGCAGCAATGTGGCCTGTAGAGGAGTTTCGCAATTAGCTCCAGAAAACCACGGTATAAATTAAATATAATATTATATATAATATAATTAAATATTATAAATTACTAATTATTGGAACAATTAATTAAGATGCGGTTTTCGTTGAGTGAAAGAGTATTCCTTTTAGCTATGTAGGTTTTCTTTTAACCTGCGATTAATGAGGAAATGTCATTATCAGTATAATGAAAAATTAAATTTCCCCACTAATTTGCAAACAAACACAAGCCGTTTCACTTGTGCTAAATCAGTTTTAATCTGAATGAGCTTAAATTTTCAGAGGACACTCAGAACAGGATAAAGAATCAGATGAGCGTTGTGGAGCAAAATCAATTTTTTGAACCACCCTAATACCCATTCTACCAGCTGCACTCTCTTACAATTATGAATGATTGTCTGTGTAAATTTCGACGAATGCTCAACAGAAGCGCATCAGGATCTTTCCGAGATCTTCCGAAGGTTTTACTGTAGAAGTTAAGAATTATTTCTCGTGGAAATTCTGAAGTTTCTTATGTAAATTGCGACGAAGTTTATGCTGAAATTCAAAACAATCTTATTTGAGAATTCTAAAGAGCTTCTTTTGGTATTTCCTAAGATTTCTCGAAACTGCAAAATAGTTACCGTGGAAAATCCGTAAATAATTTCCAAATTTAAGAAAAACTTATTTTATTAAAATTTTATGGAAAAGTTCATTAGATTTATCATGCGAAATTCAAATGATTCTTCCTTTGAAAATGGAAGTATTGAAAATATACCAAAAAATGCAAAAAAAATCTTAAGGAAACGTAATAAAAAAATTGCCCCGCCGATTTGCGCCGCCGCCGCCGGCGGCTAAATGACTAAGCCGGCAAAAATACGGCCAAAAACTTTTGGCTATATTTTTTTAGGATGAACCCAAACTTTTAGCCGGCAGTGTAGGTGATTAACTTTGATTGAACTGAAGTCGAGGGGCTATCTCTTACCTTTGTATTGGATCAGTCTGCCAGTGACGACCCAACTGACAACAATCTCACACATCTTCCTCTTGATCGAGTGCAATTGCTGATGAAATATTTTATTGGTATAGATGTCAGTTGTCCATTTCCCATAAATTGCATTTTCGACTTTTGGCAGAATTAATCATTTGGCTGAAAATGACCTATTTGGCCAAACGAGTTTTTCAGTCAAAGGACAACATTTTCGGCCGTATGATCCGTTCAGCCAAATAACATTCTGCCAAACATGTATTTCAGCCAAACGACTTGTTAGGGCATGCGGCTTTCTCGGACAAATTACCAGTTCTGTTGTGTGCCGCTTGCGACCAAATGACATTTTCAGCCAAAACGTTCAGCCAGACGTTCAACTTGGTCAAAATGGATTTCGGCTATGACTTTCGGTTTAACGTTTTTTTCGGCCAAGTGACATGGCTAGAATTGGAAATGTAAATACATTATATTTTTCCGATCCTGAGATAACGAGTTCGATTCTCGGTCCAAGATGTTTTCGGGTGGGAAATATTCTTGACTCTCTGAACATCTTCTGCTTCTTCTTCTTCGGCATTACATCCCCCACTGCCACTGGGACATTGCCGCCTCGCTGCTTAGTGTTCATTAAGCCCTTCCACAGTTATTAACTGCAAGGTTTCTAAGCCAAGCTACCTTTTCTCCATTCGTATATCATGAGACTAACACGATGATACTTTTATGCTCAGGGAGTCGAGAAAATTTCCAAACCGAAAAATGACTAGACCGGCACCGGCAATCGAACCCAGCCACCCTCAGCATGGTCTTGCTTTGTAGCCATGCATCTTACCGCTAAAGAGGGCTTTACTCTCTGGGCATAGTGTATCCATTTTACTTGCCAAACAAGAAACAAATCATGCAATGGTGGGCATAGAAAAGCTTTCATTCTTCACGGCAAATTTGCCTTCCAAATAAATGATAGATAAAAAAGTAAAGCTTTTTCAATTAATAATTGAAGAAATGCAAATGGAATACTATATTAAAAACCAGGCCAATAATTTCTAGTTGAAATGTAGAGCCATAGAAGAAGAAAAAGACTTTACTTGTCTTCTCCGGAAATGTAGTCCCCGTTTTTTGTCGCTCCTGTGTCGTTTAGGTCTCATTGAATGATTTCACCACCCGTGACATCGTCGAGTGATGAATTCCCAGGTGTTTCCCGATGCATCTGCGGGACGCAGCCGGGTTTTCCATGACGGGGCAAATTTTTTTAGGTGGATCTGCTCTTGTTTCGATACCACCTCAAAACACATTTGATAGATCGTGATAAGCTTCTGTCAATGGAATCATTACACTCATCAATTTTTACCCGCATGTTAAAAAGTTACAAGCTACTGTGTCTCATTTTCATCGAGTGCCAGTCTTTATAAGTGTTTTGTCTTATAATTTTTTTTCTCTGTTGCATGAAAATATTATTCTGTTATTACACCGCCAGAAGACGCGTGCTCGGTAATTTTCGGTTTCGGTAGGATGCGAAAAACGCCATGTCAAGTGTGTGCTTGAGACAGAATGAAAAGTATACTTTTGCGATTTTTCTTATCGTTCGACGAAAAAAAAATAGGTTTAAAATGAAGGATCATCATTCGATATGTTATCGCATTTTAAGCAATGTAAAAACAACTTTTAATCAAAGATAAAACATGACATATAACAGAAATGCTTCCGTCAGATCGAATTGCAAATGACTCGCGTATTGATTGCATTTGCATGTTAACTCTCAGCAACTCGAAAGTGTTCATCATATTTTTCCTAAGTTAACAGTGTTCACGTTTTGCATGTAAAAATGTGAAATTTAGCTACCGTAATACTTCCTATTGGAGCGCACCTCAACCCTAATGATGTGACTTTGAAATATGGACTACAGTGTAAGATGGTGATGAATTCGGTCAATATACTTCTTTTAAAGCGTAATAAACAATAGGCAATATGGACAAAACGATAATTGAACAAAATTGTACACGAGAACTACGCCGCATGTAACATAATTTGCGTAATAAGAGAAGGTTTTGGTGAAACAAATATTCCAGAAAACTGAACAAACAATTTATTTTAATTTACAAATGAATACGCTTTATACCACATAAACAAACAATAGCCTCATAAATTTAGACTTATTCAGATTTCTAATAGAAGAAAACATTCAATTCTTGATAGTTGAACCGCAGTCTGTGGTTTAACACTTTTCACTCTGTCACAATTCTTATTTATGCACCGAATGTAGTTTCTAACGATCATTAACTGTTTGAAAATGACTCATGTATATGGTAATTATCAGCATTTTTATTGCTCAATAAATCTTTTCATACTGATTCCGAAAAACGAAACTCTGATTGTGGTGTAATTTCGCATACATTTTGGCTGAACACCCAATAAGAACTCCAATAATTTTGCGATTTCCTTCTAATTTTTGCTATAGATACTTTCAGCCTAGGGCTGGCCTGTCTTTTCATTTTTTTTGCGGTTTGATTTTAAATAAGATCAAGTTCTACCAATGTCTACCTTGACTTAGGCAGAATTACACAAGTTGCCGCCACTACACCCCCGTAAATAATTATAAGGCATTCGCCGATTTTCGTACAAAATGGTCATGTTTCAGGATCAATTTCTCGATTTCTAGTGATTAGATTGAAAACATATCTGGCATCCCAGCCTAAAATGACTTAATTTTTTTTTGTTAATGAACGGGAAACACGTTTTTTGGGAAAGGATTAACGCCACTTCACTTGTAAGGAGCTCCATATAAAAGTGGTGGTGTTATTATTATTTTCAACTAAAACGTGCTTTTCCAGTAAACGTGTATACAAAAAACCATTATTAATTGAAAATTCAGGTCATTTATCCACATATGTCCTTAATCTAATCGCTAGAAATCGAGATTTTGGTCCTCAAACATTTCGTATGAAAATCAGCGAATGCCTTATACTACTGTGAATCGCATATCTGTCCCATCTTTGCTGGGTTTCCTATTCATATGGGACAAATATGCGATTCACGGCAGTATAATCTCTTATAATTATTTCCGGGGGTGTAAAGCAATACTTGACTGCTGATGACCGCTAATCAGTTTCATATGAATTTTAATCGTATTTATTTTAAAAACAGTAAGAGTCAAATTTTTCATTATTTCACCGAATGTAAACTATCAATCTTTTTAAAAGTGATCGCATATCAGTACAAATCTTATCATGTCAATATTATAACCGCAGTGTTTTCAGTGCTTTTTTGCATTTAACTATCATTGTCGTGCGCTTTCTAGAGGTTCTGCGGATCATTTGTGACCAACGTAGGACATTTTCGTGTATTTTTTCACAACAAATTTTTATTCTATCGAATAATGAATTTTAAGTTAATACCATACCCTCGGCATCATTTTCCACCGCTTCGAATTTATTAAATTTGATTATAAATCAGAAAGGTTCCATTATTAGACGAAGCCTCAATCAACACAAAGTCGCATATGTTAGCGAATAAGTATAAATGGTGGAGGCGATATAGGCACATTCCTCCATTTGACTGCATGCAAAATGTATGTATATAGCCTCCACTCTTATTCGCTATGATATACGCTGCCGCTACTCGCATATCAGTCCTATTTCGATTTTCGTCACTTTTGAGTTAACACCGAGAATAGCATTTAATTTTATCATACTTCCACATAACATGATAAAAAATGCGGCTTTGTTCGGGAGAAATGTGAAAAAATACCAAACCAACCATGTCCCATATAGAATGTACCCGCATACCAGTCCCATTAAGAATTCACAAAGTGGATTCACAATTATTTTTCCATTGATTTGAATCGTTTTGCATTACTTCATTGAATGAGGAATGACTCTGCAAAATTTCAACCAGATCGCAGAATGTTTGAATTTAGAAGATTTTTTTTAAATTTTGCATGGAAAATGCGTTTTGAGACTTCATCGGCTATTATCTCAGTATGCGAAAAACCAATATGGGACTGATATGAAAGTACCGGCAGTACGATCTTGTGTTTGCTGGGGCGTTGGATGGTGCATCACTTTCGAAATTATGTTTAACAACAGTGTTGTTGGAGATTTTGAAAATGCATGAAATCTTCCCTATTATTGCTTCCTCAAATTGATATTTTGAACCAATAAAAAATAAAAAAATGTTTGTTTCGGCCTTCGGGAACCAAATAACCTACAATTAATTCCAAGGTGTGATCAATTTATTTGACATTTGTTTCCTTGTCTCTAGATTCCTTGTTTTTTTTTTCTAAAGAAATTGATATGCGATCATTTGAATGACAACCTTTTGTTTTATACAAAAGGAGTTACTATAGATTCGACTTCAAACATTCTATCCGATATTTCTCAAAAAATAAATAAAAAGAATTAGAAGACAATTCAATTACCGATATTATCGTTACAATATCCTCATTAAAACTGTTTTGAAACAAAAACAAATGCAACTAAACATAATTCAATGCAATAAAGTTTTATTTTTAATGCAAAAGACCAGAATAGGAATCACCGAACTGCACAATGTGTATGTCACCGTTTGTAAATTTGTATAAATCCATAGAAACTGTCGTGTAATTTTGTATATAAAAAGATTCGAATCCTTAGGGTTTTGTGTTACAGTAATAGTTGTGGATTACTTCTTGAATTGTCCGGGTCCAAATGATATACTAAAATAGTACTGAAAACAATAATGTAAAATGATAATTGTATACCTAGTTATAATGTTAGGAGAACAGATCGTGGTTGTCACCGAAGAGCTCACAAACGGCATATTCAAGAAGTAAAGCACAATTAAACACTGGTTATTTTTTGTGAAATTTAAATCTAGATTATTGAGTCAATCGTTTTCCACTGTTGATTCCTTGAAAATGTATGCCTGCTGCAAAGAAGAAAATAAGAAACTATTAATTTAATTATATTTATTATATTTACGCTAATTTTATACAGGAATTAAAAAAAATCAAATTTTCAATTACATATTGTGTTTATGTTTTCATTATTTGTGTAATATCCGAAATATCCTCACTTGTAAGCTAAAAAATGAATCTTTCTATGCCATTGGTTGTTAATATTGTCAAAGTGATCAGAAGCTTTTATTTATTAACGAAGTTAATTAATGAAATTTAAGAATGGCCCTTTAGACAGTTCGGAACACCTAACGACTTTCTTGAAGAGCCCATTTTTTACGCTTCTTCTTCTTCTTATTGGCATTACATCCCCACACTGGGACAGAGCCGCCTCGCAGCTTACTGTTCATTAAGTACTTCCACAGTTATTAGCTGCGAGGTTTCTAAGCCAAGTTACCATTTTTTCATTCGTAGGGGCAGTAGGGGCAATATGAACATACGGGGCAATATGAGCCACCCTCATTTTGAGCTTATTGACAAGTTTTATCATGTAAAAGTTATATGATCTTTAAGAGGGTGCTCCACATATGCCTCAACGTGAAAACCGCATTAAAATTCAATTCAAACATGAAAACACACTTGAAAATGTAAATTTTCCCTCCATAGGCAAAATTATTATAAGATTTGAAGTTTATAAATAAGGTTTTGACACAAAACTGATTAAAATACTTGTCAAAAATACATCACAATCAAAAGATATATTAAAATTGAATATTGTGCACACATGTTTGTATTGATACAAATCTAAATTTATCATAAAACTTTTTGTTTTCAAAACCAGTCTCTATGGGGCAATATGGGCATACCTGCACAGAGCAAGATATCAGGCCTTAAAATGCGAAAGAGTTCAAATTTCAGTAATCAAATACAAGAATATTTTCATATATGTAAGATTCAACACGAAAAAATTACAACAGCGCATTACTGCGATCGAAACAGAAAAAATGACCATTGACCAATTGAAATGTGGCTGTTCAAACGGTGAAGAGTGGCAAATCGGTTCAGTCCGCTGTTGTGCGGTTTATTAATTTTATTTGGTATGGAATACTCTAAACTGTTGTAGGAATATCATATTCTTCCATATTACGATACTTTTTTCGCCTAAATAAACGTTTTGGATGGGTGGCCCATACTGCCCCAAATGGTGGCTCATATTGCCCCGTATAGTCGGAACACACATTGAAATCAATACATTTTCAAAAGTGCATTCCAACAATTTCCAAACGCATTTTTCGTCATTCATCGATGCAATATGAAAGGTAACATTCTCTAGTATAAGTGAACTACATTTGAATGATGTTTTTTGAGCTTTTCAGCGCTTTTTGGAACGGTTTTCTTAGGTGGCCCATATTGCCCCGATCACCCCTATATCATGAGGCAAACACGATGATACTTATATGCCCAGGGAAGTCGAGACAATTTCCAATCCGAAAGTTGCCTAGACCGGCACCGGAAATCGAACCCAGCCACCCTCATCATGGCCTTGCTTTGTTAAAATGGTTCAATTCTTCAGGCTCGTTCAAACAAAAAAAATGAGTTTTGATTTCCAAATTATTTTTTATATATTTAGATGGTCAAAATTTGAAAATTAAATGCAATTTGTACATTGTTTTCATCGAAAAGATTGAGTTTTGATTTTCAAAGTATTCCAGTTTCATCGTAACATTTTTTTCTCGCAAATAGAAGAAGAAAACGAATATAAATTAGCAAAAATTTGTCTGTCTATTCTTGAGTGATGCGCGGTCGTACAAATGCCAACTTTATTTTATATACATATTTATAATACACCCGATTCTGTTTTTACACGGATTTTTTTTACACGGCCGTGTAAAAAAAATTCCATACAAAATTTTTGCAAAGTTTCTCCATTTTTCATGATTCCTCGAGAAATCATAAAACTTTTTTTACACGGATTTTCGAATTTTGAACCAAAATCTTTTTTTTTACACGGAACGCATCCCCCGTGTAAAAAAAGAATGGTCTTAGACAAGTGAAGACATTCCACTAAAAAGCTCAAAATAATTTTCTTAACAAAATATATACTGCCGTGAATCGCATATTTGTCCCATATGAATAGGAAACCCAGCAAAGATGGGACAGAGATGCGATTCACAGCAGTATAGAAGATAGATTAGAATCGACTTAGGCCATTTTTACCGGAGCTTTTACGATTAAATCACTCCTGCATATCAGGTTAAAAAATATGTTATACAGTGTTGACCCGATTTGATCATTCCTCGGTTTTGTGTACCCCTGATTTTATCATGCTGTTAACTCAAATCAAGGATGTTAACGATCATTCAGTGTTTGCGTTCGATCATTTAGTAGTTTGTCAATAACAAATTCCAGAAGCTGAATTTCAAAATAGGCAAAGTTGTAGAAAAACCTTCGCACTAGAAGTCCACCATACAACATATTTTAAAATTCAGCCTCTGCAATGTGTTATAGACAAACTACTAAATGATCGAACGCAAATTACTGAATGATCGTTAACATCCTTGCCCTTGAAAATGTATTAAATTTCATTCGTCCTTTCTATTCTCGTAAAAAAATATGTTTGCACTAACGATTTTTATAAAAATAATTCTAGTCGTCAGTTGTTTATTAAACATCATTTCGAAGTGTTTGTCAATGCTTTTGTAAGCTCTTACGCCATGAAATAACGTGTACTGCTTACACATTTTGCATTACCAAGGCATAAACTGTTTTATACTTGAGAAATGAATTCAGAAATTGAAAACAAAATGTCCGAATTTTGCACATTCCCTATTTTATCACTCCAGAACTCACAGGAGTAATAAAATCGGGATGTTACTTCAAAACAAAAAATGTAACTCGGGAAAGCCAACGTAAAAGATTCTGAATGCCGCTCGCCTTAGCTTTGGTCTGGGCCCAGGTCAGATGCCTATAGATTTATTTTATTTCCATGTAGGGGCTTCGATGTCACGATCCTCTAGGTCTGATGCCTCTTCGGCGATATTCTTCAGATTTCAATCCAGCGAATGCTTAAAATTTCCTCTCCCCTGTTTCGTTAACGCGCTCGAATTTCTGTTTATATCGATTTTTTATGGCATCATCGATCGATCTGTGTGGTCAGGCTCAGGCTCAAATTATAAAAGGTAGATGGAAGCAAATCTCTCCCAAATTTTATGCCGCAAATGCAACGTTCCCACACATCATCTGTTCATCGACTTCAAAGCCGCATATGATAGAATCGGTCGGGACCAGCTAAGGCAGTTAATGAACGAAAACGGATTTCCGGATAAACTGACACGGTTGATCAAAGCGACGATGGATCGGGTGATGTGCGTAGTTCGAGTTTCAGGGGTATTCTCGAGTACCTTCGAAACGCGCAGAAGGTTACGGCAAGGTCTTTCGTGTTTGCTATTCAACATCGCTTTGGAGGGAGTAATACGAAGGGCAGGAATTAACACGAGTAGTACAGTATTGATGACTAGTCTAATCCGTTTAGCTTCGTTTTTCAGTCTGATGTAGGCTTGCTCCATCCTCTCAAAGTTACGTGCCATAATATCCATGTCGTCTGCGAAACCAAATAACTGGACGGGCCTCGTAAAAATCGTACCACTCGTATAGATCCCTGGCCTCCGTATTACCCCTTACAAAGCGATGTTGAATAGCAGGCACGAAAGATCATCACCTTGCCGTAACCCTCTGCGGGTTTCGAAGGGACTCGAGAATGCCCCTGAAACTCGAACTACGCACATCACCCGATCCATCGTCGCCTTGATCAACCGTATCAGTTTATCCGGAAATCCGTTTTCGTGCATTAGTTGCCATAACTGGTCCCGATCGATTGTATCTTATGCGGCTTTGAAGTCGATAAATAGATGATGTGTGGGCACGTTGTATTCGCGACATTTCTGCAAAACCTGACGTACGGCAAACACCTGATGTGTGGTAGAGCGTTCACCCATAAATCCCGCCTGGTACTGCCCCACGAACTCCTTTGCAATTGGAGTACCTTGTAGGCGGCGTTCAGCAATGTGATTGCGCGGAAGTTGCTACAATCCAGCGTAACGCCCTTTTTGTAGATGGAACACACGACACCTTCCATCCACTCCTGCGGTAGAACCTTATCCTCCCAAATCTTGATAATTACCCAGTGCAGTGCTCTAGACAGTTCCTCACCACCGTGTTTAAACAGCTCTCCTGGTAGTCGGTCATCTCCAGGGGCTTTGTTGTTTTTCAGCCGGCCGATCTCCTCTTGGATTTCCTGGAGATTCGGAGCCGGAAGTCGCCTGTCCTGCGCACGTGGTCCTAGGTTCATTACCATACCGCCACCGTTGTCTGCCACATCGCCATTCCGGTGCTCTTCATAGTGCTGCTGCCACCTTTGGATCACCTCACGCTCGTTTGTAAGAAGGTTCCCGTTTATGTCCTTACACATATCGGGCTGTGGCACGTGGCCCGTACGTGAACGGTTTAACTTCTCAAAGAACTTTCGTGCGTTATTAGCGCGATACAGTTGCTCCGTCTCTTCACGGTCTCGATCTTCCTGCTGGCGCTTTTTCCTCCGAATAATCGAGTTTTGTCTGTTCCGTGGGCCACCGTCCCTAGGGCAGCGGTTGCGGTGCTTTCAATGGCCTAGCTGCTCTTCCGTTGGGCTAGTCTAACGTCTTGTAGCCGCCCAATGTTTAGGCGCGGCGAACGACTCGGCCGCGTGGTGTACACCGTCGAGAGTTTTGAGCGCAGACATACTGCAACGAGGTAGTTGTTGGATTCAATATTCGCACTGCGGTAAGTGCGTACGATCGTGATGTCGGAGAATAATTTACCGTCGATTAGAACGTGGTCGATTTGGTTTTCCGTTTCTTGATTAGGTGATTTCCATGTGGCCTTGTGGATATTCTTGCGGGGATAAAAAAGCTTCGGACTATCATTCCGCGGGAGACTGCAAGGTTATGCATCGTTGGCCGTTGTCGTTCGATACGGTATGCAGACTATCCGGTCCGATAACCGGTCTATACATTTCCTCCCTCCCTACCTGAGCGTTCATGTCACCGATGACGATTTTGACGTCCCGCAGTGGGCATCCATCGTATGTCTGCTCCAGCTGTGCATAGAACGCTTCTTTCTCGTCGTCGGGTCTCCCTATAGTTGGATGCTATAGTTGAAGAAACGGCCTTTAATCCTCAGCTTGCACATCCTTACGTTGATTGGCTGCCACCCAATCACACGATGGCGCATCTTACCCAGCACTATGAAGCCGGTTCCCAGCTCGTTGGATGTGCCACAGCTCTGGTAGAAGGTAGCCGCTCGATGTCCGCTTTTCCACACTTTCTGCCATCTCCAGCAGATTTCCTGCAGCGCTACGACGTCGAAGTTGCGGGGATGTAATTCATCGTAGATTATCCTGTCGCAACCTGCGAAGCCTAGCGACTTGCAGTTCCATGTTCCAAGCTTTCAATCGTGATCCTTTATTCGTCGCCTAGGTCTTTGCCGATTAATTCGAGTCGTGTTATCTTCTATGTCGTTCGTAATGGTTGTTTTTAAAGGCGGCTTATTGGGCTTGCGCAAACCTCCTGTCTCGTCGGAGGGCCGTCGTGTCAGGGCTGTTTAGCGTCCCACCTAACACCAGGACTTAGGCTTGTGCGCTTTGAGCGGCACACGGTCGCTTTGGTGGGGCCTACTTGCGGATACATGCAGCTTTTTATAGAAGTTTAACAGAGCCCACTGTCAAACCCCACCACATCCTAGGCAGGCACCACAACTCGCAGATGGCCTGGGGAGGGATCGTCAAGCCCTTGGACATAGTCCCTGCTGCCCCTTTGTAAATTAAAACTTCTTCTTTTTCTTCTTATTATTATTCTTCTTCTTCAATGGTTCTACCACTCTACATTCCAACTGGAACTTGGCCTGCTTGTCAACTTGGTATTCTAGTAGCATTTCCTCAGTTATTAATTGAAAGCTTTTCTATGCCCTCCATTGCAATGATCTTGTGTGGCAAGTACAATGGATACACTATGCCCAGGGTTTCGGGAAAGTTTCCAATCTGAAAACATCCTAGACCGGACCGAGAATCGAACTCGCCATTGTGATATTTTACAGTCACTCTCAAAATTGAGCGTACAGTATGGATTAGTTGACTACATTCGAAAATTTCAAAGGAAATTAAATGGTTAGCTCGGTTGTTTTTAATGCATTTCAATATTCTTCCCCTCCTTCAATGTATGCGTACATAAAATGGTTGATTTTTTTTCTCTAAAGTTCATTTATTTGAAAATAATCTCAAAATACGCCTATCGGATGTGACAAAATTGAGCGTACAGCGAATGTTTTTCTATAAAATTTCTTATTATAAAAGCGATTAATGTCATTTAATGTTATTTTTTCATGATTATATTTATAATAATAAATATCCGCTACTTAAACATTCAATGTTTTCGAATTAAACCATGTTTTGGTCAAAATGGCAAACAAGTGAGAGGTAAGAACATTGCTATTGAACAATTCAATGCCTGTGGGCAAAATAAATGCTTGAATTTGTATGTTTCACACGCATCGTATCTTATATATGATAGATAATCGAAATCGAGCGAGACATACGATTAATTTGTCAAAATTCAGTCGGTAAATGATGAAAACAGGTGTAAACATACAGAGAAAACGACAAATGTTAGGAATGACATAGTTCAAATTTAGTATATCTTTAACTAAAATTTGTTTTAAAGCTCGATTATTGTCTCAGGTCTATCATTAAGAGTAATATTATTGAATCCAATCATTCACAGTCAAATTTTAAAAGTACAAGGTGCATGTTAAGGTACCGAACATAAAAACAGCTTTTTAATCCCGTAGAGCACTTCTGATTGAATATTGAAAAGATAGCTTAAAATCGTAATTTCATAATTAAATTTGGATTTAACTCCACGGTCTGTTACCATAAGGGATACAATTGGATGATTTCCATGTGGCGAGTAAAAATAAACGTTTTTAAGAGTTCGGCAGCTTATTTAATGATATCTTGGTGAATTTAAATGATTCAACCAAATTTGTTCCTACGGTGACTGAGTCTTCAAATATAAAATGACATCTTATAATGTATCTGTGTGCTGCTCTTTTATTAATATTATTATTAATGAGTGTCCTGAGCTTATAAGCTACCTATAAATCGACTTTTAAATAAAGTTATACTAAATTTGAAATATGCCGTTCCCAACATTTGTCGTTTTCTTTGTATGTTTACATCTGATTTCATCATTTACCGACTGAATTTTCAAAAATTTATCGTGTGTCTCGCTCGATTTCGATTATCTATCATTTATAAGACACGATCCCGGTGAAATCCATATCTTAAAGCATCTATTTTGCCCAGCAGCATTGAATTGTTAAATAGCATTGTTTATACATCTTACTTGTTCGCCATTTTGATTAAAACATGGTTTAATGTCAAAACATTGAATGTTTAAGTAGCGGATGTTTATTATTATAAATATAATCATGAAAAAACAATATTAAAATACATTAATCGTGTTTATAATAAGAAATTTTATAGAAAAACATTAGCTGTACGCTCAATTTTGTCACATCTAATAGGCGTATTTTGAGATTATTTTCAAATAAATGAACTTTAGAGAAAAAATTTCAACCATTTTATGTCCGCATACATTGAAGGAGGGGATGAATATTGAAATGCATTAAAAACAACCGAGCCAACAATTAAACTTCCTTTGGAATTTTCGAATATATTCATCTAATCCATGCTGTACGCTCAATTTTGAGAGTTACTGTATATTAGAACACAACACATTGTCATTCTAAATTACAGGTTCTATTTCTATTCAGCAAAACACTGCTCTTCCTTTCACTCCACATTGACACTCTAATGTACACCTACCTCAAACTACTCGATTCCCAATCTACACTGTTATTCTAGAACACCACATCCTCCCCTGACAGAAATAGGAATGTACCAAATTATTAATATAACAGAAAAGTGTAATCAGCAGACGAAGTTCGTTCTTAAGTCCGTACGGTTGACGCATTGTAGGTGCTGTGACCGGTCGATTCATTCAGTACGATTATCGGTTATTGGTAACCTCATCTTCCTCCGTTGACAATAACAAAAAAGTAACTGAAAAGAAAGTAAATAATTATGTTATATTTGTTGAAATTATGGAAATAAATTAACACAATCTGTCCTGCTTGGTTTCCGCCCTTCAGCATTTGGTTTTCATTTGCATTCTTAGCAGCTTTCCTCTTATTTCTTTGATGGTCAAACAATCCATTTCCCAGGTTGCTTGTTCTTTGGTTGCCAATCATCAGCCAATGAGCGCAGGGACTTTGCTGAACGTAAATTTTCAGATCTCTCCCCTGGTAAACAAACTACATGTTCAGATCCCTGAAATTTGCTATATTTTATAGGCCTGTCGATGTCTATATTCTTGTTCACTTAGTACAGCTTATGATTCATGCGTCTGTGACATTCTCCATTTTGCACCACGCCTTCAAGTATTGAGTGCCGCTTTTTTTTCTCGCTCAAACACTTCGGGGATTTGATAATCTTTCTTCTTCTTCTTCCATGCTTCACGACTGGATAAGTTTTACGACGGTTTCGATTCGTAACGTTAAACAGGTAGGCGAGAGGGGCAAACTTAAGCCCAAGTTCAAAGGTCCCTATATCGTCAGAAAAGTTCTTGATCGCAACCGTTACGTAATTTCTGATTTAGATGGCTATCAAGTTTCAAACAGACGATTTGAAGGAATTTTCGACCCGATGAACATATCAAAAAGGAAACAATGATGAGATAGGAGAGTTTTCCGATTCAGGGAATGAGTATGAACATGTTGAGTACCTTGAGGAAGAATTCCAATAGAAACTAAATTTTGTCAAATTATGAAACCACTGTCATATTCATGTAAATTACAACAATGTTATATTATAGAGAATCATTTCGAACGACTTGTTGAGGTCAACAAAGAGTGCCAGGATGGAAAGGCTGTAGCAATTCCGTAGATTCGACCCTGGCAAAATTTTGACAGTTCTAGTTTATGTATTTTGTGTTCAGTGTACGTTCCCTAACATCCGCCATTGACTTCCGGAAAACATTCTCGATTGTACTTCCACAGAGTAAAGAAGTAAAGTGATTTTTGTCATCCTAACTGTGATATTTTATATTAGAACACAACACATTGTCATTCCAAATTACAGGTTCTATTTCTATTCAGCAAAACACTGCTCTTCCTTTCACTCCACATTGACACTCTAATGCACGCCTACCTCAAACTACTCGATTCCCAATCTACACTGTTATTCTAGAATACCACAGCCATCTTCGGATTGGCAATCCTACGCCTTTGCTCGCAAGGCTATTGGGGACCCCAATTCAAGCTATAAACTAAACTAAGGGTAAGGATACACACTATGAACCTTTAATCCATTAAAAAAGGACCAATAAAGGTACCGAAACGTCGTATTAGTCGTCTTATCATGGAGCTCCTCGATGGATGTTCAGTAGAATTTTCCAAAAACTTGGTAGATTGTAAGATATTTATCTAAATTGGAATTAAAATTTCTTCATGAATGGTATTCATACAAAAAATATGCCAAACATGTTTCCACGAGTTCTTCAAAAAACATCATGAGATGCTCCTTATAAAGTTTCATTGCTTGTTGGAGTTGTCTGGCATCAAGTTGATAGTAGTTGAACTTTGTATAAATAAAACAATGCTGGAAAACCAAGACTTCAAACTCAAGCTACTAGAAAACTTCAACGATTTGAAGAAGTCCGTCAGTAGCCTTGGAGCTCTTTTGCGACTCCAGGGAGTTCGTGAAAATTCCCAATGCAATTGTGGATTAAGGCACCAGAAAATTTATAACATTAATTGAAGCCAATTTTGAAAAGATGTGAATTATGATAACCTTTTAGGAGTTCTGTGCATTTTAATCTTTGCGAACGACCATAATTATCTACGATATTCTACAAATCCGTGATGTTCTGCTTCTAGAAGTGATTACCCAGTCAACACAAGATCGCATATGATGTCATATAAGATGCAAAAGTGAAGGCGATATAGGTACTTCCCCATACAATATGTATATATATCGCCTCCACTTTAGCATCTTTTGTCGCATTATATACGGTTTTGGACATTTGAACTTCATATTCTTTTGTCATACGCTTCTAGGAATAAAAAAACATTTTTCATACCTGTAATTTTTCGAGACATAATCTGAAAAGTCAAGGAATTTTATTCTCTAATTTGAGTCGACATCCTCGGCCAACCGTTCAATTGATGACTAAACGGCCCTTCCCTTTATTAAACAATTGATCGTCAAGATTTTCCTAATGATGGTACTAAGATATTCGCGTAGAAATCCAAAGAAATTCCTTCAAAATTCCGGAAAATTATAATATAATCACCTTAAACGCTCCCCCAGACCTAAGCGATTTCATCGCCGCGACGGCGACAACTAGTCGCCGCGATTCTATCGTTAGGTCGCTGCAAGCAATTTGGTATTTACGCTTCCATATTATCGACGACAGAATCGCTGTCGCCAAGCGACATCGCGTCGCGACTGACGCATCGCGTGTGTTTGGGGGAACCTTAACTGCGATTTATTTTAGTTATTTTTTCAGTTCGGTACGAAATGAAGTGGAGTTGTAGTTTAAAATCATGTTAAAAAATCAGTAATATTCTTTAAAACTCACTTTAGTTTTAGGCGAAAATTTAATAAATAAACAGCTAGATCTAAGGACGTTTATTTGAAAATTAGTTTAATGTCTATTTAGATGAACTTCATTTTCAATAGCAAATGTTTTTGAGAACTATTACTTATTGAAGTCTATTACCTATATTGTTTTCGGATATATCCAATTGTCAAATTGTCAAATAGAACACATGTCTATTGAAGGGCATGAACATCCATTTCCATCTTGTCAATTTCTTCGTAGTTCCGAGATATTTGTCAGTTCCTGAATGATTATTCCTTTTACGATGAACCACATAGCACGATATATCATAATATTTTTCAGAAGTTTTTTATATTGTTGGAACATTTTATATTGCTTCCATAGCATTCATCTATAACGAATAAGGGTTTATATAATATTTGGTCGGGGTTGTACCAGAACCGCCCGCACCAAGTTTGTCGTTGATACAGTTGTTTGTGGGCCTTTATTTTGTATGTTTTAGTTTTACGAACTAAAAATTACGTAACACACTAAAAAATAATGATTTTAAAACACCTGCTGAATCGAAATCCGTCCACCGTAGACGGATTTCGAATCAAATAATCAAAGTCCGTACTTTATATGTTGCTATTTGCAATTTAAACACAATCACTTTAAGTATTGCCTTAATCGTGGCAAATGGCATTAATGGCACTCGAAACTTCGCGTTTGCTGGCTTGTGATTTTATTTTTGTGGATTTAATTTCAAAGCCCACTTCCCATTTCAATGGCCAAAAAGCTTCTGGTCAAGTATATGAACAGGTATATCAAATTTATCGCATAATTATTTATAAATTAATGCCCTTAAACACCTTTAATATATGGATATCACATGAGGTGGACTGATTTCGGTGGTTTGCGAAATTTTGTCCCCTGTGGTAGCCGACAAGATTTGTGACCAACAAAATCTGCTAAACGAAAACTTGAGCAGAAAAATGGTTGGCGCTTGGTTCGATTCGGCTGAACCCCGGCCAATTGAAAACAAAAAAAAAATGTTCCTTGATTTGATGACACAAGGATTTTATGAGAATTTCAATAAATGAATTTCAACAGCCCAAAGAGGATTTCTAAACCATTTAAAATTCGAAAAAATATAAAGAAACTTTTGGAGGTATTTCCGTAGAAATTCTTGGAGCGGATATAATCCTTGGTCGGATCGATTTGCTCTAGTACAGGAATGCTGTACGCGCCCGTTTTGCCGGTACCGTTTTTGTCCCTCGCCAAGATGTCCTTACCAACTAGTGCGATCGAAATGGCTGCCTCCTGGATTGGCGACGGCTTCTCCCAGCCCTTCTCAAAGATACCCATCAACAACTCCCGCTTTAGACAAGCGGTGGAGTAAAAAGTCGCAAGATTGCCGCCTTGAAAGAAAGAATTCGCGGAATGATGCCCGAAGGAATTCACCAAAGAATGTCTGCAAAAATTTCCAAAGCGATTTACACAGAAATTCATGGAGAAATTCCTTGAAAGTGTTCTCGGAAGAATTTTTGCATCAATTCCCAGAGAAAATTCCATAAGAATTCACATTGCGATTTTCTCAGAAATTCCAGTAACGATGATGAATTACTGCAGGAATTCTCTGAAGAATTTTACGCTCAAACTCAGAATCCGACTTGAAAATCATAGGAGCTTGTGTAAATATGATAGATTTTGTATTGTAAGGCCGATACAAATATTTGAAACCAATTATGTCTCCTCCCCTCGGACTTTTTTTTGCCCAAAAATGATACTTTGAGGAGGCAACATAATAAAATTCGACTGATGATGATGATGATGGTCCCGCCACATTCCCCTACAAAGGTTTGAGCTGGACGAGTTATCGTTAAGATATTTAATTAAGATCAATTTAATCAGATTTATAAAAAACGATCCGATTATTTTACAGATATAAATTCCTAAAAATTTCCATTACTATACAGCAAAAACATAATTGAAAAATGAGCCGTTGATTTCAACTTCGAACTTTCGTAAACATCAGTAGAGATACTTACAGTTTAACAAGAATGTAAAATTTGTGATACCTCTCGCACAGATTTCAAAAGTTTCACCATGACACGCGCTTCATAAAGTCATAACACAAGCCGCAGATAATAACTCATAAGTATCTTTCAGAGTTAACCCTTTCCCGCCCACGACTTTTTTCAAAGATTTCAATAGGAAGGAATCATCTTTGAGAAAAATGCTAGAACAAAAGTTATTTGGCATAGCCAAAATTAGTGGAAAACGAAAAAAAAAAGTTTTTGATTGTAAATCAATAGTTAATTGATTGTTTTCAATAGTTTCACTATTTGTACTCAAAATTGATTATATTTCCAGTCTAATGGAACCATAAAGATGTGTCCAATATTCCTTTTTGTTGTTGAAACAGTTCGATGAAGGTTAGAAGGTGCAAAATTTGATGGTGCACCACAGACACCATGGGCGGGAGAGGGTTAAATTTAATGTACGACAACACAGAAGCCAAATCTTGTGTTACCGCTCCGTCGATATCAGAAGTTTATATGTGCCCCAATAAATAGAAAATAAACATTTGGTCATACTAAATCATCCGTCGTAAAAACTTCGTCAAAATATACGTGTATATAAACTAAAAAAAAATGATCAGGTAGCTGTTCAAAAAGCAGCTTTGAAATACATTGTCTCTTAAATTGCGTAAGTGTTGTTGCACGTTTTATATGTGTAGGCATCGAATTGAAAACATTTATTCCTTTGAAAAACAAAGAGTTTTGTGAAGCTCCGTTCAAAAAATAGGGTGTTCTTAATTCTTCCGCGTTTCTAGTGTTATAGCTATGAATATCACTTCCTCTTTCAATTCGATCACACAAATATCGAGGCAGCAAACCGTTAACTACTTTAAAAATGAACACCATTGTCACCACCATTGCTTCACAGACAGCCACTGCAGGGCACTTAATAAAAAAGTAGAAGAAGTGAATCTATTACATCTTAAAATCAAACGCATTACTTTATTTTGTAAACGCTGTAATCTCGATATTTGCGTTTCATTAGCTAGGAACAAGATAGAAGAGCAAAAGTCCAAATGAGGAGAGACGATCGATTTATACAATTGTATTTTGCTAGCAATAGTTAAGTCGTTTTTCAATCGGCAGAGAATTCCATACTTCTTGGCAATTTTCTTGATAACATTGTCAATATGTGTGTCAAATCTGAGCTTGTCATCAATAATCACGTCAAGATATTTAATCTCGCGTACGCGATCAATTGTCTCATCATTGATTTTTACAGAGACATCTACATCTAAACGGTTTCGCGAAATCAACATAAATTTAGTTTTATGTACTTACATTCAATTTTAATTGTTTGTACGTCAACCATCTACTTAAAGAACGCAAATCTTCATTTAAGCGCGAGACGGCTTCATCTAGGTTCTTAGCTGCAATGAATATTACGGTATCATCAGCAAAAAGGTTAACATCACACAATCGTAAAACTCGTCGCATATCATTTATGTACATAATAAATAGAATGGGCCCTAATACACTCCCCTGTGGCACTCCGAGTGTGTTCTCCACGGGGCTCGACACAAAATCATTAAAAACAGTCCTTTGGGTTCTATCAGACAAATAGCTTTCAAACCATTTATATGCAGAACCCGAAATTCCAAAGCGCTTGATTGTTCTCAACAACAAGGGCCTAGAAATTGTTTCGAAAGCGCGTTTCAGATCCAAAAACACAGCAACAATCGTATCTTTACGCTCCATGCTTTCTTTCCACTTCGCCAATACCAAATTCAATGCAGTTTCACAAGAATGGCCTTCTCGATATCCTGATTGTTCTGGTATCAGCAAGCTGTTATTATTCAAGTAAGTTATCAGCTGGCCTTTAACAACAAGTTCTAAAATTTTCTCTAATGTGTGCAACATATTGATGGGACGAAACTCTTCGGCTTTAATCGTCCCAGCAACTTTTTGAATAGGAATCACTAATGATTCCTTCCAAACGCGTGGCACGTGCCCCGTTTGCAATGATTCATTAATTAGGTCCAGCAGGTTGTTTCCGATGACATCGAAGCAATCTTGTATCACTTTTGCATTTACGTTATCTACGCCAGCCGTTTTTCCCATAGAAAAGCAAATAATTCTAAGTTCTTACAACGATATAGGGCGAAAGCCATCAAAAAAGCAATTAACATTAATCGGCTGTTTTATTTCGTCAGGTTCATCAACCAATTCAATTGATTGATTAATCTGCAACTATTTGTTCTGATTGTTCTAATGTGCCATCAAAAGTTATGGACCGCGGTTTACTTGTACTGGGTTTCAAAAGTGATTTCAAAATTTTCCATAACTTTTTGCTGTTGTTTTGGTGCTGATCAATTCTCCTCTGTATATATTCGCAACGCGTACGCTTTAAAGATTGCGAATATTTGTTCCGCTCGACCTGATACTTATTCCAATGATTTTGATTATTGCTTCTACAAAATTTCTTATACAATTTATCTCTTTTACGTTTGAGACGCAGAAGATCTAAATTGTACCAGCTGTTTGAATTATTTACATGCACAAATTTTTGTTCTACTAATTGATTGGTACAGGTTTTCAAAACGTCGGTTAAAACAGCTGATTTATGTTCTAATGTCCCGGAACTACAGTCGACTCTCCACATCTCGATGTTCTATATCTCGATATCTCTCCCTATGTCGATGGTTTCCTCAGTCCCTTCAACCTACATACATTTGGACTTCCTACATCTCGATAACCTCCCTATCTCGATATCTCTCTATGTCGATGGGTTCTGATCAAATTTTGTTCGGGATTCACTCTCCTTATGTCGATATGGTCAGATTTTTAGGCTACTAGACCATCTTTGGACAATAACAAAAACATCAACAACAGGAAACGACATTTGTTTTGTTGTCGTTTTTCATAGCAACGTGCTTTTTTGAATCTAGTACCCATTTCAAATTTCCTTCCATTCCTCGATCTCTCCCTATCTCGATGGTCCCTTCAATATCGAGATGTGGAGAGGCGACTGTAGTTTGAAAATCCACGTTTCTTTCAACAAGATTTGTAATTGCTTGTTTTGAGTATTTCCTCCAGCACTTCAATTTTACTAAATCGCAATCGCTACTACTATTATCATCAACATTGATTACTATTGTTTTATGATCGGTTATTTTCAAGTCAATATGAGTTCTAGTACTAACTGTATCAAAGTTGGAATAGACATGATCAATTAACGTTCTACTGTGTCGGGAAATACGTGTATAATCAAGCACTTTTTGTTTTAAATTTAAGAAATCAGCAAGTCTTTTCAAATGATACGAATTATGATCGTCACACCAATTTATATTAAAATCTCCAGCATGTATATTTAATTTACTATTATCTATAAATATCTCCATCCAGTTTTCGAAAATTTCAATAAATCGCTGGTCACTTGAACTGGGAGAATGATACAAAACACCATAATTGCCCATCGTCATGCCACATACAACTGTAATGCCCAAGAACCAATTCCCATCACAAACTTCGTTCATTTGAAGCTTGTATTGAACCGACTCTTTGACATAAATAGCAACACCGCCAGTGTGTCTCGAATGTGATAAACAAGCAGCTACACTATATCCCGGGATGCTATATTGATCAAATGCTTCTATGTCAACAATGTGAGTTTCTAATAAAAATACTAAAATGGACGTTTATTTTCTACAATCTCACGTAGTGCAATGTAATTTGTAGATAAATCAGCAATATTAAAATATAGAATATCAAAATTGTTCACATTACTTCTGGAACTTGGTTGCTATTCATTGAAATGTAAGCTGCTTTTTTTCGATCAAACAATCTTTTATAAACTTTACATTCAGTGCTAAACGCTCCATGGTTAACGTCCAAGTCCATTTTACGGTCTTTATTCATTTTTACACAATTTACACATCTCAATACAGTTGACGTGCATTCGGATGTCTTGTGACGATCGCTGCACTTTGAGCACGCAATGCTATTTTTGCACTCCGTACTCATGTGCCCAAAATAGTTTTGAAAATGATTTTTTTCATTTTAATATTTATTTTTTATTATACCTCCCCCCTCCCTTGATCTTCCGTTGACCAATAGGACATAATGTTAATCACAGTCCGTGATGTTAATTAAATATTTGTAACGGCCTAATATTATGTTTCTTGATACGGTTACAAATAATTGTTTTACTGGATTTTTGTTTAAAAATCAAGTTGCATTGTGTAATTCCGTAAGCTCAAAGCAAGTTTTTCTTGTAATCAATAATAAAGTTGCATAACTGTTCAGAAGAATTGCGGTTTCGCAGATTTTTTTAATTATTTTCCAATATTATTATCAATTAAGACCAAATCTGGCCTTAAAATTTGTTGTATATCAATGCATCAATATTCACCTCAGTACTTCTAGTGGTGGATAGTTGTACTAATGGTGCCAGGGTTGTACTAATAACTAAGGTTTTTTTAATCCTTATAAAAACGAACTTGAAGAGAAAACGTTCAGTAAATTGTGGTAACAAAAATTAACATTCTACATGTATTTGCTTATTGATTGAACTAATTGCTTAGTATTGAACTAATTCTGTTTCGAGCGGGTTTGGCGCGAAATGGATTTCATGCCGCGCGGAAATGGCGTGGAAAATATTCCAGGATCTCCGTAACAACCCTGCAAACGTAAACAATGCCTTTTCCTGCAAATTCCTCAACAACTAGGATCGCTCCCAGCTAACAACCACTTGGAACTGGTGGCGCTCCGCGCCTTCTATCGAACGGAAGTGGAAAAATCCGCCAAAAGTCTATAATCTTCCTGAAATCAGCAGAAGAAGTCAATGTTTATGTTTGCGACTTTCGCCCTTTTGAAACAACAATGTCGATATAATAATATTTTTGACCAAAATGAAATTTTTATATATTCTGAATCCTCGTTCAAAAATATGTATTACGGCAAAAATATTGTTTGAGAAACTACGTATATCAACGCACTTATAATAGCAATTATAGACTAACGCAAAATGAACTCCCCTAAGAAATTATGACGTTTGATCCAACTCAAAACTAATCCAAAGCAAATCCAATCTAAATTCAATTTGAATCCAACCCAAAGCCAGTCTAAATCAAATTCAAATCCAATCCAGATCTAATTCAAATCAAATTCAAATCCAAATACAATCCAAATCCAATCTATATTCAATCCAAATTTAATTCAAATCTAATCCAATAAATTCAATACAAATTTAATCTAATTCAAATCCAATTCAAATTTAATTCAAATCCAATCTTAATCGAATCCAAATCCAATTCAAATCCAATCCAAATCAAATTCAAATCCAAATCTAATTTAAATCCAATCCAAATTCAATGTAAATCCAAATCTATTTCATATCCAATTCCAATCTAAATTAAATCCAAATCCAATTCAAATCCAACCCAAATCCCATCCTAATCCAATTCAAATAGAATAAAATTGACCAGTTTTTGACAAATACAATGATGTGGTATAAAGCAATGCAATTAACTGAAAAGCCCGTAAAGAAATTGAAGGAGCTTAGTCAACTGTTAGCCGCAATTAAATCGATTCAACAGTCACAGACGAAGATCATTCAGTTTTTGTGGGTACGCCGAGCAGCCACTCTCGCCTGCTCGCCTGATCTATTTGGATATCATTCATATTCCCGCCTCCAACGTTTATTACCCGGCCACATGCCATTCAAGTTTTTTTTTTATTTTAGTACAGGGTTGATAATTTTAGTCATTTGGTTGGAATTCGACTGAATAATAAAGATCGGGTATGGAATATGAAGTGATCTTCCTATTCATTTTCAGTCATTTTATCATGATCTCACATGGCGGTCAAAATTGTTAAGGACAATCCTCACGGAATCCAAATTCAAAAGTACTCACGTTTTCACACCACTCAATACGGAAGTAATGCACAATTGTCATTTTGCAATATTTGAGCATGTGTGAAATAATAAAAATGACAGTTGTGTGTTTAAAATTGGATTCCGTGAGAATCCGACAGCCCCTAACAAAAACATGCAAGTAGGGGAAAAGGCCCCAAAAAAAAATTTGGCGAGGCAAAACGCCCTAGTGGCGCTAATCTACAATGTACTTGCGTCTCCACGCACTATCCATACCAGATGATTCGCCGACGCGTGGTGCTTTGTTCCCAAGGTGCTGCCAGCTAAAAGGCGTTTTGCCTCATGAGTTTTCCGGCAACAGAATATCACCACTTTTATGCAATGTGAATATTATCAATATGATTGAGATTTTTGACAATTTTTGTCATCAACTAGCTAGCTTTTTAACTGATGCATAATGTAAAAATACCCATGAATAGCGTTACAAATAAGACAATAAAGCAGTGTTTGCTTAGCTAGGGCATATTGCCCCCCATTCCCCTAAAGTAACGAAGGATGCAACATTTCTGGGCTTCCGATGACTGAGAAAGTGCTAAAAAAATCAATGGAAATTGTATATCAGTTTTCACACGCATTGGTGACCTACTGGCTGATTCAACGAAACGTATTGTACAGAAGCGGCACAACAATATCTGCCCATTCAACGAAAAAACTAATATGCAGATGAGCGGCAGTGGTCAAATTGGACCGAAAGGGCGTATCTCGCAGATAACAACAAGTGTACTCCATAATAAAGTAAAAATGTTGGTTTTGTTGACTTCATACTTCATCTGGTCGGGGTTCAGCCAATCCGCACCAAGCGGCTTTTCGACCGACTTGTGATATTTTTTTTCGTAAAAGGACAACGGAAATAGTTTCATATCAATTTAAACGTACATTTGCAGTAGAATGTTCATATGTACGACCAAGGTAAAAATATCACTACTGCTAGAAGAACAGATCCCAGACGCTTCACAATATCAAACACTTTTTTTTATTTTGGCGAATTTCGAATTTTTTTTTCTAATATTGTTTGTGTGAGAGATAAGAAAGATGAAAACTAAAAAACATAAATTTGCAAGATTTTCTTTATCTGTTTCCGATTTTCTTCATCGAGTACATATATTTGATTTCTTTTGGACAATTTTCGCTTTGCTATGAAGCATTTAAATTTAACTCTACACATACATTCGTGACACAACAGCAACCCTTTATTTTTACAGAATGGGACGATATTTTTCATCGTCGTCGATATTTGGTTGAATCATCCATTCATCAACCACGCGCCTTTTCTGCTAACAAACGATCGACGGCAACATGAAAAATGTTCAACATAGGTTATATTCGTTCACACTCAAACTAGACTGACCCATCAACTTTACATATGTCAAGACCAAAAATCATAGATAAAGCTTTACTTTCAAATGGTAATATTAATTTTGAATTTGAGTGTCAAAACGGCGAATCCTCACTACAATTAGAATAATTTCGTTAAGTTAATATGGCTTTCTGATACAGATTTTATCTTATCTTTTGAGCACTTCAGAAGATCGATAGGATTAGATTGAGCTAGATTTCGAGATTTTCCTGCATTTTACTATAGTATATAATATACCTATAGTACAATGCAATAAAAATTCAAATCAAATGCGTAAGCTTATGCTTCATTCGAAAGGGCGGATTTTTCTCTATTTACAAGCCGGTCTAGTTCACACCTATCTAGCTTTACTATGCCGGAGATCAGACTATGCTTGATACGCATGCTGTTTGTTTACGTGCCTGTATGCTTCACTGCAAGTATATTACGTTAACTTATGCTAATATATTGTTAAAGCTTCGGTAACGTATGTGAAAAGTTATTTTTTCGGGCTACTTTATTAATTCTGCTTTATCAACCGAATAGGTTTATTGTACATATATGAGAAACTGTTTTGAACTTCGAAGATTGGATTAGAAGATGAAATCCTCATTTTAAATACTATTAAATAAAAAAATGGTATAATTTCGCTTATTGATTAATTAAAAATCTCAGTGTACATTAAATTATGTTTTGCGATCATTCGAAGTAAGAATGGCCATGCTCTCATAAAATCCATCAATGTTATGACTGCATGCAAACAAGTCTGTAGGTAAGGTGGTCTACAATCAAAATATATCTTCTTCCGAAATTGGTTCCAATACCCAAGAAAAAAGCGAACCGAAATAATGTTATGCTAATATTTTTTTTATCTTGTGATCATCTTTTACCATTTTGTTTGTAATCAATAAATACCGGTTTCCTCAGATATCTCGTGCGTCTCCAGCCATGTTTCATAATGTCCAGCAGTCAGCCGAGCAAATCGATGCAGCCCTATACCTGCAGGGACTGCATCTACAGCTGAGGGGGTTATCATGTACCAAATTAGTGCCGATGAAGATTTGAATATCTAACTGGGTTACTAAGCCGATAGGCCATAGCTTTTATGCACCTGAACCGAGGGCCACAGTCGAATCGCGGGTGCCATCGTTGGAAGGAAATTCAAATCGTTCATCGCCCTCTTTCTTCGATTAGTATAAACTGCAGGTGGGATTTGTTGAAGGTTGGTTGCAATCTACTGGTCTAGGCGGAAATATTAACAACTTTCACACTCTGTTCGGCTGCTTGAGACGACTGCGGGAAGCTTCGAGTTGCTTTAGTGAAGGTCGGCGTGGTTAATCTATCTGAGCAATTAATTTAGGGTGAATTTAGTTTATTGTGTTGTGGTAAGCTTCGGATTGAATTTGTTAATTAGAGACACTTTGTAGGATTAGAAAAGAAAGGCCAACCGGAATGTTGATATCATAAAAGCTATCGAGAAAAGAAATTTAGTAAATATATATTAGGGTAGATAAAAAAGAAGTTGTTTTACCACAATAATGATCATTTATCAAATTGAATAATAATTTTGGTTCGAAATGGGAGCATTTAAAACAGAGCCCCTCTATATTGAAAATTTAGTCATTGGCGTTGATAAGTGGACTAGGGGTTCTAAACTTCATTCCTAGAAAATTTCATTGAGGTTAAAAGTTTATTTTCATAATATAAAATTTTAATGAACAGGCTTACTGAAATTATTCATTTTCTTACAAAGAATAGATAATGTTCCGAAAGGTACCATCAGCATCTAAATGTGTGATTATAATGCGATGATTGGCTACGGTAATACGGTAATTGGAATACGAACGAATTATGGGACGTCAAGGTCTCCAAGAAATGAGATAGTGCTAGGATCGCATCTAATCATATACCCCCAGGTTTTTTTTACGCGGTTGGAATTCATTAATTTCTCGGTTAACCTGAACTTTTACAGCTTTTCAAATACCCCCTGAATTTTCTTTGATTTTTTGTGAATTTTTTGGTGGGGTTAACTCATTGCTTCATTGACCCTGAAGGTCTTAAACGACCAAAATCAAACCGTGTAAAAAAAACCTGGGTGTACTTTCGACTGGAGAGATCTGACTTCGCGTTGCTCGAAATCAGTAAAGAAGGCTAAAACAGTGGCTGTCCTCGGAAGGAGGCAGCTTAGAAGAGCTGAGTATGACCATTGAGATGGTCTTTATAGAAATCCGCGAGAACAACCTATGAGTGAGCAGCGCACTCAGTGAAAACAATGGAGTACTGAACTCTCTGGTCGTCGAAGTGAAGAATGCTGCAATAACCTGCAATATTCGCCTCTCTATGACCCCTGATTAGAGCAAGGGTGAATCCGAGGTTGTCGTTCAATGGCACAGCAGGTCAGTTGTAACAAGTGTCAGCCCTATCAACGCCATTCTGGGAAAACCGCTTACCTGAGAGCAAGCCTGCCTACGTGTGTGCCGAAACCCAGTCTGTTTCTCCAGCAATTCTATGAACTGCTGAAGCCTCGAGTCCGTCATCATACTCGAGGGGCACACGGCACAGGCAGAGGGTCCACTAGTGGCTGCAGACCGCCGAAGAGGAAGCTGGCGTATACCCCTTGTTCAAGCCGGATAGCGAATCGCAGAGTCGACAGGTAGCAGTGTGCATGACCTCCAAAAAACGAAGAAGAAAGTGTTGGGAGAAGTAAGGAAGTAGTAGGAACGGAAGTAGGCCGTCAAGGAGGAAATAAATTGTACCGGTAACCGGAAATAAAATCTAGAATTTATTATAGAGTAGAGTGGGGCAAGAGTACGCACTTAGTTTTCAATCGATCATGTGGCCCTTATGAAGCAAGCTTCTGCATATCAAATCAGTGTCGATGATTCATATACTCTTCCTTTATGTTACCCAGTGGAAAAAATATTGAAATTATTGAGATTCGTTTTAGTAGAACCCTTATTGCAAGACACGTGAAAAACGCACTCTTACCCCACCGGTGGGGTAAGAGTGCGCATCAGGTGGGGTAAGAGTACGCATTTATCCAATCATGTGCTTTAAGTATATATTAACACAAATAAGAGTTAATAACATTTAATTGATGTTTAATGAGCATATATTAGGGAATGTTTGAAGATTACGTAACTCTTAAAGGGGGAGGGAGTCCTGAAAGTCCACCAATCACGTAACGTAAAATTTGGCAATTTCATCAACCCTCCTCCCTATCTAACACTATTTATATGAATCCTCTAAAAATTATATGGATCGTCACCAGGCTTGTAAAATGTCATCTGCATGTCATTTGACTAATTTGTTAATAACTTTCTTTAGAAATAAAATTCACATCATAATTTTAGATGTACTCATAACGCTTGAGTAGTGCTATATTTTTGTTCAAGAGTACATTGCTCTAAATATAACATCTTAGGCTGGAGAGTGAAAACTCTCCAAAATGTCACGTGTCATTTGACATAATGTCATTTGAATGACATTTTGCCTCCCACGCCCAAGATTACATATTTACAGCAATGTCTTGTTAGACAAAGTTGTAGGCACATTTATGCGCTATAAGTTCGTCATACATCAAGAATCAATAGCTAACTTCTGAAAAAAGTTCTGGGAAAATTATACAAACGAATGCAAATGACATTTTACAACACTGATTGTCACACATCTCGCAACCCTCCCAGCTATACGTTCCGTAATTTATGAATGTTTCTTTTGATTAAATGAAATTATCATTTAGATGAAATTGTGTTTTCGTACTATGTTTAGGTGTACAACAAGTCCTAATACAATTTCATTATTTCGTTTCAGTGCTTTGTTCGCTACGTCCTTTCTAACACCGAATTACTTCAACTTATCCTAAAAACTTGTGATAATTTCGAATTATGTACATTTTTTCTTGGTTGTGGATCTTTACGCTTTGGAAGAAGTCTTATTTCGGTCTTATTATACGGGTTTGACATCATAACTTGAAGATTCATATGCGTACTCTTGCCCCACCGGTTCCTGCGTACTTTTACCCCACAGTCCCAAAAATTATTCAAGTAATGGTTTTGACTTCTTGGAAAACCAACCGGATTGGTGTTCTGTACCATAAAGTACTCTATACAATAGGTTATCGAAATGGTATAATGTTCACCTGATTGAACGTATATATGGGAATGAAATACTAGTTGGAAACCCAATTATTTTTAGCAAAATGACAAAAAGTTATCTAACTCCATAGCTCCCTTGTTGTTTATTCAAATTGTTTACAATTACACATGATAATAGTTGGCCAAAATACCTGTCAAACTGATGCAGTGCTGCTAGTTTATCTTGTTTTATTACTTCAAAAAATCGAAAACGTACTCTTACCCCACGCGCACTCTTGCCCCACTCTACTCTAAGCATTTTAAAATGATCTTCCTATGCTGTGCTGTAGGATCTGTCAAAGTTAACACCGTCGTGTGTCTTCTTATTTTTATTTGGATTCGTCTAAAGCGAAATGCTAAATGGCCCTAAATGGGTGTACCCTCATTTACCCTCCTGTCCATGTCTATTGCCATACCAGGACTGAAAAACGTTACGTCAATACACGACTCGATCCCATTTCTACGGAATCTGCTAGTGGAACCATCATTGATTAGCACTGCGTAGAGCTTCGCAAGCGGTTCAAGTTCAAGTAGCGGCTGCCCTACTCCACTGTCCAAGCGTTCAAGCATCGACCAATTAGTCTATGGTTCAACTCTACCAATCGTGACGAACGGCAAAATACGGTGCGAAAGTCAACGGACTTGATCTTTACTGTAAGGCAAATCTTTCAAGAATGCAAGTGAATATCAGGCCCCAAAACACCCTCTTTTTATCGATTTCACAGGAACATATGGTAGTATAGACCGCATAGAGCTATGTACAATAATGGATGAGAACAGCATTAATGGGTGGAGATTTTGGGTGTACCCTCCAGTTTGTTCGAATTTCTCCGAGAAATACGACAAGGTAATGGACTTACGTGCCTGTTGTTCAATATTGTCTAGAAAGTATCATTCGGAGAGCGGGGGTAACAGCTGAGTTACGACAATTATGGTATATACTATTATGAAAAGGTGGCGGATCTGTACACCTGCCTGAAACGTAAGGCAACAAATAGGGGAACGGTTCGATACTTCATACCAGGGTTGTTAATCGTTAATTTATCGTTATCGCCGATAAAGTAAATTGTGTTCAACGTTATCGGTTGCTACGATAAAGATGCATCAACTCAGTAATTATCGGAGTTCGATAATTTAACGTTAATTTAACGTAAGTTAACTCGATAATTTTGCGGTAATGTGGTTACTAGATTATAAGAAAAAAAAAGTATAATTTTGACAGAAGCCGAGAATTATGTAAACTGATCTTTTCCAAATTCTCTCAATGATGAACCTGTTTGTAGCAGATGATTTTTTTTTAAATCGGACTTTCTAGAAATATTGCTCAATGCCTTAAACACTCTACGGAACGAAAAAAAATAGGTGTTCTGTTACTGGTTTGATGGTCTATTAAGCAATTCATAAGTGTTCGGAATATTTGGCACTGGCTACAAATACAACGCGGATATTTGTGCTATCCAAACAGACTTGCTCTGAGATGGAGACATATCAATATACCCTTCTATTGAGATGTAGTATGATGACTTTTTCTTAGACAATCTTCATCGGATAATCAAGAAGATGTAGCTGGAATCGGATCGCTTCGGGATTTAGGATTGGGTTTCAAGTGCTAAAGATTATTTTAACGACTTGTAGTATTTTATGTCAGGCATAGGTACCAAGTGAAAATACCCTCCGTGATGAATCGATCACCCATTCAGCACGACTCAGTTAATCCACTCTCTGAATCATAAAATAAGCATAATTATGTTATATATGTAGGTAACGCGACCCCGGTAAGGTAGCTTACTGAAGCCTCTCATATACCACGAAAAATGGAGATAGAAGAAAAAGAGAACGTTAATTTTGGCAACCGACCCGGCAACGAAATAAGGACTATGATTGAGAACTCGGTACCTGGAATGACGCAGGACCCTAAATGCACCTGAACGAGTGAGCTTTCTGGATCGCGAACTGCAGAAGGTTGGAGTGAACGTGGCCGCTATTCAAGAAGTCCGATGGCCCAGATCCGGAGAACGTGAATTCCGAACCGCGGACCCCACGACTAACACTACATTCAAGTAGGTATAACATCTATCACAGCGGCGGTGAAAAAGCAGAGCATGGAGTTGGTTTCGTAGTGATGGGCAAGCAGATGAAGCGAGTGATGCGGTGGAAACCCATTAGCGAACGAATCTGTGTGTTGAGGATACGGGGCAAATTCTTCAATTACAGCATAATCAACGTTTACGCACCGACAAACGATAAATCCGACGACGTGAAGGACACGTTATATGAATGTCTTGATAAAGCCTATGGAGAGTGCCCAAAGCATGACGTGAAAATTGTTATCGGCGACGCTAACGCTCAGGTCGGTAGAGAGGACTTTTTCCGTCCCATAATCGGTAGGGAGAGCCTTCACTCCGCTACTAATGACAACGGCCTACGGCTAGTAAATTTTGCTGCTGCCAGAGGGATGGCCATCAGTAGCACCTACTTTGCACGAAAGAACATCCGAAAGCACACTTGGAGACACCCAAATGGCGAAACTTGCAACCAGATAGACCATGTTCTGGTGGATGGGCGCCATTTCTCGTATGTTATCGATGTGCGGACATTCAGAGGTCCGAACATTGACTCTGATCACTACGTCGTTATCAGTAAAATTCGATCACGGTTGTCAACTGTATCGAACGAAAGATCACAGTGAACGATGCGTTACAATATCCAGCGATTGTCGGCGGAAGGAGTATCGGCTGAGTACCGCCAGAAGCTCGACGAACGGATAAGTGCAATGAACGTTAGCGACAACATCAACGATCTATGGGAGTCGATCCATGGATCGGTGAGCACAACAGCACGAGAAGTAGTAGGCACTGCACAGAGGCGACCCAGGACGGGTTGATTCAATTTGGAGTGCCAGAGAGTGACAGACGCGAAGAACGTTGCCAGAAGCCGGACGTTGGTGTCGGGTACCCGATCGAATAGAGATCGGTACAAGGAAGCAAGAGTTGTCGAAAAACGAACCCACCGCAGGAAGAAAAAAGAGTACGAAGAACAAGTTATTAGTGAGGCGCAGGAAAAAATGGAAAGACAGCGCCATCTCCCGTCATGTGCAACGACCAACAAGGGAATTTGCTGACAGATAAAACTGAAGTGGCTGCCAGGTGGAAGCAACACTTCGAGACTTTGTTGAATGGAGGAAGTGACGGTGCATCGGTGAACAGAATAAATATTAGCGACGATGGACAAGCTGTGGAGTCACCTACACTAGATGAGGTTAAAAAAGCTGTTAAAGAGCTGAAAAACAATTAGGCTGCGGGGAAGGACCAGCTCCCGGCTGAACTTCTCAAACATGGCAGTGAGCAGCTTTATGAAGTTCTGCACCATATTATGTCGAAAATATGGGAAGACGAGGAAATGCCTGCTAGCTGGTTGGACGGCCTCATTTGCTCTCTCTTTAAGAAAGGGCACAGACTGGAGTGCGCCAATTACCGAGGAATAACCCTCATTAATTTGGCGTACAAAATTATGTCCCGTATTCTGTTCAACAGATTGAGACCGCTTGAAGAGTCCATCTTCGGCAAATACCAAGCAGGTTTTCGTGAGGGCCAATCAACGACGGATCAAATGTTTACCCTGAGACAAATTCTTGATAAATTTCGGGAGTACAACTTGCAGACACATCATCTGTTTATTGATTTCAAGGCGGTGTACGATTCAGTGAAACGGAATGATTTATGGCAAATTATGCTTGAACATGGTTTTCCGGCGAAACTGATACGGCTGATTCGTATAACGTTGGATGGATCGAAATCAAGTGTAAGGATTGCGGATAAAATATCGACGTCATTTGTTACCTTAGATCAGGCCTGCCCAACCTTTCCAAGCCACGGGCCAATTTTTGGAATTCACACTTGCTAGCGGGCCAGAAAAGATTTTGCACATAACTTTTTATATATTTTCAAAATAATTTTTGTTTTTTGCGTTTTCTAGAAAAACGCAATCTTTTTTGTTTATTCTTATTTCGTCAATGCATTAGAGATCCATTTGAAACATTGAATTAATTTATTCACACCGTTTACCGGATGTTAAAAAAAATGAAATTTTCGTTACTTTACCAGCATTCGTAAATAGATTTGCATGAGCTGTTTTCAACAGAATGAAAGAAATATACCAGATTTCAGCAAGGTGCCAAGGTGCTCTATGTTCAAGTTATAGAGATATTTGGCGATATCTGCTAAAAAATCATCATATATATAATAGCCCTGTTTGTCTGTCCGGTGACTAGCCAACCAGACGCAGCACGCGGGGAAATTCTCACAAAAAATAAAATATTTGACACTTCAATTCTTTTTACTATCAGATGCAGAAAACAAAACCAGTGACAACCTTAGACAACCAGACACAGCATTTGATGAAAAAATCACAGACAACAGACGTTGAAAATTTTGATTTTTTTTAAATGCAGAAAAGAATCTATCATAGACTAACGCAAAATGAACTCCCCCAAGAAATTATGACGTTTGAGCGGGTCGCATAATGAACGCAAAATGAACTTTTGTTCGAGAAGACGACCCGCTCAAATGTCAAAATCCATCGGGTGAGTGAATTCGATGAACCCCTGCATAAGTTTATTCTTAAAAATTGAAAAAAAAAAAACACTTGCCACGGGCGCTATTGCGTCCACAAATAAACTAGTCTATTAAGAATGTAGAAAAAGTGCCATTTTCTTTTCGAAAAAAATAAAATCTCTCAAGCATTAAATTTGCAATAATACAATTCTTTTACACAGGTTTTAAAAACCCTCTGGTTTTCCTTGTTAGTTGTTCCTGCATTGGGAATAAAGCTGCCAATTTCTCTGTCATTCGGAAATGACCATGAAGAAAGCTACCTTTGCCACGTTTTCATGTCAGTATTTTCATCGTTTGCAAGAATATGAAGCTGGCAGCGTAAAGTAGCTTTCAACTCTTCTGTGATAACTTTTACTCTTCACCGTGTTTCGTGCAACTAATGTTACTGAAGGAGACTGTTTCCTTAGGACACGATGTCAACAATAGCCGAAATGCATTCCTTAACAAGTTTTCCGTCCTGGAAAGGTTTCATCCGTTTTGTCAAAATCTTTCTAACAGCAAAACAGGCCCGTACTGCATTTTCTGACTTCGTATTAGCTTGAGTGAAAAGAGTTTGTATACAAACTGGCTATAGCCAGTAACGTTTTATAATGCTCTTGAAGACCATAATTTTCTCTACAAGAGTGGTATAAAACCAAAATGTTACTAAGGATTGTTCCAATAATTTGAATCAATAAATGTAAATTTAAATTGAAACCTTTGAAATTCTATCAACTTTAGTTTCTACCTGGGCTCTTTCAAATATTATATTTCAGAGAATGCTTGGATTCAGATTTTATTCCATCAATATAACAAAAATTTCCGAATAAGTTAATAGAACCGGCCTTTCTTTTTTCAACGTGGAGATAAACTACTTTGACCAATCTTTATTGGAAACGCGATATTCCACCATCAATTATTTGAGTTTTGAATCATGGAGTCGCTTATTCAATCATTTCAAATGATGTAAAATATTATTTTTCGTTTCGAATTCAAATTAATGGTTTTACAGCGCGAGCTTTGATTTAAAACATGCATATTGAATAATTAATAATAAAAAACAAACTTCTGGAGCCAGATAGAAAAGCTGGCAGGCCGATTATAAGATTATTTTCCTTACATGCCGCGGGCCATAAAAAATGGAGCCTAGGGCCGCATCCGGCCCGCGGGCCGTACGTTGGGCAGTCCTGCCTTAGATGGATTAAAGCAGGGTGATGCACTCTCGAATCTACTGTTTAATATAGCGCTCGAGGGAGCGACTAGGAGAGCTGGTGTGCAAAGAAGCGGTACCATTATCACAAAATCGCATATGCTCCTGGGATTTGCGGACGATATCGGAATTGATCGCCGTGCCGTGGAAGAGGCTTTTGTGCCTTTTAAGAGGGAGACAGCGAGGATTGGACTCACGATCAATACCAGCAAAACGATGTACATGGTCGATAACGTTAGTGATGTGCGATAATGATGTTACCCGCGAGGTAAAAAGGCGTATTGCAGCTGCAAATAGGGCTTATTACGGACTTCGTAACCAGCTTAAATCCCGTAGTCTGCAAACGAAAACAAAACTCGCGCTGTATACTACTCTGATTCTTCCGGTGGCTTGATACGGCCATAAAACATGGACGTTAAAGGAGGCTGATCGGAGAGCTTTCGGAGTGTTTGAGCGTATTGTGCTGCGGATAATACTTGGCGGTAAACAGGAGAATGGTATCTGGCGGCGTCGCATGAATAACGATGTTGTATCAGGTGTATAAAGGGTTGGTTATTATTAAGCTTATACCACACGGCAGACTACGGTGGGCTGGACACGTTGTTCGTATGCCGGAAGAACGTTAAGCGAAGATAATATTTAGAAGAAACCCGGAAGATGCCGCAGGCTTCGTGGAAGGCCACGTACACGATGGCTTTTTGCAGTTGAAGAGGACTTTTAGGCGCTCAGTATTCAGGGCGACTGGAAGCGATGGGCCCAGGATCGAGTCCAGTGGAGAAGGATACTCCATTCGGCGTAGGTTCATCGAAGAGCTGTAGCCCATCAAGTATCAAGTAAGCATGTAGGCTCTATGGATCTTCAAAATAGATGTTTTGTGATTCAAACATTAGAAATACGATTATTTATTATGAAAAACTGCGACTCTCTGTGAAATTGGATGATTGATCATAAGAATGTGTTTGATCTATTTGGTGACACTCTTGAACCCCAATTAAATTGCAAGATTTAAATGCGTTACTTAATATTTCACGGCAATGCTTAAAATGCATAAAACGGAACAGTTCCCCTAGCTGGACTGGTGGAGAATATTCTGAATAATTCTGTAAGTACATGCGGGTGCGGAAAATGCCGTTAGAAAGCCCTAATTTTTCGCAAATTAGCGGAAATTGTCAATGAAGTGAAACCTTGTGAAACAACAATGTTGAACTCCTCAAATACTGAGGAGGAAAATACTGAAATCAATATATTGGAAGCCATATAAGGCATACTGGGGGAATCGACTCGAAAAATTGACTTCACGACTTCACTAAATCGATTTTTCCTGATTTTCACGTGTTTCCTACCTTTTTGAAAAACCGCGTAAAAAAAACTTTTGAAAAAAATTGCGTAAAAAAACGCGTGAATCCCGAAAATCGCGTAAAAAACGACTTTCAATAAAAATCGTTTTTTCGCGTAACCAAAGGTCGACCTGTTTCAAATATGGTGCATGCTCTTTGTGGTACATGGAATAGAATGTGTATGCAGAATAACTTCTTGTCCATCCAATAAATTCATGGAGTAAGGCCTTTTGATCTACATGCGTAACCAAAGGTCTGTCGACCTGTTTCAAATATGATGCATGCTCTTTGTGCTACATAGAATAGAATTGGTACGAAATATATCTTTTTGGCCATCCAAGAAATTACAGGAGTAGAGACTTTTGATCTACACGCGTAACCAAAGGTTTATGGATCTCTTTCAAATATGCTCCTTGTAGAACATAGATTAGAATATATACACAGCATAACTTCATGGCTATCGAAGAAAAAAAATCCTTGAGTAAGGCCAAAGGTCTGTCAACCTATTTCATATATAGTGCATGCACCTTGTAGCACATAGAAAAAATGTGTACATACAGTAACTTCTTGGCTATCCAAAACAAACTTTGAGTAAGGCCTTTAGATCTACACGCGTAACCAAAGGTCTGTTGCCCTATTTCAAAATGTGGTGCATGCTCCTTATTGTAGATAAAATAGAATGTGTACACAACATAACTTCTTGGCTATCCAAAAAAAATCCTTGAGTAAGGCTTTTAGATCTACACGCGTAACCAATCGTCTGTCGACCTGTTTCAATTCAAGCTTGGGTAAGTGATCAAACAGCGTATTCTCTGCTTCGCGTAATAAATTAAATAGTTTGATGGCTATGACATCATAATTTTCCAAAGGCAAGTTCATTTATAGCTGCAAGGCTTGTCGACCTATGCAATGTGGCACGATAACATGGAATATTATTGTTCTATGCAGCAACATGATTTATTTGGTAAAAATGATGATATGGAGTTAATCAGTTTGTATCGTTTTGCTACAAATCTACCATATTGAAGCCCATTTTTCGTCATTGCAAAAAATATCGTATGCAACTCGTTGTAAAACTCGATTTTTTCAGCACTCGTAGTATTTATCCAACTCGGCAAGCCTCGTTGGATAAACGTACAACTCGTGGTGAAAAAATCATCTTTTTGCAACTTGTTGCACAAACTACTATTAATGCTCACACTAATACTATGTTAAAATCTGTATAGTACATACACTAGCCCGGCTAACGCTTGAGCTGTCATTTTAGGTTTCGCGAGAAGTTAATTTTTGCCTTTATAAAATCAATATTTGCACACATTGTCCCTTTTCCAAGGAATTTGATTCACAGGTGACCATTATAATACAATTAAACTAATCAAATTCAATTTGTAGTGGTTTGTACCATGAAAGCAAATAATTTTAAGATTTTACACTTACCCCTGATATTGAACACTACGGGGGAAGTGGGTAATGTAGACTTTACGTACACTAAGTTTTAGAGAAGGCAAAACTAGCCCTTCACTAGCTATTACAAGAATTCCTTGGAGACTTATTCCGTTAAGCCAATGAAATTACTCAGAGCAATTATCGTTCTGATTTTAATTATATGTAACTATTAATTACAATTGAAGATCAATGTAACTTGGGTTTTCCACTTTTCCCCATTCCACTGGGGTTTGTGGAAAAACAACTCCAAATTTTCAAATCTCTTTCCATAAATTTCAAGCGACCAGAATGGTTTAAATTACCGCACAGTTGGTGCAAAATTGACTGTTTTTGATACCCCATAATGATTACACCGTCGAACGGCAGATCTATGATCGACATTGAAGCACGGGTCCCAAAGGCTAGAGCTGTCTTTGCGAGTTTAGCATCAGATAAGTAAACGCATACAAATTCGAATATTCTTTAACTTGAAATCTGTTGTTTAGCAATTAGAAATTTTAGCCTACTATTTAAAGCTTTATTAATATTAATTTTAAATTATAATAAACTAGTTCTTCACATAATTTAGTCTAGCGAGGCAAAGCGCATTAAATTTTATTCCTATATGTCTGTAGGGTCTCCCAGCTATATTCTGAATAAGGCTGGTATTAAATCAGCAGCAATGCTTTGCTTGTACGGTAGCTTTCTCATCTAAAGCCGTTCACGTTCAAAGCAAGCGACTGAACATTCTAAGAAGATTATTCAACTCTTTTCTTATTCAATCGATTGTCTATTTGTCAGGTTCAAGGTCGATCAAAATGCAGCGAAGCACTGAAGCTTAAATTTGATCTCCAGTCTGTCATCCTATTATTACTGGGTAGACAAGAAACTTAACTTTCTAAAATTAGGGCTCTACAAACAATTTAATTAGATTTGAAAAGCGATCAACCTGAGGAAAGGGGAAAAATAGAACCACAGAATACAGCCGCAAGCCAAAGGTGATAGCAATCAGTCATTGGGAGGTGCCGTCAAAACAAAATAGAAAAAAAAACGAATCAAAAGAAAATCTTATCTGGAATGTGGTTGATCTCGTTTTTTTTATATCTTTGCTTGTCTATGTTAGGGTCGGTCGGCTAGGGTGCACTTGTATCAAGGGAAGACTATTATAGATACCAGATACCTTATACAGATAAAAAAGCTGATAATTTAATGACAACAAATGATAAAATTGTGTGCTCCGCAGAGCTAGGATAAGATAAAGCAGGAAAGGATAATTCGAAAAAAGGAAACTGTTACAAAGAACTAGAAAATAATAGAAATATAAGCCTTCGAATTTTCTACATTGTAGGGGAAGAGGCCCCAAAACGCCCCCCGAAGTAAAACGACTTCTGGGTATTCACTTATATTTACCATGTTTGAGATAGCTTTAACAAAACTAGACGCAAAATTATGTAGGTTAGGCGAAAAAAGTGTCAAAATAATAGAAAGGAATGTAGGAAAAACCGAAATTTTCCACATTTTGATGAAACATCTAACATTTCGGCGAGGCAAAACGCCCTAGTGGAACTAACCTACAATGTACTACGCGTCTCCACGCACTGCCCATACCAGAATGCTGATTCGCCGACGCATGGTGCGTTGTTCCCTAAGAGCTGCCGGCTAAAAGGCGTTTTGCCTCATGAGTTTTCCGGCAACGAAATATCACCACTTTTTTTAAATGTAAATATTATCAATATGATTGAGTTCTTTTCTAATTTCAATATGGCATCAGCTAGCTATATTGTTCAACTGTTGCATGAGGTAGAAACACCCATGAAAAACGTTATAGCTAAGGCATGAAATCAGTCTATGCTTAGCTAGGGCATATTGCCCCTTCTTCCCCTAACCAGTTTGAGAACCAATCCTTAAATTGCGCTTCTTCAGCATAAAATCTTTTGTTCATTTTACAGTGAAATAAGCAGTGATAGATGCCAAAAATAAGTAATTTTACCCTTAGCGGGGAAAACAATATTGAATTCAATGTTTTATAATATTATTTGTTTGTTGTAAAAAAAAAACCAAATCTGGGATAAACTTTTCTTACAAATAACTATAAAAACAAAGACATTGTTTCTAAAATAAGTCGATTTCTAATTATTTCATCTAGAGGTGAAAAATCTCATTGAATTTGGTTGCCACGAATCAAATAGGATAATGTTGTTCGTACAGTGTGTTTTAACCGTCGAGGGTGATGGAATTCTTTCTTCGCAATGTGCTCTCCCCAGCATAACTAGTCAATATCTCCCCTCCCCTCAATAATTTAGTGATACAATAGAGCGCTTGTGAGTTGTGATACATTTCGCCTGATCTCTAAGGTTTCGAGTCCAAGAAAGTGGCAACGTTCTTGATATGACGATAGGTTTCTTGGATCCATCCATGGGAGATTTTTGAGAGCATGGAGAACGAACATTCTTCTGGACATATTCTAAACGTGTTATCAAACTGGCATGAAAAGGGCACCATACTTACTTGATACTTGATGGGCTACAGCTCTTCGATGGACCTACGCCGAATGGAGTATCTTTCTCCATTGGACTCGATCCTGGGCCAATCACTTCCAGTCGCCCTGAACATTGAGCCCCCTCAGGTCCTCTTTAACTGCAAAAAGCCATCGTGTACGCGACCTTCCACGAAGGCTGCGGCCTCTTCCGGGTTCTTTACTAAATATTATCTTCGCTTGACGTTCTTCCGGCATACGAACAACGTAACCAGCCCACCGTAGTCTGCTGTGTTGTATAAGCCTAATAATATCCAGCCCTTTATACACCTGGTACAACTAGTGATTCATGTGACGCCGCCAGATACCGTTCTCCTGTTTACCGTCGAGTATTGTCCACAGCACCTTACGCTCACCAGCCTCCTTTAACGTCCATGTCTCATGGCCGTATAAAGCCACCGGATGAATCAGAGTAGTATACAGGGCGAGTTTTATTTTCGTTTGCAGACTACGGGACTTAAGCTAGTTACGAAGTCCGTAATAAGCCCTATTTGCAGCTGCAATACGCCTTTTCACCTTGCGGTTAACATCATTACCGCACGTCACTAATGTTCCAAGATACACAAATTCTTCTACAATTTCAAAATTTTTTAATGAAAAGTGACCCATACTACAGTAAAATAGGGTGCACAAAAGCACAATACACACCCAAGTAACCATTGGCACTATATTACGCCAAACCGCCATTTAGGGCCACTATATGGCTATTTAAAAACTTATAAGCATTAAAGTAGTACTATATGGAGGATTTGGCGAAATATAAAACTTATTGATTACTTGGCCAGGCTTCAAGCATAGTGAGTGTTTGAATCCTTCGCTAACCTTCAGCACGAATCCGAGCTGTGTCTGTTATCAGTAAGGCTTCAAGGCTGCTACCATGGGGAATGCGAAACATGTTAGAAAATGGAGCCGTGAGAGGCAACTTCAACACGGTTTGTCAGGTTAGACTGGAACCACTCAACAGAGGCTAAGGAAACGCGGTTTTCTCAAGTTTGCGAACAAGGGTTCGTTGATCACCGCGATCAAATGCTGCTTTCATGACTAGGTAAACTGCGTCCACTTGCTTGCCGGCGTCAAAACTCCACAAGATTGGTAGCAACAGTATTTTTTTTTTTGAAAACTCATGCTGGTCACTAAATATGTACTGTTTACAACTATTAAACAATGAGACATTGATAATAATTTTAAAAATCTTGAAACGAGCGTTCAGGGAATTCTTACCACGATGGCCACTTACAATAGGAATAGAAACGAACTTTTCCAGCTTGAAGGGAATTAACATTAACGAAGTGAGTGACTGAGAACATTCATCAGAGGAGTTAGCAGTTTTTATCAATGCTGGCAGAATACCATCCGGGCCTACTAATATGATGAGCAATTAATCCGCTATACACTGGGAAATTACCAAACACAATACGAGGTGTTCAATGAAGTTCTATGGTCACGTTGATCAACTGAATACCTTCCCTAAAACTCAACTCTGTTGCATTTATGAAGTAGCATGAACGACGATCTTGATAACAGATTTTGGTATGAACTTGGGGTCCATAAGAAGTGACGAGCTCGATGGTCTAGTGGCTACCGCTTCTGCCTTATAAGCAGGAGGTCGTGGGTTCAATTCCAGGCTCGTCCCTTTCATATTATGTATTTCTATCTTAGTTCTTTCTGTGTTTCACGTTCTAACAAAAAATATAAAACGGGAAATACATCTTCTGTAGCAGGTACAAACTGCACATGTTTATACTGAAAAACGAAAATATGATCTTCCTATTGAAGCGGATGAAGTATTCTAGTTATTAATTTTCTAATGAAACTGTTCCAATTTTTAAAACTGCAACATCTGTTGAAGATGGCGATTTTACAGTTTCAATTTCATTTCCTAACTCCCTATTTGCTAAAAGATTATGTTTTTTTAGCACGAGTTGTACGGTTGGATAAATACTACGAGTGCTGATAAAAAACGTGTTTTGCAACGTGTTGCACACGCTATTTTTTAAATGACGAAATATGGGCTTTATTATGTTAAATCAGTACCAAATTTTACAGTCCAATTTTCTCCACATGTTCATTCTTTCGAATAAATCATGTTGCTGCAGCTTTCCGGAGACGAGCCAGCCTACACACTTAAAATAAATCGCCGACTTCGGTAAAATTTTACCGAAATCTCAACCGCTGAACTGTTCGGTAAATTATTTTACTGATTTTCGGTGATTTTGACAGTTGAGCAATGGAAAAAATTACAAAAAATCTGTAAATTAATTTACCGAACAGTTCAGCGGTTGAGATTTCGGTAAAATTTACCGAATACTGTAAAATGAGCTAAGTGTGTAGGGTTAAAAGTCTCCTTAATAAAGACAATAAAAAAAATGTTGCTACAAAGAACTATCAGATTCCATGTTGTCGTGCCACATACAAGCCACGAAGCGATAGATGAACTTGCATTTGGAAAATTTTGATGTCATGTCCATCAAACTATTTCATTTATTACTTGACGCAGAGAATAGGGTAAGACACCCAGAAATCGATTAAAAAATAGATTTAATTTTACAAGCATTGAAATCATCAAACGTGTAAAATTCAACGATTTTGATTGAATTCCCAATTCATCTAAATTTAACGTCGAACCTAATTTTAGATATTTTTTGATGCTCCAAATATGTGCATCAAAATAAACGTAAATTTACACAAAAATTCTAACTGTGTGACACACGACACCTTCCATCCACTCCTACGGCAGAACCTCATCCTCCCAACCCTTGGTGATTACCCAGTGCAGCGCTCTAGCCAGTGCCTCACCACCGTGTTTAAACAGCTCTCCTGGTAGTTGGTAAACTCCAGGGGCTTTGTTGTTTTTCAGTCGGCCGATCTCCTCCTGGATTTCTGGATTTCACGGTCACGATCTTCCTGTTGGCGCTTTTTCCTCCGAAAAATCGAGTTTTGTCTGTTCCGCGCCCGTTTGTATCGTGCCTCGTTCGCCCTCGTGCGGTGTTGCAGCAATCTCGCCCATGCTGCATTCTTCTCCTCAACTAACTGCTCACATTCGCCGTCATACCAGTCGTTTCTCTGATCCTGGGGTATCGTGCCTAGTGTAGCGGTTGCGGTGCTTCCAATGGCGGATAGAATATCTCTCCAGCCATCTTCAAGAGACGCTGCGCCTAAATGCTCTTCCGTTGGTAGTGCCACTTCCAGCTGCTGCGCGTAGTCTTGGGCTAGTCTACCTAATATTTAGCCGCGGCGGACGACTCCGACGCGTCTTGAGCGCAGACATACTGCAACAAGGTAGTGGTCGGATTAAACATTCGCACTGCGGTAAGTGCGTACGTTCGTGATGTCGGAGAAGAATTTACCGTCGATTAGAACGTGGTCTATTTAGTTTTTCGTTACTTGATTAGGTGATTTCCATGTGGCCTTGTGGATATTTTTGCGGTAGAAGAAAGTGCTTCGGACTACCATTCCGCGGGAGGCTGCAAAGTTTATGCATCGTTGGCCGTTGTCGTTCGATACGGTATGCAGACTATCCGGTCGAATGACGATTTTGACGTCTCGCAGTGGGCATCCATCGTATGTATGTCTGCTCCAGCTTAGGGGCGTTCCGATACTTCAAAATATCGATATTTGATTTGATACGATAATCGAATCAAAGTATCGATATCACCGATATATTGGAATGAAAATATCGATATATCGGAAAATCATATGATATTTCTAAAAAGAACATATTTAGAATATATTTGTTGTATTTATTCAATTACTATCGTATTACCGAATCACCCCTTCAAAATAATTATTGGAAATGACTTTTGTTTTCTATTACTTAATCCAATTTGCTTCTAGAGTGTGCCAGTCCAACAATCATCGGCGGCGGCGTTCGTCGTAGTTTTAAACGGTAGTGGCGGCGTTTTCGGCATGATACTGACCTCACTAATTTCCGTTCGCGCGATCAACTGAAGTTTCGAGAAATTTGCTGAAATTCTAATGACAATTTTTCTGTATTTCTCCTCGGGTTTTTCTGATTCTTGACAACAGAAAATTCTCTCTTCAGAATTTCCAAGGAAGTTTTTTGAAGTTTTGAAGTCATAGAAAATTCAGAATTTTCAGAAAATTCATTCTATTAAAGTATTTTTAACTATAAAATTCACGAGAAATTATCTTGAACTTCGGCAGAAAATTCTCTTCGATTTTCGGGCATTCTTCAAAGTTTACGCAAAAAGTTCCATAGAAAATATTGAAAATTTTCATCAGAAAACCCGTAGAAATATTTTAAGGAAATTCATATGTTTCCCAATTCTTCTAAACTACCATTTCCGCAAATCTCTTCCTAATTTCTCAAGTTTATTTATCTAATTTATCATAGGAACACGTCAAATGTGTAATTGAATTCGCATAAGATTTCAAGGACCAACGGCGTGACAGATGTTGCACAACGACGCGTCAATGCAAAGTGTCGAGTTTCCAAAACTATTTGTGATGAAAGCACACACCTCACACCATCCACGCTACCGGAACAAAATCCTCTTAGGCTGTGAACCATTCCACCGATTCGTTTAACTTTTAGTTAAAATTTGACATTCCGATGGTTATTTTCCCATCGTGGTTAAAATTTTACTCCGAGGCCGACCCATTTGAATTTTGACAGATTGATAGTTATTTGGAACGAAATGGATTTGGCGCCAATTTTCTCGCGAACAAAGTTTAACTATCGAACTGTCAAATCTAACCAAGCTCCGGAGCAGGGTTATTTTTAACCACGGCGAAATAACCATCAAACTGTCAAATTTTAACTAAAAGTTAAACGAATCGGTGGAATGGTTCACAGCCTTAACCATTAAAAATACGGTCTTTCAGATCCATTTTGCATTTGATTTTGTTTTTACACGATTTTTTTTCGCTCGTATTTTTGATCGTGTGACTTCATGTGTCACTTCAATTTACCACCAAACTCTTCGCAACATGTTTCAAAAAATCCAGAATAAATCGAAGAAAAATCACATGATAATTAATATGCGTTAAACATTTAGGATGAGTGGAAAATTGAGAAAATGTAAATCGCGTAAAAACAAAATCCAGTGTACTTTGTTCTGATTCAATATATAGATATCGAAAGCAAAAATATCGATATGACCGATATATTGGAAGCAAAATATCGATACAAAAATATCGGATATCGAACCAAAATATCGATATTCCGATATATCGGAAGTATCGGAACGTCCCTACTCCAGCTGTACATATAACGCTTCTTTCTCATCGTCGGGTCTCCCTTCGTGTGGGCTGTTGATGATGCTATACTTGAAGAATCGGCTTTTATCCCCAGCTTGCACATTCTTGCGTTGATTGGCTGCCACCCAATCACGCGTTCGCGCATCTTTCCCAGCACTATGAAGCCGGTTCCCAGCTCGTTGGTGGTGACACAGCTTTGGTAGAAGCTGGCAAGCTCGATGCCCGCTTTTCCACACTTTCTGTCCTGTCCAGCAAATCTCCTGCAGCGCTACGACGTCGAAGTTGCGGAGATGTAATTCATCGTAGATCATCCTGTCGCAACCTGCGAAACCAAGCGACTTGCAGTTCTATATTCCAAGCTTCCAATCGTGATCTTTTATTCGTCGCCTAGGTCGTTGCCGATTGTATCGAGTCGTATTATCTCCTATGTCGTTCGTAATGGTTGTTTTTAAAAGCGGCTTATTGGGCCTGCACAAACCTCCTTTCTTGTTGGAGGGCCGTCGTGTCAGGGATGTTTAGCGTCCCACCTAACACCAGGACTTGGACTTGTGCGCTTTAAGCGGTACACGGTCGCTTGGGCGGAGCCTACTTGCGGATACATGCAGCTTTTTATAGAAGTTTCACAGAGCCCACTGTCAAACCCCACCTCATCCTATGCAGGAACTACAACTCGCAGATGGCCTGGGGAGGGATCGACAAGCCCTTGGACATAGTCCCTGCTGCACCCAGGTTTAACGTACGGATTGTGAGAAAAATCCAACTTCGCTAGTCGCGCTTTTCGGTTTTCTACTGAATTGATAATACAACTGGTGTAACTATCGAAGCTGTGAAGCTCAAATTCGATGAACTTTCATTGTTAGGTAGTCTTATTCAAAATTCTGCTTACTTCTACGATACCGTGTCAAAAGTTGAACATCAATCAATTGTAATGGATGTTGAATATCTATTTTAAAACGTGTATTCAATATATGAGTCTTTTCATGATTTGAATCAAAACGGTAGGTATACTTGAGAGCTACGAGTTCGACATACTTTGCATGCTTTTCCACTTCTTTTATATACTAATATTTGGTCATTGTAAATAAAATCTAGTCGAGAGGCACAATAACACGCTTTTACTAGTGAAATTGAGCAATCCAGTTTTCTCTTTTCCTACAAAGTTATACCTAAATACTTTCATTTCACTTTGAAGCCGAACTCCTTACCGGGGCGGGAATCGAACCCACACTCTACAGCACATGCCTCTAGACGATTGACGTCGCTAACGTTTTGAATCACCTGAATCGAACTCCTGCATATCCTTAGACTTGACATGTACGGAAAAGAACAATAATTGTGTTGCTTTGAAAGTAGTTAAGTTTTACTTTCACGAATGCCCAGGATATAAATCATTTACCAGAAAAATACTAGAATTTTCTAGAATTTAGAAGCCAAGGGTAAGCATCAAAAACTGGAGCATGAAAGTGAATCAATGTAAAACGCATAAAGTAAATTGAAGTGAAAGTGTATGACTACCATCATCGCGCTGTGCCTGGCCGGCGGCGCGCCGACAGCATTGTCCTACAGCAGGTTGAATGAATCGCTTGGGTATATGCATGCAACAAAGCATAAGCTTCAGCTAGATAGAATGAAGAGAGCATAATCACTCCCGCCTGTCTGCTGACTGCCACCGTAATCGAATGCGGTGCGCGGCGACATTCAAGCATTGTAAACCAAAGGTCCCAGACGCAAGCTAAGCCTAGCCTAGAGCTAAGCCTAAACGATGGTCGTTATGCTTACACTTTTATTCGCTTTCTTCACATGCATAGCCGTGCTATTATCGAAGCCGGCTGATGTTTATGTGAAATGTAAGCGTCGTCGCGTCCCAAAGTGGCGGGCCTTCATACAGAAGTCGGATTTAAACCAACTGAAAATGTTTCCTAAAAATGTCCAAGACACCTATGTGTGTAGCTAAATCCAATCCTTTGTATTTGATGCACTGCATAGATCTTTCGTCAATGTCGGTGGTAGAAGAGAACATTAAATTCGGCGTATATTCAATATTAAATATATGAGCACAACCTTCGGGTTCAAAAATGAATATGTAGCAGAATTATTCGGTAATTATTTTACAGATTCTCAGTGATTTTTTTTTCTGTCAAATTCACCGAATATTGTAAAATTGTTTTTGAGCAGTTATGCTGTTAAGATTTTGATGAAATTTCATTTTTTTAAAGTGTGTAATATTGTTAATCAGCTTTCAATAATGAATTCAAGACTCAATCTCAAATGCGAAAAATAGGTATAAACGATAGCTGCACATGATTACATATTTTTTTACATTTACATTTTTTGTTTATTTTGAATTAATAACTGAAAATGATGAAATTTTAGGACCAGTTTTTAACTAACTAATAAAGCCAAAGCAAATTATAACTTCGTTAAATTTGGCCCAGACAATACAGAGGCACTCCACTGTGAAAAGTGTCGATGTCACAAAGGGTTTTTGTAACTGATGTACATGCATGAAAAATAATTTACATTGCTGGTAATTGGAGCGAAACTGGAGTACAATGTGTCGAGACAAATTTAACATTGTGTCAATGGCCTAATAATGGATGTCAAAACGGAATGGTGTTATTTAATCTTCGACAATGGTTGTTTAGTTTTAATAAATGGAGATGCCTAGATTTTGTTAGTTCCTCCTTTTATCCGTGAAATATAATTATCTTTTCAGGGAGTTTTATTCAGTTTTACTTAGTCTAAGGTGAAAATCAAAAAGTTTGCATGAAGTGATAGTGCTAGTGTTATGTATACTGCAGTATAAACGCTAACAGAATGGATGGTTCCAGAGGGTAATTTAATGACAGAAAACTTTTTCACTGTGATTTTGCTGTTGCCATCGTACAGAAATTTGGTGATTTTTGTCCATTACTATTGTATAAACGTAGATTTGTTCTTCAGAGAATCCTTGGCGTAGTTATACTGATCGTTCTTATCTTTGTTCCTTTTACCTCAAATTTTTGAAATGATATTTGCGTACAATCCAACTGTGTTTTTAGCGTTCAGCATTTTCAATAGGATTTCGGAAAAGTAGCTGAGGAAATAACCAATCATAAAAATTTCACTATTATTATAATTTCATAGTTCAATCCTCTCTCTTTTTTTTATTAATTGTAATATTGCTGAGAGGCAGCAGGGACTATGTCCAAGGGCTTGACGACCCCTGCCTAGGATGTGGTTGGGTTTGACAGTGGGCTCTGTTAAACCTTTACAAAAAACTGCATGTGTCTATAAGCAGGCCCTATCAAACCCAGTCAACAAGGGAACGTATATGGTATCGTACAGGATGCTGAAGTGGAGGCGCTAAAGGTACTTCTCCTTGCAACGTGCATGTATATCGTCTCCAATTTAACATCTTGTATTGCACCATGTAGGATTTTATGTTGACGGGGAAGCGACCGTGTGCCGCTCAAAGCGCACAAGCCCAAAACGAGTGCCAACCGGCACATCACGATTAATACCAGTGAGATCCTGATTACAAAATACTTTGAGCGATTGATTGTTTATTCTCGCGAAAGATGAAAAATTGAACAAATTAAGGAAATGCTAATACTGTTATGTAGAAGTTGCATAGGTCACATCACTTTCCATGATTAATCCCGATCTATGTTACTGATAACCCCACCCAACCAACACAACTTTCTTCCCGTGGTAATTGTGGAGATGCAGAGGTATTCTCGGTCTCTAGTAGCAACAATAACCACACACAAACATTCCCTCCCTTTCCCAACTGACTGTAAGGACTTGGCCGGCGCCGTTATTGATCATTATTTGCGAGCTGCTGAAACGTGCACGTTGGATTGTAGTGCAATTTGCACCAGTTCTGATCAATCACGAAGTAGCAACCATTGATATGTACAGCATTTAAACAAAGAGATCTTACAATTTAAAAGAATCAAACAAGATTATTTATTTAGTTATGACATATTACATCAGACGGGGGCACACGGAAACAAATGCATACCCACAGACATGAATAAAAAATCATGAAATCATGAATCAGGTCAGTTCAAGAAACCATGATTATAATTCATGATTTCAGAAACATTATTCATGGTACTAGGCAATCCTCATCATTCGACAGTAGGCATAACCGGTTCTACTTCGAACACTCCATTCCTAAGAAGTAAGAACGGCGAAGAGGTAGCACGCCGGACTCTCGCTCAGTGTACTCGAGTTCAAATCCCCTGTTGAACTTTTTTTTATTTTGTCGATCTTAACAACCAAATTGTAACGCATTGGTTGCGTTACGCGAAAATAAATCATGAAATCATGATTTATATTCATGGTGTATTTTCAATCATGAATTGAATCATGAATCATGAATTATTTTCTCATTTCTGGGAACGGATTTTTACCCGTGTAGCAGGGACTATGTCCAAGGGCTTGATGATCCCTCCCTAGGCCATCTGTGAGTTGTGAGGCTTGCCTAGGATGTGGTGGTATTTGACAGTGGGCCCTGGTAAATTCCTATAAAAAGCTGCATGTATCCGCAAGTAGGCCCCACCAAAGCGACCGTGTGCCGCTCAAAGCGCACAAGCCCAAGTCCTGGTGTCAGGTGGGACACAAAACAGACCTGACACGACGCACAGTGGGATGGTTTTGAAAAAAGTGGGACATTGGTATTATTGGCGAAACTATTGATTGGAGAATTTTGACGTGTTCTGGAGGGTGTCTTTATTTTTAGAGCACTTTATTTTAAGAATAAGAAAAACTGACCTAGAAGGGTGCACCCCGAGAAAAAAATATTTTTTTTTATTTTATTGATAAAATTGTTTATATTGTATGGAGACATTGTAGAAATGACAATTTCAAGACACTTTGTCGAAGACACCAACTTTTTATCTATGAAGTGGAAAAAGTTATAGGGGTGCGAAATTAGTAATCCCTTGAAATTAATTTTTTAGCTCTAACATTTTTATTTAAATTTTTACATTTTTACAAAGTTCTACAAAGTTTATGGTGCTTCAAAAAAAAAACATTTAGTCGTAGAAGAGTGCAAATCGATATCTCTTCATTTTAAGGAGCTATATCAGATTTTATAGTTTTTAACACTATTTTTAATCGGGTATACCTTTCAGGGTAGCAGGTTGTAGCAGCTGTTATTTATGTCATCAGCTTCAGTAGCTCTTACTCTTTTGTTACATATATAAATCATAGGTGGATCTAAGTGGATTCATAAAAATATTCCGCAAAATGCACCTCAACTTTTTGATCCATTATTTTGTTTCTCCGTGCATAATTTAGCTATCATTATTTTTTCCTCGTTAATTTTTTACTGTACGCTGTCTGCTGGTCCAGGTGCTATGCTGCTGTTTAGAAAATTTGAATTGTGATTCAAAAACGAGCCTTTTGATGTGATCTAGAGCGTGTATTTATACCTTGAGTGCTTTATTTAACAAGAAAGAGAAACCTCATCAGCAAACTCTGGGACTTGTTAAGGAGTGTTTTGAAAACTCACAATTTTTATTCTGAAATGTTGTTGTTGCCCCTGAAGATTTTGTTTTCAAAATCTTAGCTGAGTGGGGAGAAGTTAGGCGTGGGGTGTAGTGGTAAACATATATTTTTATCGGCCTTATCGCTCAAGCTGTTTATCTTTTATGGAGACAACGTAAAAACGGCAACTTATTTTTTTTCGAAAACTCTAAATTTCTATTTCTCAAATGACGAAGTTATAGTGATGGAAAGTTACCCCCTCCTTGAAAATAATTTATTTGTTGTAACTTTTTTGTTTTGTTTTTTTCGCATTTTTCAATGTTCTACAAAATAGTAGGTGCTTCGAAAAAACATATTGTCATAGAAGTACCAACCGGAAAAACATGTCTTGAAAGAGCAAACGGATATCGCTCCTCATAATGAAAAGGTGGCGATTTACTCTCTTCTACGACAAAATGTTTTCCACAATAAAAAGTTAAAAAAATAATTTTAAATGGTTGTCAACTTTGGACCATTATAATTTCCTCCACATGAGGATTGACATTTTTTGTCTTCATTAAAGTATCTTAATATTTCCGTCTCTACAATGTATCTGCACAAGATAAATAATTTTGAGGAAATTTTTTTCTCGGGTGCACCCCTTAAATAAAGTGGTCTAGGAATAAATATACGCTCTAAATCACTTAAAAAGGCTCGATTTCGAATCACAATTAAAATTTTCCAAACAACAGCGCAGCACCTAGACCAGCAGACAGCGTACAGGAAAAATTTACGAGGAAAAAATAATGATAACTAAATTATGCACGGAGAAACAAAATAAGAATCAAAAAGTTGATGTGCATTTTGCGGAATATTTTTATGAATCCACTTAGATCCACCTATGATTTATATATGTAACAAAAGAGTAAGAGCTACTGAAGCTGATGACATAAATAACAGCTGCTACAACCTGCTACCCTGAAAGGTATACCCGATTAAAAATAGTGTTAAAAAACTATAAAATCTGATATAGCTCCTTAAAATGAAGAGATAGCGATTTGCACTCTTCTACGACAAAATGTTTTTTTGGAGCACCTAAAACTTTGTAGAACATTGTAAAAATGTAAAAATTTAAATAAAAAAGTTAGAGCTAAAAAAATAATTTTAAGGAGTTACTAACTTTGCACCCCTATAACTTTTTCCACTTCAGAGATAAAAAGTTGGTGTCTTCGACAAAGTGTCTTGAAATTGTCATTTCTACAATGTCTCCATACAATATAAACAATTTTATCAATAAAATAAAAATATTTTTTTTCTCGGAGTGCACCCTTTAAGTCAATTTCTCTTACTCCTCAAATAAAGTGCTCTAAAAATGAAGTCACGTTCCAGAAGGCATCAAAAGTCTCCAATCAATAGTTTCGCCGATAATACCAATGTCCCACTTTTTTCAAAACCATCCCACTGTGCGACGGGCACAAGTAGGCAAAGTCCGCAGCGGGCAAGATGACTTGCGGACCGTAGACTGCGTGGTAGGCGACGTGTAGCCATGGGCCGAGCCGAATGGAGAAGACTCTTATATACCGCACAGGCCACTTCGGCCTTAGTCTGAATAAGTTATAATAATATTACATCAGATCCGTCAGACGTTATATCCTGCATAGTAGGCGAAAATGCGCGTTGTGAACTGCCCATGCGAAATTTCTATACAAATCATAATTTTAGTTATCACGATTTACTCAACCTTACTTGTGATTTTCGCAAAAGAATATATCATATAAACCCGTCGAAAAAGATAACCAATATACCTGCTAAAGGAATAAAGAAAATCCAACCAGCCATTTTCGAGTTATGGGGGTACCATTTCATTTTTATTATATGGAAGAAGAAGAAGAAGAAGAGAAGAAGATAGAAAAAGAAGATTCGGTAAAATTTTTACTTTCGAAACATTATTAAAGTATTAAACCAACGATATTAATGGTAAAACTACAATCCATTAAGCTGCGCGAATGATTAGTAATATTCGCTTCCTGTTAAAATCATGAGTTAGAGCTCGAGTAATTTTTGATTACTTGTACAAGTACCTTGCACATATGGAGGCTAATTGAATGCTAAATAAAAATAAATGACGCAGCGGGCACCAAGCCCTCAAACTTTTCAATGCCTACCTATGTATGTGCTTTTCATCCTGCGATCATCGCGCTAAACATACCGAAATCATCAATGCGTGGGTCACTGTACAGACCACTCGGTCATATTTAATAACTCTCGTGAAATTCCGCTCACACATGATCGCAAATAAAAACGCCCATCCGTATGAGCGAGAAACGTGGACGCACTTCAAGCTCGGAACAATTGAATCTAATTCCAATCGAACATTTCTGAGAAGCACAGGTAGATACTTTCGTACGGTACCACACCCGTACCTTGGTCAGTCTTCAGAAGGGCGGTCTACAGGGCCGAACCTTGGCCGGATGCCATCTCATGGTCTACTTCGATCGTGACTAACGTATGGAACAACACAAACGGAGTGCATTCCGAGTGAATGGTTTCATAATTTACAATTGGCAATCGGCAAATGCAATTACTGTCAATTAATGTGAATATTGGTAATTAGGAAAATTGATTTGAAAAAAAGTGCACGCAGTGGATTGTTTGCGAAAGTTTTTCGATGTGCGCACACGGGGGCAAATCCTTGTCTATGTTGATTTAAGCATTTCGGCTTAAAAAATAGAAACCACAAGATAACCAAAGTCCATGATACTATGAGGCGTAAAATAGCATAGTTTGGATAGTCATGACCTTCACTACTCTAATAGTGAATAAATTAGTACACTCATACGGGAGCTTGGCAGAAGGAAGGTCGTGTGATATGTGCCATCACAAATATTGCCCTCCGCTCGCTTTCAAATCAACTTCTATAAAAACATTCTTCATGCCTGCCGTATCCTAACGGAACTATCAATTGTATACTTTCGCCTCTAATTCTATCATGAACATGTACGTCCAAGTTTGTCCATGTACGTCCATTTCCATATCATTGAATAAATTAGGTTTTGGAACTAGACTCATTTGTCAGATCAGACAGATCTGCATGTAATACCCAAATAAATTAGGACTCTGTTTTTATTTGGCGCCATTGACGAAGTAGTAGAAAATAAGCAAATCTTAAGCAACTTTTCTTTCAATCTTTATTGAGGAGACTTTTAGCCCTGCTGTCTCGTCTCTGGGCTTAAGCAATTACTAGTGATTAAAATCTATTCAATTCGTACAGCTCTTTTATCAATTTTAGAGACACTTTGAAGTTAGTCTATTGAAAATATTTGTTCTGATGTGTGGTGGTTAGCAAATATCTCACATAAAAATTCGAATATCTCATGAACATCTACACTTTAATTCAATACTTTTATGGCTACCTGTTTTAATACTGTTTAACAGCATATAATTGCCCACAATTCAGAGCTTCCTGGAGATGTTTCGCTCTTCTACATCCTTTTCGGAGCGCCTGAAAAAAAAACACTCATCATTCTTCCCGCACCCACCAGGGTCAAACAATAATTACAGGGCAAACCTGTCAGTCGGCTTCCTTTTTTCGGCGAACCCACACCTGATGTGCGAATTCCATACGGTGGACATGCTATCATCATCATATCAAAACATCACTTATCTTTCGGCGCTGTCTGCGGTATACAGCGATCGCTTCCGGTTCATACGCAAGCTAATCGCCGCGTCTCCACTCTTCACGACCTAATGATTTGTGGGTTCAATTGTGACTCATCAGCAAAGAAGTTCAGAAGCAATTTCTATCAAAATGTATATTTCAGTATTCGGTGGTATTTTAATAAGAATTATATTACACATTGATTTTCGAACCAGTGATGGAAATTAAATTTCTTAAAATTCAAGACATGCAGCATAACCTATTGGAGCGTAAAAATGAAGAAATAAATAAGATGGTTAAATGCTTTTGTGTTGAGCCATCCGGGCCAGGTCATCAAGTAGAGGATATCAAACAAAACACAAAGAGCAAAATAAAGAATAAAATGAGGGAGCTTACTTTGCCCTCAAAAGTTATGCTCTCCTTCTACGAAAACATATCGATTAATGTGTAATTCAAATTTCGGATCTTTCTTATGTTGCTTTGTCGTCGAATTTCTCGCTTTTGAGTTTGCTGGCGTTCGGTTTCGGTGTGAAGGTTCTTTCCCCTTTTGTGGGCAACACCTTGAGGAATTCCTAACAATTTTCGTTCACTTTTCGATTTTCGTTTGCGTTCATTCATCCCATTGTGCAAGAGGTATCCTTTCTTTCTTGTTCTCACTCGGTTGGACAGACCCCTGCAACAGGTTTTTATTGATATGGTTGAGCGATGTAAGTTAGTCCAACGATTCGGGTCAACTGGGCGCATCATTCAACTGTCCAATGCGCGAAGATATGTGGAATTAAATTATCGTCACTTTATTGTAATTCAGGGGAGGAATGACGTGGGAAAATATACAGCGGAAATATATAGCGGAAGAGGCTCAGTCAAGCTGTGGATAGACTTCTCTTAAGATTATATAATAAGTAATGTTGGACTAGACCAGATTCAGATTGACCATGTTTGTACTAAATACTAGAGGCCTTGATAGAAGAAATGCGGATTAGAATGGCCCAGGAATCAAAAGGTTGTTGGATTCTACGGGGCACCCCACAGGATTGTGCTTTTGGGTGAGATAATAAATCTCTGAAATTTTCAGCTTAATCGGTGTTTTTAGAGTTCATGAACCTTTTGGATCCAATTCAAGGAGGGCCTGAAAAAATTGCCATTTTGGAAAATGAGTCAAGATAAGCCTCAAACTTCATGATTCCACAAATCAATGCTGAAATAGTAGTTTGTGCAACTAGTTGCAAAAAGATGATTTCTTCAGCACGAGTTGTACGTTTATCAAACGAGGCTGGTCGAGTTGGATAAATACTACGAGTGCTGAAAAAATTGAGTTTTCCAACAAGTTGCACACGCTATTTTTTGCAATTACGAACAATGGGCTTTAATGTGATAAATCTGTATCTATATGTAATAAATGGTACAATTGTATTTATTTCACATGATCAATGTTGCCAAAATGTCATGCTGCTGCAGAAAACAAACAAATCCAATGTTATCGTGCCACATTGTATGCTCGACAGACCATAAAGCGATAGATAAACCTGCTTTTAGAGAATTTGATGTCATGTCCATTAAATTATTTCATTAATTACGTGACACAGAGAATGCACTGTTTGAACACTCACCCAAGTTAATTGAGCTAAATCTGGACATAGAACTATTGTTCTAATGCTGGTTTTTCATTATAGCACCCAAATGAGTGCTATAATGGACATTATGCAACCCATTTGAGTTGGAAAAGTAGGCCATTCTATCACTCAAATGCCAACTGTAAACCAGGTATTATGATCAGGAATTGCAAAAAATGATGACAGAATGCAGAATGGCCATTTTCTAAATTGAGTCAAAGCACGTCGTGAATCAAACTGCATGATTTCACAATGCACTGATGGGAATGATATTTTCAAGGCTCCTAGGTCACTCGGGTTCAATAAAATCGGCCGCAATCTGAAGGTACTACGGAATAACCATTTTCTTAATTTAAACAAAACATGTCGTGTGATACCGCAAACTTTATGTTTTTTGTTACAAATCAATGACGGGGGATGTTTTTAGGATTCCTGTGCTACTCGGGCTTTGTCCGGCCGTATCGACCACAATCCAAGGGACCTCCGGAGTGGCCATTTCCTTGTTGAGTCAGAATAGGTTGTGTAACACGTCACACTTCATGGTTTCACAAAGCAATATAATGGAAATGATGTTTTCAGGGTTTCTGGGCCATTCAGGTTCAATCCGCTGGGCGACCTGCAGAATGTACTTTTTTGAAATTGAGTCAAAATAGGTCGTGACAACTCAGACTTCATGATTTCATTAAATAATGAAATAGTTTCTGTTTGTGTGGCTCTTAGATTCGTGGAACCTATTAAGGTCTGAGGGAAGGGTTTTCCGTTAAAAAAGCACGTGGTAGCACTCTCTGAGAGAGAAAATTGGCCATGAGCACTAAAGCCATACCCCGACATGTGCGACATCTGGATTTGGTTCTAAAATGTAAACAACAATGTTAATTCTCTACCACCTTTTTGTTATGGCGAGGTAATTTTTATGCACACTTTTGTTTTCGATATTTTATCAAAATTAAACACTCAATCATGCAGCAATATAACGATGTGGTATGCTTGTGATATAGGGACTTGAATATAGGGACTCGAAAAAAGAATTTATTTGCAGTAACTAACCGAATATAAATATGTGCGCATTAACGATTGCGCCCTAACACCGGAGTGCGTGTTGGCTCTTGTTTCGGACAGCAGAACGATCGCGCGATTTGCCGAAATATTGTGTATCCGGAATAAATTTATACCGCTTTTTATACCGAAGTTAGATTTTTCTCCAGATACAGGCAACTTTCCCAACTTCGGAAGTAGTGCGCTGGATTCTAACTTGGTGCTACGCCGACAATATTGTGTTGTGCATTGCGCGGCCGTCAGTGTTTGTTTTGTAATTTTTCTGCTCAGTAAGCAGATAGCTCGCGCGACCGAGTGAGTGAACAATTGGTGCGTGATCGGACGTGTTTCAGGTAGGATTTAGAGCATTCGTAAAATCCGAGTTTTTGGTTTAGATTTTAATGTTCGGTGAATAAGTATATAATGCGAAACATTTGTAAAATCCAGGTTACTTTGTCCTCCTTTGGACGGTTCGTAAGTAAATTGATGAATATATTTTAATATTTTTTCTGCATATACTGTTATTGACAAACGCTCTATATTGTCGAATAGAGATCCCTATTATTCACCTTACCCACAAACAATAATTTTCCTTCCCGAGACATCTATGAAGGTAGTATGGGTTCCCTGCATCTTCACTAGTAGACGTTGAACTAACATTCCTTCCCTTCCCACCGTGATTGTAAGGACCTTACCAATTTGCGACAATATACAGTAGATTGTTCAATTGAGCATTGTATAGCCACCCACGATTTGTACAATCACATATGCTATGCTATGCTAGGCTTTTAACAATTGCGCCCTAACACCGGTTCTAAGCTTCGATGCAGAGTGTACGAGCTTTGTTCGCCAGTGACAGGCGTATGAGGCCCTTGATCATTATGCAGTTCAAAATTGCTTGAGAATTTGCCTTAAACGGAGAACAAAAGGAATTGGCATCAATGGGGAAGAAATTTATCACCCATGCAGTGGTTCGGAGAGAGAGCAGCAACAGCGCCGACCAATCACGCAATGAGAAAAACAAAATAAACAAACTCCAGCTGGTTTTGGAAAATGAAAACATGAGCCGTTTCTAGAACAACATTAGAAAATATCGTGAGAGGATTTCTGTCAAGGATTCCACACAAGCTTTGAAAAGTATTTGGGTGATAACAGTGGTGCTGGTGTAAATAAGACAAATAAGACAAATAAGACAAATAAGACAAATAAGACAAATAAGACAAATAAGACAAATAAGACAAATAAGACAAATAAGACAAATAAGACAAATAAGACAAATAAGACAAATAAGACAAATAAGACAAATAAGACAAATAAGACAAATAAGACAAATAAGACAAATAAGCCAAATAAGCCAAATAAGCCAAATAAGACAAATAAGACAAATAAGACAAATAAGACAAATAAGACAAATAAGACAAATAAGACAAATAAGACAAATAAGACAAATAAGACAAATAAGACAAATAAGACAAATAAGACAAATAAGACAAATAAGACAAATAAGACAAATAGAACAAATAAGACAAATAAGACAAATGAGACAAAGAAGAAATATAAAGTAAAATCCTCCGGGAATTCCTCCGGAAGTTCCTCGGGGAATTCCTCCGGAAGTTCCTCTGGGAATTCCTCCGGAAGTTCCTCTGGGAATTCCTCCGGAAGTTCCTCTGGGAATTCCTCCGGAAGTTCCTCTGGGAATTCCTCCGAAAGTTCCTCTGGGAATTCCTCCGGAAGTTCCTCTGGGAATTCCTCCGGAAGTTCCTCTGGGAATTCCTCCGGAAGTTCCTCTGGGAATTCCTCCGGAAGTTCCTCTGGGAATTCCTCCGGAAGTTCCTCTGGGAATTCCTCCGGAAGTTCCTCTGAGAATTCCTCCGGAAGTTCCTCTGGGAATTCCTCCAGAAGTTACTCTGCGAATTCCTCCTCTGTTCCTCTGCGCATTCCTCCTATGTTCCTCTGGGAATTCCTCCTCTGTTCCTCTGGGAATTCCTCCGAAGTTCCTCTGGGAATTCCTCCGAAGTTCCTCCGTGAACTCCTCCGGAAGTTCCTCCGAATTCCTCCGAAAGTTCCTCCGAATTCCTCCGAAGTTCCTCTGGGAATTCCTCCGAAGTTCCTCTGGGAATTCCTCCGAAGTTCCTCTGGGAATTCCTCCGAAGTTCCTCTGGGAATTCCTCCGGAAGTTCCTCTGGGAATTCCTCCGGAAGTTCCTCTGGGAATTCCTCCGGAAGTTCCTCTGGGAATTCCTCCGAAGTTCCTCTGGGAATTCCTCCGAAGTTCCTCTGGGAATTCCTCCGGAAGTTCCTCTGGGAATTCCTCCGGAAGTTCCTCTGGGAATTCCTCCGGAAGTTCCTCTGGGAATTCCTCCGGAAGTTCCTCCGGAAGTTCCTCGGGGAATTCCTCCGGAAGTTCTTCGGGAAGTACCTCCGGGAATTCCTCCGGAAGTTCCTCCGGAAGTTTCTCCGGATATTCCTCCGGAAGTTCCTCCGGAAGTTCCTCCGGAAGTTCCTCCGGAAGTTCCTCCGAAAGTTCCTCCGGAAGTTCCTCCGAAAGTTCCTACGGAAGTTCCTCCGGAAGTTCCTCCGAAAGTTCCTCCGGAAGTTCCTCCGAAAGTTCCTCCGGAAGTTCCTCCGGAAGTTCTTCCGGAAGTTCCTCCGGAAGTCCCACCGTAAGTCCCTCCGGAAGTTCCTCCAGAAGTTCCTCCGGAAGTCCCTCCGGAAGTCCCTCCGGAAGTCCCTCCGGAAGTCCTTATGGAAGCTCCTCCGGAAGTTTCTCCGGAAGTTCCTCCGGAAACTCCTTCGGAAGCTCCTCCGGAAGTTCCTGCGGAAGTTCCTCCGGAAGTCCCTCCGGAAGTTCCTCCGGAAGTTTCTCCGGAAGTTCCTCTGGAAGTTCCTCCGGAAGTTCCTCTGGAAGTTCCTCCGGAAGTTCCTCTGGAAGTTCCTCTGGAAGTTCCTCCGGAAGTTCCTTTGGAAGTTCCTCCGGGAATTCCTCCGGAAGTTATTCCGGGAATTCCTCCGGAAGTTCCTCCGGAAGTTCTCCCAGGAGTTCCTCCGGAAGTTCCACCGGGAATTCCACAAAATTTTCTAAGAACATTCCTTGATAAATTCCAAAGAGATTGTCAGTTGGGATAAGCGAAATTCGTTCCCAATTCCGAGTTATAGACATTTTGGTATGAAAATAGCGCTCTACCGTGAGAGAGCTTCCCTCAGACCTTAAAGGAAACTTGTTGGAAACTTGAAACAATTGGATCAAAACAGGTTATCAAAATCTAGCGTACTCTAGTCGGATTGAACCCGCCAAGGAACCCTTAAATATTAATCCCATCATTGCTTTGAAAATTCATGTGGCTTGCGGTGTTGCACGACGTGCTTTGACTCAATTTAGAAAATGGCCACTCCACAGATCCAACGGATTGAATACAAGTTGGAGACCTAAAAATATCATTTCCAGCATTGATTTGTAGAATCATTTAGTTTGTATTGCCACACGACCTTCTTCTTCTTCTTCTTCATTGGCATTACATCCCCCACTTGGACATTGCCACCTCGCAGCTTAGTGTTCAATTAGCACTTCCACAGTTATTAACTGCGAGGTTTCTAAGCCAAGTTACCATTGCTGCATTCGTATATCATGAGGCTAACACGATGATACTGTTATGCCCAAGGTAGTCGAGACAAATTCCAATCCGAAAATTGCCTAGACCTTCACCGGGATTCGAGCCTAGCCACCCTCAGCATGGTCTTGCTAGCCACCCTCAGCATGGCGCATCTTACCGCACGGCTAAGGAGGGCCACACGACCTATTTTGACTCCATATAGGAAATGGCCGTGTTCCGGAGGCCCCACGTATTGTGGCCGATGTGACCGGAGTTGGTCCGAGTTTCCCAGGAACCCTCAAAATATCATTCCCGTGATTGCATTGTGGAATCATGAAGTTTGAGATGTTACACGACAATGTGATTTTGATGCTTCGGGAGGCTTCCTTTAGGTTCTCGGTAGTGACCACAGGATGGCCATGGGTATTCCCCAGAAACATATCCGAAAGTCGTAATTCCACTGGTCCTGCAACATGCTGAAGTTTGATATTGGTATTATATTGCCATAGTTGGTGATATTTTGAAAATGGCAGATTTCGATGCCTCCGTAGGTTTCCTCATAGGCCTCGAAACTAACCCCAGTGTGGCCAATGTCTCGAAAATCATATCCGGATGTCATGATTCCACTTGTCTTGCAGAAATGCCGGTGTTTGATACCAGTATATAATATCTTACAACCAAACTAAAAACAATAGTTTTTATTGTTGGCAGTATATTTGGTTTTCATTGGTCTTCGACATATCGTTCTAGATAACGGCAATTTATTGTGGTGAACAAGTCAATTTAATGAGAACTCAGTATTGTACAACGGATATTTTCATATCGTTATATTTCATATATTTCAATCATAAAAATTGCAAATTTTGAAATTGGAATTCCTTTTGATTCCCTAGATGAAATATTTTGAAATGTTCAGAACAGACGCCTGGATATTATATCTTTGGAAAGGCGAGTTCAGAATGGATGGTTAATAACGGTCACAGGCACACCGCGATAAGGCATGGATCAAAACTGATTCGAAATTTGTCAAAAGTAATCTTGTTCTGCGAGCCGGGTTATTCGCAGAGCATTAGTGATTAGCATCATAGATTTAACCATGATTAATGAAAAATGGGATATTTAATCATAATCATACACAAAATATGATTTAATCATTATTTACTAATCGGTAATCATAGAATTTTACATTTAATCATTTATCACTAATCATATTCATAATTGTTTTGAATTTATTCTTCAATCATCAATCTTAATCATTGCATACACTACTTTTATACATTTTCATATTATTATTTATAATAATAATCACTAGGCAAATCATTCAATTAGATTATTCATAATCATTAATCAAATCGATCGTTAATTATTAATCATACTCATATTGTGTCCATATTTAATTACGATCGGTAATCGTTAATCATACTCGAATCGTTTTATTTCCTCTCATAATCGTTAATCATTGCCAACAATTATTTTTTCGTTAATCATAATCATTAATCATTATCGAAAACTAGCTGTATGTACCCGGCCTTGCTCGGAGTTGCCAGTTTGATCTGCAGTTTTTCAAATCGAAAATGATAAAACCAATTGGTCAACCGGATAATTGTATTTTGTTATTGATACTTCATCGTTTGATTTGACAGACAGACTTTACTTTTGAAAACATTGACTAATTTTTAAAGAAGGGATCACGCCCACCGTTGCCTTATTCTGGGAAAACGCCCATTTTAAATTAAGTGATCAAACCCATCATTGTCTTATACCGGAAAAAGGTCGAAATAACAAAACGTCGAAAGACAAAAGGTCGAAGGGACAAATGGTCGAAAAGGACAAAAGGTCGAAAGGGACAAAAGGTCGAAAGGACAAAACGTTGAACGGGACAAAAAAACGAAAGAAACAAAAAATCGAAAATAAAAAAGATCTAAAGGAACAAAAGGTCGAAAGAAACTGAAACGGAGAGAATCAATCTCGCGCTGGAGTTGTCCTACACAGTTAGCAAAAACTTTGCTCTTTTATTTTTCACAATGTTTAACCATTAAATAAAATTCATTCAGTGAGTACAATTAAAAGATGGATGTTTAAGTTTTCTTAATGTCATTTCGATCTATCTATCTTATTCCGGAAAAACTCCTATCCTCAAAGAAGGGATGAATCCCATCGCCTTTTTCCGGACAATATCTTTGATACTGGCTTTATGCCAATGGCCAACTTCAGGGATATATCATTCATGTCGGTTTTTTTGAAAAATCATTTAGGGGGAATTTTATTTTCGGGATATATTATTGTTGAGGATTTGCTACTGTTCAGGAATTCAGACAATTAGAGTTCGGAGAGTAGTACAATCTCAAAGAACCTCTGAACTAAAAAATGGGGAATTTAAATCATGCCTAACGTCCATTATGGCTAACATACATTATGTATAACATATTCATGCATGAACTCGCACCCCACACTACCCCCAAACTTTCACCTTTTTTCCAATGCCCATTCCATCCATCTCTAATCGTCTGCTAAAGTTAGAGAATATGTGTCCCAATATTTGTGGAAATCGGTTGAGGGGTTCAGAAGTTATACCGAATTGTTCGTATTAAACAATATCCTACCCCAATAACCTCCCGTATTCCAAATAAGCATTACAAATTCTCTTGTTTTCTTTCGGTAAACAAATATACATACAAACATTTAGTTTTTTATATTTAGATAAATTAATCAGTAGTCATAATATTGAATCATAGAGTTGAATGATTTAATCACTTCCCTCCTTTGTCAAACTTTTTGTATGAAGCGTCTGCGTCGTCACACTTCAGGCAACTACCTTCCCCCTCGAAGCGTTACATAATTTATGGATGCTCCCGTAGAAAAAAATCATTCATTGGAAGCTCTGGTTATTCGATAGTAACTGTCACTTTTAAGTTTAATTTGAGTTTAATTCTCCAATTCTCTCCAAGTGGAATCCATATTTTTGCAATGTACGCTTTTGTATATCACTTTTTTCGTTGAACAACTAACCTACTGAACTTATTATTTGGCCAAACTATTAGCCCAGTGACTCGTATGTAACAGCAAGTGGTAACAGTAAATTTTACCTAATAATTCTCACAATGGAGATTGATGCAACCAAGCATGAAACCACATCTGGGTCTTTCCATTGAGAAGCATCATCTACCATCGCATCATCGTAATCTATTGTGATCAGCATACACCACACGGAGCGGGGACCAATTTCTGCCGCAAAATTTCAAGTGAATTCGCGGCCGCGATCGTGTTTGAAGTGCTGTTTTTGCACACAAGTGCCGCAGCATTACATCTCGTAGTATGTATAATTGTGACGCAATGCATTTCCTCCCATCATCGACTTATAAATTTGCGTCTACTGAATGTGACGATGGTGTTCTTTTCTTCGTGCGCATCCCCTTCCAATAATGTAACTCGCGCAGCTGGCTGAGCAACCGGCCGCCCGTCTTCGGCTGAAACGCGTTTGCATCCACAATGGGCTTGAATCAAGAAGTTGTACAAGTGGTGGCGACGGCGACGACGACGACGTAAGTGAGTTTGTTGAGTTCGCAGATGTAGGAATAGAGCTCACTCGCGCAGCAGATATTAATGAAGATCTCTCATTTGCCATAATGGGACACGAATCGAGAAAACAAAGAACTCGTGATCATGTGGAGGAAGCTACCGAAATCGAAATCAATAGCGCGCGATGAATGAGGGTGTTACATTCGATCGATTGTTTCAAATGCGATTACATCATGGGCCTGTATTTGGATCCATACACATGTCAGTCAGTAGTACGGAGGCAAACTCATTACCACCAATATGCCATTCTCATGTTCAACGGTGGTTGCCTCAAGCTTACCCAGAATTGTTTCATAGTTTCGGAAATGTTCAATTTAGTTTAAGCTGCACACGCTGAATTTACCATTTTTCAAGAAAGTTTGAATCAATTTTTTTAGATTTTGGAGCAGTTCCATTTATACATAAAAAGATAAATTATGATTGAACGCCATTACAAACTAGTAAACATCTAAAAGCTAATCTGACTTTTTTTCGCAAATAGTTAGGAAACACAATTATTGTTCTTCGCAGTTTACGTTGCAGCACATCATACCTCATCAAATCAGCCAAGCGACACATCCTTTTCTCGAGATAGAATAATGCACGGTGATTGCGTCCTCCAGTGCATAGACTACACAGTCTGCATATCATAGGGCGGTATATTTATCTGTTTGAAGTTACTTCAAATGATGAATCGGAATTTCCACCTCTGCGCAGAATGCCGGTACCGAATGCATCATTCCTCTCCATTGCCATCGTAGCTATAGACATCAACTTGCTAGCTCTGGCTGCATGCTGTGTGTATGGACCCTGAATTGGACTGAGATTTAAAGTTATAGGGCGTGAAATGAAGGGAAAAAGAAATTGAAAGCAACAAATCGGCGGAACCGTTGCGGCTGTGTAGAACATAAATTAGGTGGTTTGATACGCCTCGTTGCAAGCAGATCTGCAGTGGATCTAGGTCAAAGCAAAATATTTTGCTCCGCTGCCGTCATTGAAACAGATTGGATTGTAGTGAAAATCGCGAAAGGAAAGGGATCTTGGAATTGATCTTGATTAATTGTTCAAGTGTGGAGATATATCCTGATGGGATACTATAGAAGCAAAAAAAAATATAGAAACCATTTGTGAGGAAGAAAGAACTACGTTTGCTCAAACCTTCAACTTGAAGGAATGATATGGTATCTTTATGTCGATTGATGAGAAATGAGGGATTGCATTAAAAGAATAGTGTTCGGTAATTCATGAAACGAAACTAAACTTGATTTTTTTTTCAAATTTTTCCAAAAATTTTCAAAATTTTGTTTGTACAAACTGAGTAAGAAAAGTGACAAGTGAGAAACAAGAAAAGAATAGTGAGAAGTAAGAAGTGAGAACTAACAAGTAAGTAGCGAGAGGTGTGAATCGAAAAGTGAGAAGTGAGAAATGAAAAGTGGAATGTGATAAGGATATTCTGCGTTATCAAAACTGCCCTTGAGTTTTAGATTTAATATCTACAGCTGCAAGAAAATCATTTTTTAGTACTCAAAGCTTCAATATGCATTCATTTATATCCATTACATCTCATGGGAGGCCAATGGATATCGCAAGATAGTTTTAAGATATGCTTGGTCATCCAAACTGTTCTTGAGTTCTTCCTCAACCCTTTGATATGCATTCAATTATATCCATTATATCTCCTGAGAGGTCAACAGATATCGTAAGATAGTTTTGAAATATTCTGGGTAATCCAAAACGTCCTTGAGGTCGAGACTTGAGATCTACAGCCGCAAGAAAATCTTTCTTCAGCACTCAAAGCTTCAATATGCATTCAATCGTATCTATTACATCTCCTGGGAGGTCAACAGACACCGTAAGATATTCTGTTATGTTATGGAATATGTTATGGATATGGTTGAATACATATCTCAGCTGGGAGAGACGAAAAAAGTTAGTGTTGTGGCTGTAAACCACAAGTTCCACACTTAAGGACAGCTTGGATGATCTAGTACATCTCAAAAAAAATATTTTTCAACTTGTTATGTCATTTCTTCATTATTTATTATGGAAACAAATGGAATATATCCAATTTACTGGGTAATACTGCTTAGAAAAATTTGGGCCTGAAAGGGAAATTGTGGCCCACAAATCAGTAAAAAAAATTTCCAAAAATCAACACTTAATACAAGCAGCTGCATTTTTTTTGTCCATTTTTGTAAAACAGTATAGTTGCTGTTATAGGGCTACGAAATGGTGAGTTGACATCCGGGAAGAAGCGCATAACATAGCTCTGGTCCTCACAAGTTCCAATACTCTTGCTTCTGACGACAATTGATCGCCAGCTAAGGGTTGCGTACTTAGCTGATAGTGTAGCCTGGGCAGTGTTGTCCTTCTGACATCAGCTAGAGTGAGAGGGTATGTCCGCAGTAGCATAGTCCTGGTGTTGAGTGGGACTTTAAACGAATTTGACCCGACTGATCGAGCGTCTGTTCACCAAGGAGGTGCGGCTCCAACAGCGTCTGCTCTGGCATCCAGCGGCTGAAATATGAAATGCTATTCCCCGGAAGCTATACCTAAGATGGCAGCCCCATCTCGGTGGATAGGGAACCTTGGGCCAACAATCTACTGTTCCTGAAACATCAATTTGCTCGAGAATCCGATAATGAAAGAATACGGACTGATTTTACGGCGACGACTCTTAGCGCGAAACAACGGACACGAATAGGAACATGGAACGTTTTAACCCTAGTCCAGCAGGGTAAATTGGCACAACTTGCTAATGAGGCACGCCGCATTAAGCTTGAGATCCTGGGACTGAGTGAAGTCCGTTGGCCAAACTTTGGAGAACACAGAACGCCGTCGGGACAAGTTCTGCTATACTCTGGTTTACGAGGTGAACACGCTCCCCGGCATCGCGGAGTTAGCTTCCTACTAAGCGCTCAGGCACATTCTGCGCTTATGAAGTGGGAACCTTTAAGTGAAAGGATAATCGTTGAAAGATTTAGAACACGGGTCCGAAACCTTGCTATAATCCAATGTTATGCACCAACCGATGCTGCTGATCTGCAAGTCAAAGAGAACTTCTACAGTCAACTCAATGCCGTCGTAGATAGAATTCCGAAGGGTGATGTCAAGATCTGTTTGGGTGATTTCAATGCGAAGATCGGACCCGACAACTCGAACCATGAGCGCATTTTGGGACGCCATGGTATCGGAGAAATAAGCGAAAACGGATAGCTGTTCGCAGAATTCTGTGGTAATAACGACATGGTGATCGGGGGATCGCTCTTCCCTCATCGACCGGTTCACAAGGTCACGTGGGTCTCCCGTGACGGCTTTACAGAAAATCAAATCGAACAACATCTGCATCAGCTGAAAATGGAAAATGATGTACGGAATAAACTGATCATCACCTCCTCATCGGCGAAATACGCCTGCGCATTGCGTGGATTTGCGGCATCAGGAGAGAGTTGGACGACGGTTCAACACAAGCCGACTGGAAGATGCCACGGCTGGCTGTATGGATTGCGATCTCCACGGCAACTGATCCATGTTGAATCGTTCGAAAGAAATTTGGTTTGTAGAGATGGAGATGTAGTACGAAAACGTTTCTTTATTCAAATCCAATTAATCTTTTAGAACACACCGTACACGTCGCATACACAACATATTTAATTAATTGAATATTACTTTTGTTCAAAACATTACATTTTTAGTAATTCTTTTTGAACGGGTTTCGGTCACCGCTTATTTAATCTTTTCAACTTTAGCTGTTTATTCTCGGCGAAATAAAAACCCACTTTAATTTTTTCTTACGTTTCAACCAACCTTTGTTTTTTTTCGATCTACAGAAATATTCCACCTTGCGTTCGTTCTCATGAGTGGTTTGCCTATTATCTAAATAAATAAGCGAAATAAAGCAAATCGCAAATTTCTGAGGATGACCCATGAAACAAAATAGATTGAAATTAAACCCTTATCCTCTGAACGTACGATTCACCATTTCATATAATCACTAAAAAAATCATAACTTCCGCATTTCTCAACCGATTATGACAATCAACCCTTCAAAACAATCGCTCAGATCTCTAGTTTTTGGAAATGGGATAATATTTTGGGTTGGTCACTTGGTTCCGGAAATATTCCGGGGTGTACTGGGGTAGGTTTTCTGGCACCCGTGGGAACACTTATTTAGCACTTCTATAAGTCAACGTGCGACATATCAAACTTCATGATTTTGCAAAACATGTTCCGGAATCTTCCGGAGTCCTGGTCAACCGGGGAAAATGGCCAATTTCGATCAGTTATAAAACCTGCCTGGCGACATATCAAACTTCTCGATTTTGCAAAACAAGATCGGTGGAGCTCATTTTGGGGATTTTTGAACAAGCTGGACATGTTCCGGAATCTTCCGGCGTTCTGGTCCACCGGGGAAAATGGCCATTTTCGATCAGTTATAAAACTTGGCTTGCGACATATCAAACTTCATGATTTTGCAAAACAAGATCGGTGGAGCTCATTTTGGGGATTTTTGGACAAGCTGGACATGTTTCGGAATCTTCCGGAGTCCTGGTCCACCGGGGAAAATGGCCATTTTCGATCAGTTATAAAAGTTCGCTTGCGACATGTCAAACTTCGTGATTTTGCAAAACAAGATCAGTGGAACTCATTTTGGTTTTTTTTGACAAGCTGGACGTGTTCCAGAATCTTCCGGAGTCCAGGTCCACCGGGAAAATGGCCATTTTGGATCAGTTATACAACCTGGCTTGCGACATATCAAACTTCATGATTCCTGCTGCAAAATCGTTCATCAATTTCAAAAAGGTGAAATGATAAACCCGGCCAAAAAAACAAAACCCACACCTCCACCAATCCTCAACCAACAGAGTGAACCAAATATCGGAAATCTGCAAAGCCTACAGCAACAGCACCAGCAACAACAACAACAGCATCTACGACAACAACAAGAACAAAATCATCAACAACACCAAATATATCAGCAACAACAACAACAACAGGAAACACAACTACCGAATCCTGACAGCCAATTTGAGTTAGATCCGATGAGACCACCCATCGTCCGTCTGACTCAGCAATCCACCGAAGGAGACGGCCGTTTCCTTAAAGCCAGACTACGTGACCCCTTTGGGGCAGCAGGGACAGCAGGGACAGCATGATGTCCAAGGGCTTGACGATCCCTCCCCAGCTGTCTGCGAGTCAGGGAGAACTGCCTAGGGCGTGGTGGGATTTAGCAGTGGGCTCTGCTAAAATCCCTCCCAAAAAAACCACAAGTGCCCGTAAGCGGACTCTATCAAAGCGACTGTGTGCCGCTTCAAAAGCACAAGCCCAGGGAGGGAGTGCCAACTGGCATGTGGAGTGTCCCTACTTCGGTAGGGTAGTGCGTGAGCTGCTTCGGCAGGGAGTGAGTGATCTGTTTGTGCTGAGGCAGGAGGGTCATAGCGAGTCGCCGCCGCTATGGCCGCCTCGGAGCGCAGCAGAAGTCTGAGTATGGACTGCACATGCTAAGGTAAGAGTGTCGTAGCGTTGCTACCGCTATCGACACCTCGAGGCATGGCAGTGGAGTGTTAGAATAAGTTGTGGAGTGTACCTACTTCGGTAGGGTAGCGCGTGAGCTGCTTCGGCAGGGAGTGAGTGATCTGGTTGTGCTGAGGCAGGAGTGTCATAGCGTGTCTCCGCCGCTATTGTCACCTCAAAGCGCAGCAGAAGTCTGAGTATGGACTGCACATGCTGAGGCAGGAGTCGAGGTATCCCATCGACACCTCGAGGCATTGCAGTGGAGTGTTAGAGTGAGCACCTGAAAAGGGTCACATGGAGCGAATGGTCTTTGGAGAAGCTGCTTCGGCGGCAGGGTAGCAGTGGGTTGTACCACACACCTACAGTTGTGCACATGTGGTGCATGGGGAGTGTCCCTGCTTCGGCAGGGTAGCGTATGGTCTGCTTCGGCAGTGGTGTGATTGATCTGCTCGTGCTGAGGCAGAGTGTCGTAGCGCAATATCTGTAGGCCCAGGCAGTTACCGCTATTGACACCTCGAGGCATGGCAGCGGAGCGTCCGGGAGAGCATCCAAGTAAGACTCAAATGGAGTGAATGGGGTGCGAGTCAGTCTCGCGTGGGACGAGTGCCTGTGTGAGCGATAATGAGTGAGTACGCTTAGTACTGCCGTCCCCCCAGAAGTAGTACTGCGAGGTAGTTCCTGGGGGAAACGATGGTGGAGCCCAAGGGAGTTTAGTCGGTATTACCGGTATGGTCGAGTCCGACACTCCAGTACACTTCCGTGTGGTGGTTTGGCAACTACAATGCACGTGTACTGGGTTAGTGTGTAAATGCATTCTCCCTTGTAAAAAAAAAAAAAAAAGACTACGTGACCCGAGGATTATGAAGGTTGTCCGGTTGTTTTTGGCATACATGAAGGACCAGTCTGCTAATGTATGCGTCGAGGGAATGACTCCAACGAGCATCAGGATGCTCCTTGCATCTGAAGGACTGCCGACTGCACCAGAACATCTACATCAAATATTCATCCAAGTACATCAGGAATACGGAATTGGGCCAGCAGAAGCTGCAGCTGATCTACAGTCATACCGACAATACCTGTCCAGCGAGCGGACACATCGCCTGCAGCAACTACGGAGAGCACAACGAGGTACCACTCCCTTCCCCCGGAAATTTTCGCAAGTAAGGACGCCTTCTTCGGCTGAAGAAAATAGCACTATCTTATCGACCAACGGGGTAAATATTTTAACAACCAACGTGCTTCCAACAAGTTCTTCATCAAAACAGAATGCCACTGAAGTTTTGATTTACTGTCAAAATTTCAATCGCATGAAAAGCCCAGCTAAAATGAAGGAAATTCATAATAACATCTTAAGCTCGTCCTTCTCGGTTATTTTGGCAACTGAAACCAGCTGGGATGAAAGCGTGAATAGTGAAGAACTTTTTGGAAGCAGCTTTAATGTATTCAAGGACGATCGCGATTTCTCAGAATAAAAAAAAGTCTTGCGGTGGAGTTCTAATCGCAATCTGTAGCAATTTTGATTCAGAAATAATAACTACCAAAAAATATAAGAACTTTGAGCATGTTTGGGTGAAATCTAACATTGCAGGAGAAACCCATGTTTTCTCCTCTGTGTATTTCCCACCGGAACATGCGCAAACAACATCTTATCAAAGTTTTTTTTTAAAACTGCAGAAGAAATTTTATCGGGACTTCCACCTGAAGTCAAAGTACATATTTACGGAGACTTTAACCAACGCACCGTTGACTTTATTCCGGATTCAGAGAACGAACAAATTCTACTTCCAGTCGCTGGGGAAAATGAAACACTTATGTTTATATTTGACAGAACTGCTAGCCTAGGACTTAACCAAATCAATCACATTAAAAATCAACAGAACTGTTACCTTGATCTCCTACTAACCAATATTCAAGAAGATTTCTGTGTGACTAAATCATTGAATCCCTTATGGAAAAACGAAACATTCCACACGGCAATCGAATACTCTGTGTTCGTTCATGAAAATAACAAAACCCAGCGACTGTGACTTTGAAGAAGTCCTTGAATACAACAAAGCAAACTATGACAACATAAGACATAAGCTAAGTAGATTTAACTGGAAGCAAATTTTAGAGAATGAAGGTAATATTGAATCTTCCGTTGATGTCTTTTATAACATTATTTTTGATATTATTATTGACGAGGTCCCAAAAAGAAGAAAACGACGGAGCGGAAATTCAAAATATCCAATTTGGTACAATAGGCAAATAAAAAATTTAAAGAATCGCAAACAAAAATTACATAAAACTTACAAGCTAGACAAGATGAATGAAAATTTGGAAAAATATTTGAACATCTGCGATCAATTAAAATTAGCAATTGATGTAGCATTTGAAGAACACAACACGAAAACAGAAAACGAAATAAAGTCATGTCCAAAGAACTTCTTCAATTACGTAAAATCAAAATTAAAATCAGACAATTTTCCGTCAACCATGTATTTAGACGAACGCGTCGGTAATTGCTCGGAAGATATCTGTAATCTTTTGGAGATTTCTTCCAAGAAATATACACCACCTTTTCGGAACAAGATCGCGACCTAGATTTTTTGCGCCTATCCCAGAATTCGCTAGGGATATCGGTGTTAATCAGATCATGGTGAACGATATTCTAAACGCTTTAAAAAACTTAGATGCATCTAAAGGCCCTGGTCCTGATGGTATTCCACCGATATTTATGAAGAGTCTGGCTAAAGAGCTGACTGCACCTTTGTTTTGGCTCTTCAGATTGTCATTGGAATCCGGAAATTTTCCCAGGGTATGGAAAAGCTCCTATCTTGTGCCTATCAGGCAAAAAATCTGACATTCGTAATTACCGTGGAATAGCCATTATCTCTTGCATTCCCAAACTTTTTGAATCCATTATCAATGAAAAATTATTTTCACAACTTAAAAACAGAATTACGAATAAGCAGCATGGATTTTTCAAAGGTCGCTCTACCGCTACAAATTTAATAGAATTCATTGACTATTCTCTTAATGCAATGGATAATGGTAACTACGTGGAAGCTCTATACACTGACTTTAGCAAGGCGTTTGATCGTATTGACATTCCAATGTTACTCTTCAAATTGCAAAATTGGAATTGAGCCAGGACTCCTTAGATGGCTTGAATCTTATCTCACAGACCGGCAACAAATAATAAAATTTAACGGAAAGAAATCCAATCCCATTCATGTCACTTCAGGAGTTCCACAAGGCTCTCATCTTGGCCCTCTTTATTTATATTATATGTAAATGACATTACCTTCATTCTCAAAAATATAAAGATTTTAATTTATGCCGATGACATAAAGCTATTTATGGAAATAAAAAATGAAGACGACATAATCATATTCCTGAATGAAATACACATGTTCTATACATGGTGCAGAAAAAGCCTATTGCAACTGAATGTTAAGAAATGCAACATAATATCATTCAGCAGAAAAAGAATAACACCAAATACACAAATTGTATTAGGGAACAATACTGTAGAAAGACACGAAAGAGTTAGGGATTTAGGAGTGATTTTAGATTCGAAACTAACTCTTGTTGATCACTATAACACAATCATCCACAAAGCTAATAATATGCTAGGCTTTATCAAGCGTTTTTGCTTCAACTTTCAGGATCCCTACACAATCAAAAACACTATATATTTCCATATGTACGATCTATACTGGAATATTGTAGCATTGTATGGTCGCCTTTATACAACCACACATGAAGAAAGAATAGAGTCAGTACAAAACAATTTCTATTATACGCTCTTCGTAAATTAGGTTGGACGTCATTTCCTCTTCCATCTTATGAAGCACGTTGCATGCTTATAAATATACAAACTTTGAAAGAGCGTCGAGAATGTGCAACGGTTTCATTTGTTAACGATATAGTTTCTCAACGTGTTGATTTAACTGAAATTTTATCGAAATTTAACTTTTACATACCTTCTCGGCTACTTCGACATAGAACATTATTTTTAACCAACCACTGCCGAACAAATTACGCCAAATTTGGGCCTCTCAACCGAATGATGGCCGTTTACAATCAACACTGCGAAACTATTGACTTAACAATGTCTCGGCATAACATTAGACAGTATTTCCAAAGAACAAACATTACAAATTCAGCAATATAAATTCAAAATCAAAATTATACATCACTTTACTAAAAAAAACCTATTATTTAATTATTCTATAGCATTACAAAAACAAACATGTATATGTATATGTACTAGTCTACGTTGGTTGACGAAATAAAATAAATAAATAAATAAATAAAACCTGGCTTGCGACATGTCAATGAAAACAATGAAGTTTGAAATATCGCATATTTTGATCCACGTATTTAGGTGGCCAGAATATCCCGTAGTATGTCCAAAACATTTCAGATTCCCCAGAATGTTTTCAGTTTGGCTTTGTTTTGCCAAATCATGGAGTTCGACATGTCGCATACCAGGTTTCAGTACGGATTTAAAAGTGTCCATGTTTCAGCGCTAGATGACCAGTCTCCAGAAAATGCTTCATTTGATCTAGCTTTGTTGAACCATGAAGTTTGCGACTCGTGCTTGATAAGTTCCAAAACCGAATATGATAAAAGTAATTTTCGTGAATCTAATAAGCAGGACATGTCACAAACATCTCACCCATAGAAAATATTTGAGGATGGGTATAAAAGTGGCTGATACCATCGGAACATCCTGCGACTCGTCAAAAACTTAAAATAAATCATCAGAATTTCATTCATTCATTTATTTAGTCTACATCTAAACAGATAACACTGAATCAACAATTTGACGCCACAATACACGGTTCGAGGCCGCATCTCTACATCCTCGAATACGCCCCACGCTCGCCAAGTCGTTTTGCACCTGGTCTGCCCATCTCGCTCGCTGCGCTCCACGCCGTCTCGTACCTGCCGGATCGGAAGCGAACACCAAGATGAATACACCATTAGGTGTTCCAATCTACCAAATTCACGATTCAGCCATCTTGGAGTTTAGTATGGGAGAGCCAGCCGGTTTGTTTATGTTTTGCACCGAAAATTAATTTTTCACCCCCGCCTTCTTCTCGTCCATAAATTGAGCAGATTGAAACACCTAGCTGTGTATTCATCTTGGCGAACACCATCTTTGCAGGGTTGCTGTCCGGAATTCTTGCAACATGTCCTGCTCATCGTACCCTTCCGGCTTTAGTTACCTTCTGGATACTGGGTTCGCCGTAGAGTTGGGCGAGCTCGTGGTTAATTCTTCGCCGCCACACATTGTCTTCTTGCACACCGCCAAAGATGGTCCTAAGCACCCGTCTCTCGAATACTCCGAGTGCTTGCAAGTCCTCCTCGAGCATTGTCCATGTTTTATGTCCGTAGAGGACAACCGGTCTTATTAGCGTCTTGTACATGACACATTTGGTGCGTTGGCGAATCTTTTTCGACCACAGTTTCTTCTGGAGCCCGTAATAGGCCCGACTTCCACAGATGATGCGCCTTCGTATTTCACGACTAACATTCTTATCAGCGGTTAGCAAGGATCCGAGGTAGACGAATTCCTCGACCACCTCGATAGTATCCCCGTCTATCGTTACACTGCTACCCACGAGGGCCCTGTCGCTTTCGGTTTCGCCCACAAGCATGTACTTTGTCTTTGACGCATTCACCACCAGTCCAACTTTTGTTGCTTCACGTTTCAGGCGGGCGTACAGTTCTGCCACCTTTGCAAATGTTCGGCCGACAATGTCCATGGCATCCGCGAAACAAAAAAATTGACTGGATCTGTTGAAAATCGTACCCCGGTTACACCCGGCTCTTCGCATGACACCTTCTAGCACAATGTTGAATAACAGGCACAAAAGTGGAGTGTTCGCCCGAAGTGTTCACACAGTTTTGCACACCATCCATCGTTGCTTTGATCAGTCTGGTAAGCTGTTCTCGTCCATAATCTCCCATAGCTCTACGCGGTCTATACTGTCGTATGCCGCCTTGAAATCAACGAACAGATGATTCGTTGGGTCCTGGTATTCACGGCATTTTTAAAGGATTTGCCGTATAGTAAAGATGCGTCAAGATACTCCCATCCTTATCCTGACACATTTCGGCTCGCGGCACAAAGCCTTTGCGGGATGCGTTGAGCTTCCGATAGAACTTGCGTGTTTCTTGAGAACGGCACAGCTGTTCCATCTCCTCACACTCCGCTTCTTCCAGGCGGCGTTTCTTCTCCTGAAAAAGGACCGCCCGCGCTGCGTCCTTCTCCTCCAGAATCTGTCTGCACTCTTCGTCGAACCAATCGTTCCGTCGACTTCGTCCCATATGCCCGACGTTGTTCTCCGCTGCGTCGTTAATGGCTGCTTTGACTGTATTCCAGCAGTCTTCAAGAGGGGCCTCATCGACCTCACCCTCTTCCGGCAACGCTGCCTCGAGATGCTGCGCGTATGCAGTGGCGACATCAGGTTGCTTCAGTCGCTCTAGGTCGTACCGCGGCGGTAGTCGGTACCGAACATTGTTGATGACGGATAGTTTTGGGCGCAGTTTCACCATCACCAGACACAGTAGTCAGAGTCGATGTTAGCGCCACGATATGTCCTGACGTCGATAATATCGGAGAAGTGCCATCCATCAATCAGAACGTGGTTGATTTGTTATTCTGTCTGCAGTGGTGATCCCCAGGTGTACCGATACGGGAGGCTGTGTTGGAAGTAGGTGCTGCGAATGGCCATATTCTTGGAAGCGGCGAAATCAATTAGTCGTAGGCCGTTTCCGTTCGTCAGCCGGTGAGCGCTTCCCAATAGTCGGTCTAAACTCCTCCTCTTGCCCAACCTGAGCGTTAAAATCTCCTATGATGATTTTGACGTCGCGGCTTGGGCAGCTGTCGTACTCACGCTCCAGCTGCGCGTAGAATACGTCCTTATCATCATCAGTGCTTCCGGAGTGAGGGCTATGGACGTTGATTATGCTGAAGTTGAAGAACCGGCCTTTGATCCTCAACCTGCACATTCTTTCATTGATCGGTCACCACTCGTTCACGCGCCTTTGCACGCGCCTAGAATTTGGCCATTTTCCCCGGTGTACCAGGACTCCGGAAGATTCCGGAACATGTCCAGCTTGTCAAAAAACTCCCAAAATGAGTTCCACCGATCTTGTTTTGCAAAATCATGAAGTTTGATATGTCGCAAGCCAGGTTTTATAACTGATAGAAATTTACCATTTTCCCCGGTGGGCCAGGACTCCGGAAGATTCCGGAACATGTCCAGCTTGTCCAAAAATCCCCAAAATGAGCTCCACCGATCTTGTTTTGCAAAATCATGAAGTTTGATATGTCGCAAGCCAGGTTTTATAACTGATAGAAATTGGCCATTTTCCCCAGTGGACCAGGACTCCGGAAGATTCCGGAACATGTCCAGCTTGTCCAAAAATCCCCAAAATGAGCTCCACCGATCTTGTTTTGCAAAATCATGAAGTTTGATATGTCGCAAGCCAGGTTTTATAACTGATAGAATTTGGCCATTTTCCCTGGTGTATCAGGACTCCGGAAGATTCCGGAACATGTCCAGCTTGTCAAAAAACTCCCAAAATGAGTTCCACCGATCTTGTTTTGCAAAATCATGAAGTTTGATATGTCGCAAGCCAGGTTTTATAACTGATAGAAATTGGCCATTTTCCCCGGTGGGCCAGGACTCCGGAAGATTCCGGAACATGTCCAGCTTGTCAAAAAACTCCCAAAATGTGTTCCACCGATCTTGTTGTGCAAAATCATGGAGTTTTACATGTCGCACGTTGACTTATAGAAGTGCTAAATAAGTGTTCCCACGGGTGCCAGAAAACCTACCCCAGTACACCCCGGAATATTTCAGGAACCAAGTGGCCAACCCAAAATATTATCTCATTTCCAGAAACTAGAGATCTGAGCGATTGTTTTGAGGGGTTGATTGTCATAATCGGTTGAGAAATGCGGAAGTTATAATTTTTTCAGTGATTATATAAAATGGTGAATCGTACGTTCAGAGGATAAGGGTTAAAAAAAAAACAAAAGTGATTTTATATTCCACGGAGAAAAACCAATTAAAATAGTTTTTTAGTAATTTTGAAGCATATCATATTTTTCGTCCGGCACTGTATTAAGATCTGTCAAAAATATTGCATCCAGTAAGAAACGGTGATATTGTTTCAAAAACTCACATACAACACAAATGTAGCCACATGAAACCATGATTATACATCTATAAATTGTTGTATGTTGTAACATAGTCATAAATCGGTTTTCATATTAACCTAAAGTTATTAACTAATCATCCAAGTTGCAAATCAAAACAATAATAGGTACATTCAAAACCAGTTTGTGTGTTTTTTGTGATTTGTGTGCCATTTTCGTGCGGACATTCGCAATATATGTAGCCGAAACTAATATTATCAATTTCCCACCTTATCGGCCGCGACGATTTGAAATCGTCGCAAAACAAATTGACGCCAAAATCGCCGCCAGCAGAAATGGCCATAAGATCTGTCAAATCAACTGTGAACAAAATTTTATAAACTCAATAATCACATTATTTCCCAAAATTGAGCCCTGTTTTTAATGCAGATTGACATTATTTTCTAATAACACTAACATAATTTTAGAATAAAGATGTTGGCGACGATTTTGAAAGTGCCTAAAAAATGGTTGGCGCGTTTTGTTACCAAGGAAACAGACAATAATATCCAAAAAATTAAAGGTAAGAGAAATTAATTTAGATCAATATTTGTGTGCTCATACCTATCTAGATAGTAAACAGTGTTCTGATGGCCAATTTTTGAGTGCCATACAGAATGTTATATAGAGGTGTCAATCAAACGCAATTAGAACAAACAATCTTTTGCTGTTTTATTCAAGTTATACATAAGTTACAAATGGAAATGTTTAAGAAATATGACTTTCCGAAACTCATAACATAAAGAACTTATGTATAACTGAATCTGAACTTAACGTAACAGTTGAAACCAGTTTATAATTCATATATAACGTCTCTATATTTTTTTCTTATTTGGAGTAAGTTGCAGGTGCTACTTGGGAATGGACCGCCATCAAGAATGCCTTCATCGCCACCAGCAAGGACAATCTGGGCGAACAAAAAACAGAAAACAATGGAGGAGCGAAGAGAAGCCAAAGTCGCGATAGAGCGATCAAAAATCAGAGAAGCCAAAGTCTTAGCCCTTCAACGATACTCGGCTCTTGAGAAGGAAGTAAAGCGCTTATGAGTTTCGCCTCCTCTACGATATCTCACGATGCTTAAGCGAAGCGAAGATGAAAGCAACAATGCCTGTAAAATGATCAGTTACCGACCGACCCAACTCACCAGCTGAAACGTTATTTCGAGCACGTTTTCAAGTACCAGCCAGGCCATCACAACCTCGGCATGATCTGCCTAGGATCCGACATATAACACGCGTCAATACCGAAGCTCCATCACTGCTAGAGATTCAATCAGCCATCTAAAGCATGAAATCGAATAAAGCCCCATATCAGCCGAGATGCTCAAAGCTGACCCCATGACATCCGCTCAACTACTGCATCGGTCGACTGGATGCACAGTGTCTTAGTGAAGGTGCCCAAAAAGGGTGACCTGACTGTATGTGATAACTGGTGAGGCATTATGTTGCTGTGTACCGTTCTCAAAGTTCTTTGCAATGTTATCCTAGCCTTGGAGAAGATCGATGGGACTCTCCGGCGGCAGCAGGCCGGATTCTGTGCCGGAAGATCGTGTGGACCATATTGTCACGCTCCGTATCATTCTGGAGCAGGTCAACGAATTCCTTTTACTTGGTATTTATTGACTACGAAACAGATTTCGACAGTCTCAATCACGAGAATATGTGGTGCGCCCTGAAACGCAAGGGGGTTCCTGAGAAAATCATCGGCCTCATCGAGGCACAGTACGAGGCCTTCTCGTGTAGAGTGCTGCACAATAGGGTCTTGTCCGACCCTATCCGGGTCGTAGCTGTTGTGAGGTTACTGTTCCTCATCGTAATCGACGAGATTCTGGTAGGTGCGATTGACCGTGAACCAATCCGCGGGCTGTTATGGCAGCCTATAACCACACGCAAAAAAAAGCGTTTCCGAATTCGTGATCCAGCAAAAATACACCGTGATTTATTTCATGAATTTGGGAACACCAGTCACGTTTTCCAGAACGTTCCAGAAAACGTGACTGTATTCCCAAATCCGTGACTGTTGTTCCCGAAAAAATACACCGTGAACTCGTTAGTTCACGAATTCAAGAACGCTTTTTTGCGTGCATGGAGTACCTAAACAAATTCGAATTGGCTGATGACGTTGCACTTCTCGCTCTGGACTCGCGCTCTGAAATGCAGAGTGAGCTCAACGACCTTGCCGAGCGCTCCTCCTCGGCAGGTTTAGTCATCAACGTCAACATAAACAAGTCGTTGGATGTAAACACGGTGACCCCTTCCAGTTTCGCAGTAGCCGGGCAACCAGTGGAGAATGTTGAAAGCTTCCAATATCTTGGTAGCCAAATGGCGTCAAACGGCGGTACCAAGATCGACATAGGCGCACCGACCAAGAAAGCAAGGGCTGCTTTTGCGAGTATAAGAAATATCTGGAAAAACAGATAAGTGAACGCACGAAAATACGATTTTTTAACTCTAACGTGAAATCTATGCTGTTATACGCTAGCGAAACATGGTGTATATCGGTGGAGAACACTCAACGGCTGCAGGTTTTCATCAACAGATGCATGCGGTATATAATTCGGGCCTCACAACTGGATCTCAAACAATGAGCTCCATCGTCGTTGTCATCAGAGGCCGATAGCAACAGAAATTCGGGATCGGAAGTGGGCTGGGTCGGCCAGAATTGAGGAATATCGTGAATAGACTCCTTGCCGGGAGCTACGAATTGATGAGTTGACATCTTGGAAGAATTTATTTGTTAACAGACTAAGGCCGGTGTGGCATGTGCAATACATAAAAGTCTTCCACGCAGCCTGCAGAGGGTCCGCAAATCGTCCTTCACCTAATCGATCCACCTTGCCCGCTGCGCTCCTTGCTTTCTTGTTCCCGTCGGATCATTGTCGAGAACCATTTTCACCGGATTACTGTTCGACATTATGGCTTCGTGCCCGGCCGTATTCCAATTTTCGCGGTGTGAACGATGGATGGTTCTCCAAACAGCTGATGCAACTCGTGGTTCATTCGCCTCCTCCACATACCGTCCGCCATCTGCTCCACACCATAGATAGTACGCAGCACTTTCCTTTCGGAAACTCCCAGTGCGCGTTGGTCCTCCACGACCATCGTCCAGGTCTCGTGTCCATAGAGGACTACCGGTCTAATAAGGATTTTGTAGATTGTCAGTTTGGTACGGCGGCGAACTCTATTCGATCGAAGAGTTTTGCGGATTCCAAAGTATCGTCAACTGGGAGGAAGATGATAATTTTTAAGACAAAACATGCAATAACAATGTGTGTTTACATTTTAAATCGAAACAAATATTTTCAAAACATGTACTGCTATACGTTGCAATAATCAACAACTTTAGTTTTCTGAAATGCGTTCGCATTTATTAAAATAAATTAAATTATCACACATTTTTTGAGTAATCTGGTTTGGGGTGAAATTGATCAAGACAGCTGTACTAAAATCATTAAGACCTAGTAGTCAAAATACACTAGGTTATTTGTATGATGAATGTTGAATTTAATACGTAAAGAAGTCTACGAAGTCAATATTTGAAACGAAAATAGCGTCATTTATGACTATCTCTCTCTTTCTTCCACAAAATACATTTTCATGATTATAATCGAAAAACTCGGATTTCTACCTAGCGGTAAAATTACTTGAACGGAGAATATTGTTGACTACCGTTTCATAAAAAACTTTGGCACTTTTGACTGACACATCAAATGATCATCTTCACCTCAATGATCATCTTCCCCCCAGTTGACGGTACGTACGATTTCCTGCCATGATGCGTCTCAGAATTTCTCAACTCTTATCGTTATTGGAGGTCACCAGTGCGCCCAAGTACACGAATTCTTCAACCACCTCGATTTCGTCACCACCATTACAAACTCGTGGTGGGTGGCTTACATTGTCCTCTCTTGTCATGTATTTCGTCTTCGACGTGTTGATGGCTAGTCCAATCCGTTTAGCTTCGCTTATCAGTCTGATGTAGGCTTCCTCCATCCTCTCAAAGTTACGTGCCATAATATCAATGTTGTCGGCGAAAGCAAATAACTGGACGGACTTCGCGAAAATCATCCGTTCGTGTCAATCCCTGCTCTTCGTATTACTCTCTCGTGAGCAATGTTGAATAGCAGACACGGAAGACCATCACCTTGCCGGAACCCTCCGCGCGGACGAAGGGACGTCTTGATCAACCGTATCAGTTTATCTGGTAATCCGTTGTCATGCATTAATTGCCATAGCTGGTCCCAATCGATTGTATCATATGCGATTGTATATCGACTTCGAAGATAAAAAGATGATGTGTGAGCACGTTGTTATCGCGGCATTTCTGCAATACCTGACGAACGGCGAACACCTGATCTGTGGTATCCATAAATCCCGCCTGGTACTGCCCCACGAACTCTCTTGCAATTGGTGTTAGTCGTCGGCATTAAATTTGGGAGAGTACCTTGTAGGTGGCGTTCAGCAATGTGATTGCGCGGTAGTTGCTCCAATCCAGCTATCGTCCTTTTTGTAGATGGGACACACGACACCTTCCATCTACTCCTGCGGCAGAGCCTCATCCTCCCAAACTTTGGTAATTACCCAGTCCAGCGGTCTAGCCAGTGCCTCACCACCGTATTTAAAGAGCTCTCCTTGTAGTTGGTCTACTCCAGGGGCTTTGTTGTTTTTCAGCCGGCTGATCTCCTCCTGAAGTCGCATGTCCTGCGCGTGCTCCTAGATTCATTACCATACCGCCACCGTTGTCTGCCACATCGCCATTTAGGTGTTTTTCGTAGTGCTGTCGCCACTTTTGGATCACCTCACGCTCGTTTGTAAGAAGGTTCCCGTTTAATCAGGCTGTGGTACGTGGCCCTTGCGTGAATGGTTCAATTTCTCGTAGAACTTTCGTGCGTTATTGGCGCGGTACAGTTGCTCCGGTCTCGATCTTACTGCTGGCGCCTTTTCCTCCGAAAAATTGAGTTTTGTCTGTTTCGCGCCCATGCTGCATTCTTCTCCTCATTCGCTCATTCGCCGTCATACCAATCGTTTCTCTGATCCGGGAGCACCGTACCTAGTGCAGCGGGAGTAGTAGGGTTTTAGTACCGGGAGTACCGGTACCGGAATTCCTGGGAGTACCGACCAATTTTCGGTACCGCAATACCGGTACTGGCTTAATGAAAGTACCGGTATTTTCGGTACTAAGGAAAAAGTTTTGGTTAAAACTTCCGATGGTTAAAACCACATTATTTGAATGCAGCAGCTAGTAAGAAAGATATTATTTTTTCTACTAAATTTTCCAACACCTGACTAAAGAGGTAATAAATCAATCCATCGATTCGTTTGACTTTTAGTTGAAATTTGACACTTCGATGGTTATTTTCCCCTCATGGTTGTTCGGAGGCCGACCCATCTGAGTTTTGACAGATTGATAGTTATTCGGAACGAAAATGATTTGGTGTCAATTTTCTCGCGAACAAGGTTTAACTTTTTGTTGAGAAAATCTTCCAGTACCGGTATTTTCCCGGTACTCCCGGTACTGAGGGGTTCAGTACCGTAGTACCGGGACTCGCCAAAAAGGGTCGGTACTAAAAACCCTAGGGAGTTGGGAGTGCCACTTCCAGCTGCTGCGCGTAGTCTAGGGCTAGTCTACCGTCTTGTAGCCGCCCAATGTTTAGCTGCGGCGGACGACTCCGACGACGACTTAATGCGAAGATCGGATCCGACAACTCGAACCGTGAGCGCATCATGGTCTCGGAGAAATAAGCGAAAACGGAGAGCTGTTCGTAGAATTCTGTGGTAATAACGACATGGTGATCGGGGTATCACTTTTCCCTAATCGACCGGTTCAAAGGTCACGTGGGTCTTCCGTGACAGTTTTAAAGAAGACCAAATCGACAAGTTCTGCATCATCCGAAAATGGAAACAGAACCTTTTTCTTCTTCTTCAATGGTTCTTCATTCCAACTGGAAATTGGTCGGCTAGGCTTTTCAACTTAGTATTTTAGCATTTCCTCAGTTATTAATTGAAAGCTTTTCTATGTCCGCCATTGTATGAGTATGTATCTTGTGTCGTAAGTACAATGGATAAACTATGCCCAGGGAGTCGAGAAATCCCGAAAACATCCTAGACCGGACCGCGAATCGAACTCACCATTTCCGGATTAACAATCCTACGCCTTTGGTCGCAGGGCTACTGGAGTAAACGTAGTGCCGATATCGCGTCTGATCATGACCTCCTCATTGGCGAAATACGCCTGCACATTGTGCGGTCACGTCGGCATGAGAAGAAAGTTGGGCGACGGTTCAACACACGCCTGGAAGATACCACTCGCGGACTCTCTGGCCGACGAAGGAAAGAGAGCCGCAGCAACTGGTGACATTCGACTCCTCTACGATATCTCACGGCGCTTGAGCTGGGTGAAGATGAATGCAATGTTGCCTGAGAAAGACGCAAATGGTTAGCTATTGACCGACTCAACTGACCCCTTGAAGCACTGGTTCGAGCACTTCAAGCATCTTTTTCTAGTGCCAGCCAGCCCACCACCGTTTTGGCATGATCAGCCTAGGATCCGACGTATAACACGTGTCAACACCGTAGCTCAGGGCAGCAGGGACTATGTCCAAGGGCTTGACGACCCCTCCCCATGGCCACTGCGAGTTAGGGGGCCTGCCTAGGATGTGGTGGGGTTTGACAGTGGGCTCTGTTAAATCTCTATAAAAAGCTGCATGTATCCGTATGCAGGTCCTATCAAAGCGACCGTGCGCCGCTCAAAGCATACTAGCCCAGCCCAGGAGCATCGACAACGGCAACTTCAACGGACACGAGCGGAAATCGAGATATACAACGAATCTAGGGCTGACAGTTGTGTCATTCCACTCCTTGAGTAAAGCCGGGTGACACCGTCTTGAAATGGCGGGTGGGCTAATGTCACAGCTGCCTTCCGTCCCGTAAAACCGTGGCAGGCCTTGGGGCACGTCGTCCCAATTCAGCCGTCTGGCTTAACCAACCAGATGGGAGTAGGACCAGTTGATTCCTTCCTGACTTCCTGACTTCCTGACGCCGATCCGGTTCTGGACACCGAGGTGTAAACCCCCGCATGGCCTCACTGCATCAGCAAAGATAACCATGGGATCAAGAAGGCGACTATTCCAGTTGGGTTCGAGGGCAGCCCTAAGGGGGACCCAACCAACATGAATAAAGCTAAACTAACCAACAAAGCAACGGAAGTGAACCCCTTCGCAAGGAAAGGTTTGGAGAGATCTCCACCCAACGCATCGGGTGCGAGAGAGATGGAGCAGCAGGACACGAGTAGCGAAGTAGTTGTCGTGACCTCGGCACTCGTCTGGTCACCCGTTGAGACGGGTCGTCGGTTACGGGGGAACTTCCGATGTCGGGGAACTCCCTACACTCACAAAAAACTCCGCATTATATTCATGAGCTCACACATGGATTGGGGTAGTAATGGGGTAGCGAAATGGATTCCATAGTTTCGACACATATACATATTCCATGCACCCACATGCATTGCATGAGTGTTCACACATACTTTCCATGTGGGTCATAGTATCCATGTGTGAATATATATGCAATTAAATATGTGCCGACACATGATATGCATATTTCAAAATATGTACATGGATTTTTGCCATAAAGTATGTGTCGATTTTCCTGAGTGTATATGGCTCATCGGTTAAGCAAGAAGCTAAAAGGCGCAGTGCATGGGAAATCGGTTAATCGGAGTAGGCTAGGTCCACCGCCGGGGACCAGTTGAGTAGATCGTGGCGCGCGAATGCACCGGCTTCGGGTCGTCGGGGCACCACTGAACCGGAAGCTATCTCCACCCGGAATCTTTGGTCTGACCTCGGCACTCGTCCGGTCACCCGTTGAAGTGAGAATGTGCGTAGGACTTGAGCGGATCTATGAACATGCTAACCAGGTGAAAGTGTAGTGTTGGTAATGTAACAGCCTTCCACAGATGCGAGGCATGACATTAGAAGAGAGGGTAAATCAAGTAACCCTCTATTACTTGGGTGGGTTTAGTGATCCGGCGGTCTGGCCTTCTGCCTTCTGCCTTCCGCACCAACCCCACTCCCTGAATGATAATTTCAGGTATCTGTATGCAGATTTGAAAAAAAAAGAAAAAAAACACTGTAGCTCTATCAAATAAAAATAATAATAAATCTTTTATTCTGACTACATATTAACATGCATTTCGCAATTTTTATATCCTTGTAGATTTAATAACATAATATTTTTGATGTTTTGACACAAAAAACTGTTTATTAGCTATGTCATTCAGATATTGACGACACACATTAACCTTAGTAAGATGTTGGGGTCAATATGACCCAAAACGAAACCTCAAAGTAAAATAACTTGCTACCTAATAGACCGAACGTTCTGAAGTTTCTTGACTTTTAATCTTTTGTGGATATGAAGCTTCTGACATGAAAAAGTATTTTAAGGTGCAGCAGGAACGACCCCACAAAAAACTTACGAATAAGATGTTAGGGTCATATTGACCCAGAAATGTAAATGTTTATAAAACAGTCAAATTTTAACCGAATTACAAAGTTTAAATACCGCTCGAAAGATAAACTCATCAATTTTGTGGCTATGTGGTGATATGATGATTCCGGAGACAATGGCCACCGGGAAACGACTTCCACGGGGACCTTGTCGGTCATATAAGAGCATAAAATCGCTCCATATATGCCATTCGATCGCTAATTCTTCATATATTCTCTTAAAGCGGTAATGTACGGTCCATGAAAGGGCTTGCGACGAAAGTGGCCACTCCTGGTGCATGCAAGGTGCCCCCGGGGAATCCGCAGAAGGGGACATTTCCGTTTTAGTTATTTAGTTTTAGTTTTTTATACCGTGCGGCGGCTCCGTCGTCATGATTTTCCACGAAACCGCTTATAATGCGCTTGAAATCGATAAAGGCCGACATTGGCCCCTCCTGGTACATGCAAGGTGCCCCCGGGGAACCTGCAGGAGGTGCCATTTCCGTTTTAGCACCAAAATATGCCGTGCGGCGGCTCTTTTGTCATGATTTTCCACCAAACAGATGGTTATGCGCTTGAAATCGATAAGTGACCACATTGGCCACTCCTGGTACATGCAAGGTGCCCCCGGGGAATCCGCAGGAGGGGACATTTCCGTTTTAACACCAAAATATACCGTGCGGCGGCTCTGTCGTCATGATTTTCCACAAAATAGATGATAATGCGCTTGAAATCGATAAAAGACCACATTGGCCACTCCTGGTACATGCAAGGTGCCCCCGGGGAACCCGCAGGACAGGGCATTTCCGTTTTAGCACCAAAATATGCCGTGTGGCGGCTCTGTCGTCATGATTTTCCACAAAATAGATGATAATGCGCTAGAAATCGATAAAAGACCACATTGGCCACTCCTGGTACATGCAAGGTGCCCCCGGGGAATCCGCAGGAGGGGACATTTCCGTTTTAACACCAAAATATACCGTGCGTCGGCTCTGTCGTCATGATTTTCCACAAAATAGATGATAATGCGCTTGAAATCGATAAGTGACCACATTGGCAATGCCTGGAACCTATGAGGGGCCCCCAGGGAACCCGTAGAAGGAGACATTTCCATTTTTACACCAATATAATCCGTGCGGCGGCTCTTTTGGTGTTTTCCCATCAAACAGATGGTCATGCGCTCGAAATCGATAAGTGACCACATTGGCTACATTTGGAACCTATGAGGTTCCCTCGGAGAACACGCAGGCAGCGCCGTAGCGTGTGGTTGGCCAGGTTGGCCCCCGCCAAGGGCGCCAGGCCTTTAGGGGGCGCTGAAATCCAGAATTGAACTATAGGAAATGATGACAAATCTCATCAAGGTTTTTACGCGGTTAGATGGATACCACTTGAATTTTCTTCGATTTGTTTGTAATTTGTTTGGTTAGGGTAATTCATTGTTTTATTGATGATGAGGGTCTCAATCGGCTTTAATCAAACCGTGTAAAAACCTTCGTAAATTTTCAAATTTATCGGTTCAAAGTGTTTCAGATTCTCCACGAACAGCCTAGAAAGCCGTGTGGTGTCGACAGCTGGTTATCTGGCTAAGAATAACATTACGGATTGCCTGTTCCAGTGGTAAAAGTCCACCATACAGGTGACCCATAATTCTCGGCGGCTTTATGCTTACTGTGCCTACGAATGCATGGTTAGGGGGGGTCTAATAAGAACCTAACCACAAACGGGGCCTGTGAAGCACCAGGGTCCCCTTCACAGTATTTAGCCCTCGCTGCGCTAACCGGAGCTATGGCGTAGTTGACTTTTTGCTTCTCCGAGATAATCGGCTACTCTTATTCAATCTCAACGTGAGGTTAAATAAGAGTGGGGTTATGAATATGTGTTTTACTTAGTTTTTCAACAAATTGTCACCTATATGGGTTCGAATTATGCGTTTTTTACAATGTACTTTGTGTTTGTTACCTATATGAATTCGCATTATGCGTTTTTCACAGTGTATTCTGTGTTTCGTTCTTGACGTTCGGCTTCAGTTACTCTTGTTCAATCTCAACGTGAGGTTAAATAAGGGTGGGTTTATGAATATGTGTTTTACTTAGTTTTCAACAAATTGTCACCTATATGGATTCGCATTATGCGTTTTTCACAGTGTACTCTGTGTCTCGGCTTTGGCTACTCTTGTTCAATCTCAACGTGAGTTTGGGGCTATGAATATGTATTTTAGTTAGTTTTCAACAAATTGCCACCTATATGGATTTGCATTATGCGTTTTTTTTACAATGTACTTTGTGTTTGTCACCTATTAGGATTCGCATTATGCGTTTTTCACAGTGTACTCTGTGTTTCGTCTTTGACGTTTGTCCATTGTCCCTAGCTTAATGCGTGTGAATCTACATAATTGGCTTTCCTATAAATGGTATATCATATGCAATTGCATTGTGTGACTTATCCAGTATATTTTATGCTTCGCGTTTCATTGCGTTTTACAAAATGCATCGTATGTATGTATTATTGAATGTATCCTCCTTCTCCAGAAACCTGTTCCATTCTCCTTTCCCACTTCACTTCCTCTTCCTTTCCCCTTTTCACTTCCTTTTCCGTCAGGTAAATGATGAGAAACGCCAGTGAAGGCGATGGCACAAATCTCCCAAATTGAGGGGAACGTGCCTCCTGAGCCGACGTTCTGGTACCTGATAGGGTAATTCATTGTTTTATTGATGATGAGGGTCTCAATCAGCTTAAATCAAACCGTGTAAAAGCCTTGATGAATTCTCTAATTTATCGCTTCAAAGGGTTTCAGATTCATGCTTTGAACAGACATTTCCCTACATCCGCAATCAACCGTTTGACTTATTTTCGAAAGGACTTTTTCCATCAATAATTGATACAGGTAACAGAACGTAGGCTCAGGGAGCATCTTCACTGACTACTTTTTATAATTTACTTGATGAAAAAGGAAGTGAAAATAGAAAGGAACAGGAAATATAAATTAAAAGAAGATTGGAACAAGTTTATGGGGAAGAAGCCCTAGATGAGGACTTCAACACGGCAAAGGCAAAACATAGAGACTTTAAAAAACGCGTATAATTTTTGTTCGTGATTAAGAAATCTAAGCCGTTTCCAAGTAATAGATACTCGGATGTAGTGATAGGGAGTTTGTTTTAATTTGAGAAAAATTCGGACCATAACGATCGCATTTGATCCTGTGAAATTTTCGATTCATTTAAACAGACAATTGTATAAGGGTGAAAATTTATTGGCCTAACCAATTCAACCAATGCTACCAAAATACACTACGAATTGATATATTTTGATCCGGATACGACTTGGTCAAATCGCTATTCTTACCTTAAATTAATTTTCTCCAAGTTGAATTAGCTATCTCAGTCTGAAGAATCAGGACGATGTTTTTTTCTTGTCCGACGTTGCAGCTGTTGTACGTTAGAAAAGAAACCAAATCTTTAAATTATTTTTCAAAATTTCACAGAAAGCGAGCATGGAAGCACCCTCTCCACCACTGATCGAATGTGGTTTACAACTATTTACGATAGACGACAGACTATACTAACCTTCAAAAAGGATACAACTCATCGGCAGAAACGTCGGGCACGTAAGAAGAATATCGTCCTGATTCTTTAGACTGAGAAAGCCAACTTCCGAGTATTACATCTTATCCAGTCGAAATATATCCTACCCTAACACTGTAAGTCCAGTAGAGTAGTTCTTTCAAACCACCGACCAAGGTCTAATGGCGATTCCGAATTCAATTTCAATCCACTCCAAAGTAGGGTTCTTGTTGTTGCGACTACGTCCGAAAGTGATCCAACCACTGACCGGCACACTTGAGAGATGGATTTTATTGACCTAAGTAGATCCAGTAGTACGTGAATTCACAACAAGGAAGTCTGGATTTTTTGGCAGTAACATACTCACTACTGGATCTAGTTTTTTATTTGCGTAGATTTATTTAAACTTTCAGAAAATCGTTGAAATTTCTAGGTCATTTTTATAATCCTTACACCTATTGGGACACATGCAAGTTATAGAGACTTAAGTAATTCATAAAGCAAACATTTATTAAATCTACCACGCAAAAAATGTTGATAATGAAAGAAAGCTCCTATCATGCCATTTTTGTTTGAACATGCATGAAAGTAAGGCGCCCAATAACGGTTTCGCCAAGGGCGCTGGGCGTCCACGCTACGGCTCTACACGCAGGAGATGACATTTCCATTTTTACACCAACATATGTCATGCGGCGGCTCTTTCGTCGTGATTTTCCTCCAAATAGGTGCCCTCGAAATCGATTATTGACATATTGTCCACCCTTAGAACCTATGAGGTGCCCCCGGGAGCCCGTAGAAGAGTACATTTCCATTTTAACACCAAAATATGCCGTGCGGTGGCTCTTTCTTTGTTATTTTCTACCAAACAGATGGTCATGTGCTTGGAGTTGATTAGTGATATTGTCTACTCTTGGAACCTTTGAGATGCCCTGCGAACCCGTAGGAGAGGACATTTTCATGGTTATATCAAATGTACTGTGCCGCTTGCGGCAGCTCTATCTTCGTCTATCATTGTCTACCCTGCCCCCAAGTCTTCAAAAAGTTGGTTATGCGCTTGAAATTGCTCTTCATTTGAAATTGAGTACTGAGTCAAATTAAAAAATAGTTTCTGGGCTACTGTGATGATTCCTTCGAACAGCTCTCCAAGGATTTTCTATTCCACATCTCGATATTACCATTAGTTGATGGTCCCTTCAATATCGACTCATAGAAGTTTGAGGTTTTCACCGATCACCGTGGACAATGATATGAAAACGCAACATTTCGATATAAAAAAAATCTCTCCTTCTGTGAGACTCCTGCGGGTACCTTGTAGGTTGTAGATATTAAGTTCAGAATGAATGACCTATTTTATAGAAAAAAAAAACAAGATTAATCTACCTAGTGGTGATGGTGCCTTTATCGTTCGTTCAAGAGGGTTGAGAAATATATAAGAAAAGTCTAATATAACACTAATAGGTAGATAGCTCTTATTTTTCATATTTGTTTATTTGCATTCTAAAATTTTTTGCAGAACGCAACTTATTGCAAGCCAATCGGATGAGCATAAGTGCCAGAAAAGTGATTTTTCCATGCAGCTGCTCAAATTTGTATATTGGCCATAACTTCGGAGCCCATAGTCCGATCTGGCCAATTTTCAATAGGAAACAATAGGGCAGGATTTTCGTCGAATGCTATTTACTGCGAGCAATTCGGATGAGGACAAGTTCCTAAAAAGTGAGTGAGATTTTGTGTGCACAGACACTTTCAATGAATTCTTCACGGCACTTCATAATAACCGAAACTGGGCCTGGGGTTCCCCTGGGTTGATATTAGATTTCAAGAGCATAACCAACTATTTCATGGAAAATTATAGTGAAAGAGCCGCTGCACGGCATGCCTTTAAGGGCCGATGTCCACGTAAAGTTTTTTCACGCTGCTTGCACGCCGCGTTTACGCAAGGTACCCAGCATCAAATGGAATAATGCACACGTAAACGTGTGCACGACTACATTTGATGCCGGGTACCTTGCGTGGACGCGGCGTGCACGCAGCTTAAAACACGCTACGTGGGCATCGGCCCTAAGTAAGAGTAAGAGTAATCACGGAAATGTCCTCTCCTATGAGCTCCACGGCGGTACTTCATAGTCGGAAATGTCACCATCTACGGGTTCCCCGTGGGCATCTCATTGGTTCCAAGACTGGCCAATGTGGTCACTCATCGATTTCAAGTGCATAATCATCTATTTCTACGAATTCCCCAAGGGCACCTCATAGGTTCAAGAGTGGCCAATGTGGTCACTTATTGATTTCGAGAGAATAAAGATCTCTTTGGTGGGAAAACACACCGAAAGAGTCGCCGCTCGGCATATTTCGGTGTTAAAACGGAAATATCCCATACTATGGGTTCCCTGGGGGCCCCTGGTAGACTCCAAGAACGGCCAATGTGGTCAATTATCGATTTCAAGCGCATAATCATTTATTTTGTGGAAAATCATGACGAAAGAGCTGCCGCACGGTACTTATCTGTAGAATAAAAAATCACGATAATAAAGTTTAAAAAAAAAGCTGCCGCACGGCATATTTTGGTGTTAAAACGGAAATGTTTATTTTTACGGATTCCCCGGGGCACCTCATTGGCTCCAAGAGTTGCCAATGTGGTCTTTTATCGATTTCGAGCGCATAATCATCTATTTTGTGGAAAATCATGACGAAAGAGCCGCAGCACCGCACATTTTGGTGCCAGAACTGAAATGTCCTCTCCTACGGGTTCCCCGGGGTACCTTGCATATACAAGTAGTGGCCAATGTGATCATTTATCGATTTCAAGCGCATGACCATCTGTTTGGTGGAAAATCATGATAAAAGAGCCGCCACACGGCATATTTTGGTGTTAAAACGGAAATGTCCCCTTTTACGGGTTCCCCTAGGGCACCTCAGAGGTTCCAACAGTGGCCAATGTGGTCAATTATCGATTTCGAGCGCATTATCATCTATTTTGTGGAAAATCATGACGACAGAACCGCCGCACGGTATATTTTGGTGCTAAAACGGAAATGTCCCCTCCTGCGGGTTCCCCGGGGGCACCTTGCATGTATCAGGAGTGGCCAATGTGGTCACTTATCGATTTCAAGCGCATAACCATCTGTTTGGTGGAAAATCATGACGACAGAGCCGCCGCACGGCATATTTTGGTGCTAAAACGGAAATGTCCCCTCCTGCGGGTTCCCCGGGGGCACCTTGCATGTACCAGGAGTGGCCAATGTGGTCACTTATCGAATTTAAGCACATTATCATCTATTTTGTGGAAAATCATGACGACAGAGCCGCCGCACGGTATATTTTGGTGCTAAAACGGCAATGTCCCCTCCTGCGGGTTCCCCGGGGGCACCTTGCATGTACCAGGAGTGGCCAATGTGGTCTTTTATCGATTTCAAGTGCATTATCATCTATTTTGTGGAAAATCATGACGACAGAGCCGCCGCACGGTATATTTTGGTGCTAAAACGGAAATGTCCCCTCCTGCGGATTCCCCGGGGGCACCTTGCATGTACCAGGAGTGGCCAATGAGGTCACTTATTGATTTCAAGCGCATAACCATCTGTTTGGTAGAAAATCATGACGAAAAAGCCGCCGCACGGCATATTTTGGTGCTAAAACGGAAATGTCCCCTCCTGCGGAATCCCCGGGGGCACCTTGCATGTACCAGGAGTGGTCACTTTCGTCGGAAGCCCTTTCATGGACCGTGCATTACCGTTTTAAGAGAATATATGAAAAATTAGCGATCGAATGGCGTATATGGAGCGATTTTTATGCTCCCCTTATATGACCGCCAAGGTCCCCGTGGAAGTCGTTTCCTGGTGGCCATTGTCTCCAGAACCAGCATATCACCAGATAGCCACAAAATTGATGAGTTTATCTTTCGAACGGTATATAAACTTTGTAATTCGGTTTCAATTTGACTGTTTTATAAGCATTTACATTTCTGGGTCAATATGACTCCAACATCTTATTCGTAAGTTTTTTCTAATATCCGAAGAAGGTTAAACTTTTTTTTCGGAACGGCACCATAGAATCTCAATTTTCAATGGAATTCGTACTATTTTCGTAGAATATCACTATTCAAAACTTTTAAAAGACCAAAATCCGATTGTGAGACACTTTAGGATATAATGTGTTAAATTATTGGTCTTGAAATAACGGAACAGGCACAGTCAATGTCAAGGGTCATTCAATGATAAATCATAAAACGTTTGGATCTCAAGTTTGTCAAAATTGGTAGACTGGAAATAAATTACTGGTTGGTGTTTGCCAAGGATTAATCACTTTTGGACGCCATAAATTTATTTTTTCTTCCGCCAAGCAACTTTCCATTAATCTGTGCACGCTTTTACAAGCGATAACTTCGGATGAGCTCCTCTTCGATTTCAGTTATCAATATTAAAATATAAACTTAGTCGTCGCCTCGATGGCTGGTGATTTAACTTGCGCATTCGAAGATGGGGTGCACTTAACCACCTTAGTAATGGTCGAGCAAATTTCGAGCCACGGAAAATCAATCACGGCTGGAAAATATTTTCTCCACCCAAGTCTTTCTGGTTTTCATGCACTTAAATGCTTCCACCTCCAATGAATGGATGTAAAGGTGAAACGCGCCAACCATTGGACTCGGGCGGTTGCTTTTCCTACAGCTAACCGTGATGCTTCGACAAGTGATATTTCCAATTTGTACTCATTAATTGAAATTGCTGTAAATTTATGTGGGTTTACGTGAAGGAAAGTGAAGGTGGAAATGGTCTACTGTTTTCATGGCAATTAATATGATGTTTTCTATTAGTTGAAAGGTAATTTGGTGAAATTCGTTTTAAATTTCTAAAAGAGGGACCTCTAGTGTCATCATGGACTAATGAACATGTTTAAATGCTGTTAGATTTGACTAATGGCAGAAAATGTTCCATGGAAAATGTGTTGCATGAATGCAAAGCCATCCGTTATTCATTGAATACTCGCCGCTATCATGCATAGCTGTGTGAATGTTCTCCCTCGAATGTGAAATGTGGATTGACACAGTCTCCATCTGAGAAATTCGAACAGAACAAAGGTAAACCGTTGTTGGTTGCCCGATGTTGGTCAAGAATTTATGGTACGGTGTCGTATAAAAAGTCCATCTCCAAATTGGGCAGCGCGTATTTAAATTCATACAAAATTACCGGTCCCGTTATGGGAATGTCCAAGATAAGCTTAACTTCTAGAAGAAAGGGCGTCGTTGGTTGTCGTGATCTGCAGTGTAGGTATAATAAATTTGGGTGACTTGTCTGTCCTCCTTCGCGCGATCGTTCCTACACGGTGCGTGACTGAGCAGAGTACAAGCCTACAGGAATGCAAAGCAACAAGACATTTTCTTTGGGACGAGATGCTGCGACGAATTACAACCAAGAGTCCATTCCCGACCAACCCTTTTAACGATGGGGTGTTAGTCGGCCAATTGACATAGAATTTCGTGAGACACACTGGCCCATACAAATGACCCATTGGATTAACTTTGGGTCCCATTTGAATGCTTTACTCGAACCTTCGCTCACTTGGACTGGCTGGCCTACAGCATCTGCTTTAAGAGAGTGTACCTTGTTCAATATGGTAATACATAACAAGGAACTATGATAAGTTTTTAATACTACCATGGAATTCTAATACAAATTATTAGGGTTTCTATAAAATTCACCATGCGGGATTTGAGAATAGTAAAATAAAGCATAATAGATATCATTTGAAAGTCGTTGACAAATAATTTTAAATTAACCTACGTTATAGAAATGTTAACTTCTGCGCGTAGAATTCGTTATTTGAACAAAAACCATCTAATGAAATGAAGAGAAGGACCATTTGAGCTGATCGCCAAACTAGACAAAGAAAGTGCAATACGTTCAACTTTTGGCTAATTAATTGAATTAGTGAAAGAATTCCATTTTTCATCTCACTGTAACAAATGATCTTTTCGTGAAATAAGAAATAAAGCACCAATTCCAATTAATAAATCAGGCTACCATCATAAATATTAGAAAAATAAATCAAATTGCTTTTCATCTTCATTTGAACTGATTCAATCAGATCACTCGCATAATCGAAACGTAGCACAAAGCACGCAATGAGGTTCACAACACTTCAGCAAGCATTGCAATACATATAACCATTGAATCTACTGCTCACTAACATTAGTCATAATCGGTTAGCTCTAACGTGCTCTAACCATCATAGAGTATATGATCCCTAAAGAGGTAGATTGTTAACAAATCGAGTTGTTTCATTAGTAATTGGTACACTTCAAGATTCAGCAGATAACTCTGAGCTTTGACTGTCGCATTCATTCACCAGCTCCACCAGACACATAATTGTTATTTTGGTCCGTCAACTGTAGGACAGCCAGAAATGAAAAAATGCACCCATTTTTAACGAACCTGGATGACTGAGCTTTTATATTGAGATAAAACCAGTTTCCAGTTTGGCCATGGGCTGGTTGGGGGCCGACTGGACGGATCGACGGCATAAGAACCAGAATCCCTATCGCCGGTTGATGGATTAAAGTACCTACCGACTCAACGCTACAGGTAGCCTTCAGCCTATAACGGCAAGATGGACTTTGATGTGGAAGTGTTGGACCATGGGATTAACTTCAGTTGGGGTCAACCCTTTTCTTTGTCGGGGACGGCTTTCTCCTTAGAATCATGCCTTCAGTTCTTTCTCACAAATGCGACGCTTTAAGTTACAAAACTTTATTTGTCGAATTAATGCGCTCTCATAAAGCTTGAGCTCAAAAAACGTCAATGGACGATTGAAGGCGAAGAAGTACAAACAGTTGTCAAGAGCAAAACAAACAGCAAATAGGAATTATGTCGCGTTTCCGCGTTTACACCTCGGACGGAACTGCTGCCGCGGCGTGTTTATTTTACTTTGCCTCTTTTATGGCACCCATTCACTTGTCTATACATAGCTGGCGGGTGAATGCCGATAATATTTCTTTGAGAAATTGAGCTGGGACCCTACGGAATGGCGCAAGTATGAAGGTTAGTATTCCGGGTTGCACGCAAGAGAAATTGATATCGCAATTAAAGCTGCCGCTGGATGTCTTGTGGGAATATGTTTACGTGTTTCTTGTTATGATACTATTGATTGCTGGTGATTCGCAACTCATAAAGACATATACTAATAATAGTCAGCACTGAATTACGTCTGAAGGTGAAACCGAAAATAACCAACGGTTTGGGGCCCCTGAAAACCCGTAGTGAAGAAGTTAATGAAAAAAATGGAACACTGCTACACAATCAAAGATCGAAGTTCTAATGGAGAACTAATCAGAAAAGACGTCTAATAATGCAAATAGTTTGCATGTTTCAACTATACGGGGGTTGGACAGAACTATCGGGAAATGATCAAATGACCGTATCTCTGTGAAATTTCAACCGATTTCTTTGGTTCTGACAGTGCACAGTGGGAAAAAGGGACCCCAATTGGTACTTAATTAAAGGCCGCTACATAAATGCTCGGCAAAATAGCATTTCCGAACGGAAAAAAAATCGTAGAATTGAATAGTGATGGTTTCGTGTTGCTCAGACTTCGCTAAGTGGTTCATTTCACCCTTTCTCCCTATTTTCATGGAAAAAAGTAGACAATCATAAAGTAATCAACATATCGAGTAGATTTGCATAGGTTTCTCCAACGTAATTTGCAGAACCATGAACATCTGTAATGAATCAATTTGAAGTGCAAATCGTACGCAAGGTACTAAGGGACTGGCGTGGACATGCTGAGTTGATTTATGCTTGGTACCAGGTGTAATTGTAATTGTAATTGGTCAATCGTGTAATCGTAGGGGAAGGGGGTTCTACTGTGGGCACCCCAAAGTATTTTTTGATAGAAAACAGATACTGTCATTCTTTCTGACAACTATTATTTGTTTACTATAGTAGTGCTATAAGTGAGTTTCAATGCGTTTTTTAAACAGTAAATTTAGTCTATTTTGAGGCCATCACAATTTGAGCAAGGTTTTTTAAAATTTTATTTCAAAACGCCTGCGAATTGGGTTCTTCAGGGGTATTGAGATTATTACATACACTAAATTTACTATAAAAACTATAATTTCATGAATTCTGGTACACGAGAACTATTTTAAAGCAATATCGAAAAACCTAATAATTTCGCGTTGAGAATACCCCTAATTTGATTTTTCTATGGGCCGAGCTGTCAAAATGCGAGCTGACTGCCAAGCAGTTGAATTTCCAAATTCGTCTAAAAAGGATTTTAAACATCAAGTTTAGGGTCTATAAGTGTGAAAAAAAGATGTGACTCAGATTTTTTTTTCTATCGGATGAAAAAAAATCAACGTGTTTTTCAAAATAAAAAAAACCATTTCGGTTGTGGCACCCTTATTGGTTCGGTTATTGGCACCCTTATTTTAAGCTGAGGACGTTCGCTGTTATGCTGGTTTTGAGAATTATTCAGATTTCAGATATAATTGAATGAAATAATGAAGTATAGTTAGGCTGACCATGTGAAACCATGCTTATGTGAAAAAACGGGACAAACGCGCTTGCAATACGGGGCATGCCAAAAACCTTGTGATAAAATTCAAGAGCTGTGGAAATTTCAAAATGTATGGGCTTAATTTTCATTTTCCTTGTAAGAAATTAGAAATATTTCAAAGTGAATCATTCACCACCATAACTTTCTATTGTAATAAGTTAGTTGTGGAAAAACTGCATAAGTCCATTTTACACTATTTCGAGAAAACAACAAAAAACTGTTTTTGAACAAATTTGCACCGAATCTTTCGATTTCTTCGATACAGATCAATAGTTTTTGGCAAAACTTAACACCCTGGGGCACTTTCAGTGCAAAAAATGTAAGCAGTACTCCACAATTGCTCTTCAAAGTACGTGGACATATGTAGTTTCTCAAACAAACTAAAAAAAATCATACATTCCTGAACAAAATATTTTTTTCGCCTTTTTTGTCAGAATACGTATTTTTGGACGAGGATTCAGAATATATAAAAATCTCATTTTGGCCAAAAATGTTACACATGCAGTTTCCTAAACAAACGGTTCAAATGTTTTACTCTTCAATGGGAAGCAGACAAAAACACGAAAGAATAGAAAAATAAGCATCTTTAAATATAAAAAAAATTGGGAAATTTTGAAATTTTGTTTTAATCTACTCTTATACATGCATTAAGGTATTGTTATTGACCAAAACTTTTACAATTCTAAACATTTGAAAATAACACCCGACACCGCGACATTTTTTTTGCCGATGAAGCAAACTGTTTGTTTGCCGCTACGTTAGAGTCGTGTCGGCGTGCGGTCAGCATTTGCATGAGATTTTTAGCTTCGGCTTGTGCGCAGCGCAAACAGCACAGAATCGAGTTTTTTTTTAAACCAATTTTATTTGCTAATTATCTAAAACATGCATTCATCTCTTAGACTAGGTGTTCCGTGTTTTCTTAACACTATCATGCTTATTTTCTATGTTACATTATTATTTTCAATTATTATTAATACATTTTAATTGCCTCTGGCAGTTAAGATTTTACCACTGGTTTAATTGAACCATGTAGGAGTTACAGTTCTTTAAACTTAAACTAAACTTAACCTAATTTGTACAAAGGGTACAAGGAGTTTATCGTTGCAATGCAAGATTGCAACGATTTTTGTCTAAAATTGGAAATTATTTTAATGGACATTTGTTGCAATGCCTCAATATTAGAAATTATATGAAGTTCATTGTTACTATATCACGGAGGCAACTTCAGAATCATTTTCAAAATTTTATTTTGAATCCTCTGAAGTGTCTTCTTTCTGGTATTGTAGCATTTAGTCCATATTGGCACAGCATACAACATGGCTAGTCTTAAAATGTGTTTGATAATCAAAAAAAATATTTTTAAGACAAAGTTTTGATTTTCTGTTTATAAGTGGATATAAATATTAATATATTTGTTACATTTGGCATGAACGCCTACAATGTGATTTTTAAAGGTTTATTTTTGATCTAGCAGAAGTCCTAAATATTTAGTTTTGCTGGACCAATTATGTCTGCTAGAAGATTTCAAATAAGAAGCTCTCGGCTTATGTGGGAAAATTTTGGAAGTTTTGGAAGCATTCGGGAAAATGGAAAAAATGTCCATTTTTTTGCAATCTACTACAAATGATACGAAAGCTTCGCCTTCTGACGGAAAGGCCCATGTCATCTGCAAACAAAGATTTGTGACACCCTGCACAATAGGACAGTCCCGTATAAAAGAGTGGCCAAAATTCAGCCCAAATTCGCCATATTGTAAGATACATGAAATTGAAAAATTGCTCATTTTTACCTTTCTCGTGTACTAAGCATACATAGAAGATATCGCTCCAAAAGCATTTAAAAGAAAGTCCGGACACCCATAGCGTTGTATACCGATCGACTGTGTGTGAGCAAAAATGATCTTAACTCTTTTTTAGGCACTTACCTTGAACCGATTTACTCGCAATAAGGCCGATACAAATATTTAAAAACTATTTTGTCTCTCCCCCTCGGATTGTTTTTGCCAAAAAATAATATTAAAATAAAATTCGGATAATTTTGAAGATTTTAAAAACATTCTTCAACAAATCCGAGGATTTTTTAAATTTTTTTTATTTTATTATTCCTCCCTTGACCTTTCGGAGACCAGTAAGATATAATGTTAATAAAATATTTGTAACGGCCTAAGTGTCGTTCGTCAGAAAATGTTGTTCCATTATTCCCTGGGTCGGACTATGCGTTTCGTTGCGTTGATAACGCAGTATTTCGTAGATTGCATACTGATAGCTGTCATGTATATTCTGTAACCTTCTTACCCCAATTGCTTATAAGTTACTATTTGGGATTTAATATTAACCCAATTGGAGGTCTTAAATGATAAAGCATGAAAGCTACCATTCCCGAGCAAAAATGAATAACTAATTGATAACAAATTCTATTATCCGGTTATCGGACATATTGATAACTGAACTTGTTATCATTTTGGCTGAATTAACAGCCAACATAACAAAAATGATACCAGAATTTTGTTCCTGAAATAACTGCCTGAAAACAAATTAGGTTATCACTGATACCAAATTGATAACACATTTTGTTCTACATGTTATCCACTCAAATAACTAATTTAGTTATTATTTAGTTATCAGCCATCACTGTTTTATCGACCAAAATAGTTAAATCTTCTTTGCCGACTTCGTTACGCATTGAAAAAAATGTTGGCATTCACTGGGATTCGAACTCGAATCGTATGATTGTACGGCGTCGTCTCTAGGCACTCACCTAATTACGCTTTCTTGAGGAGCAGGAGAGAAGAGCACTACGCTTTCTACGATCTTGCATTTACTGAAGACTATTTATAATCAAATCATGATACCATAACCACTTACGTAAATAACAGTTGGCTGGACAGAGTGCACAGCAGAATAACTTATTAATAACAAACTTAATTATCCAGTTATATTGATAACTAGAATTGTTATCATTCTGGTTGAATTACAAGTCAACATAGCAAAAATGATAACCGAAATGAATTTCATTCAAAATAGCGAATCGGCAATCAATTAGGATAAATACGATTCATCGTCCTTTTATTGAATACATTTTGTTTTCAGTTGTGACCAATTAAATAACAGGCTTAGGTTAGTTTTTCTCTCTTATATTATCAATCATTAGCTTGCTAGCAGCACCATGCTGTAAATCGATTTCGATTATAGGTTTTATTCAAACTAAACCACAGCCTTGCATTTCACAGTGAAATGTTTCATGTTTTCATATGCATATATAAACATAAACACTGCTGATCCCAGGAAGAATTATTCCGTGAAAAAATGTTGCTATTCGGTGGATCCAGGATCGAACAGTTTTCGGGGGGCCCGAAATGAACGAAAAAGGTTGATTTTGGTACATAAGGTTATGTGGGAGCCCGGGACCATGGCCATTTCGTATGGCTACTTAGTCCACAACGCGCATTTTCGCTTACAATGTCTGCCGGGTCGACTAATTAAACATATTTTTTGGGCTACTGTGATGGTCCATTCAAACACCTTCCAAAGAATTTTCTATTTCACATCTCGATATTCCCATGAGTCGACCGTCCTTTCAACATCGACTATTGGAGGTTTGACTGCAGATGATCTTGCTCATTAGGTTTAAACTGTCAGTAGTTGAGCAATTACTCTTTGGTTGAGCACATTAATAAAAAGTGCGCAGCATAATTGTTTTCTCCACCACACACCAGAACCTTGAAATTTCTTGATTATCCGACACTTCCAGTTTAATTTTCCGCTTCGCCATATACATAAGCACTGTGGATCCCAAGACGAATTATATTGCGGTTAGTCAAGACTATTCACCGTTCCTGAATGAGCACATGCCCTTGGATCATATGTTCCGGGAGCTGCAAGGCCATTTTAAGTACTTATCAAACTACAACGCTTGGTTCTCAGATACATATTTCATTATTCAACAACACCTGAAATGAAAGTAAAGTTAATAAGCATAGTATAAAACAGATAGGAAAATTTCAACTTTTGTGGAAATTCCTATGTTGACAGAGAAATAAACAAATCAGTAGATATCGTTAGTAACGAGGAAAATCACAGTCTGCTTAGACGAAAATTTCAGTTCAGTGTTTGGAAACAGCTCTTGTCACACTATTCATAGCATTGGCCGGGTACATTTAGCAGAAGTATTGTTCCTTGTTGACATCTTTCATGATCATTTTTTCAAAGCTTCTACAGATCTGGCATTCATTGCTACAAACCACCGCGTGGCGGTCAAATTTTCAAAATTATCAAAGCTTTTTTGCTACAGGTATGTTTTTCTTAGGCGCCTATCTGGCGCTTATTTTTGGTTGCGTCGAAAAATAAGCGGATGAGTAGATTTTTTTATGCGCTGTACAATATGTTTGAAAGAATAGAATGCTTAGCCCAATATCTGAACGACGCGAAATTTAGAAGAAAATACCAAATTTGTATTGATAATACATTTTGTTATTATTCAGTTATCAGGTAATCACATGATTGATAACTAAATATCAAGATGATAATAAGGGTAACTAATCCTGTTATCAGTTTGATATCATTTCAGTTATCTGCCTTTGCTCGGGTTGCCGGCCACGCCTATCTTCTCCGTTACTAGGGAAGGGAAGGAAATGATGATACGACATCTACTTAACGAGAGGCCAGCGACTCACCGACGCCCTCATAGATGTCAAGGAGTTGGATTGTTGGTAGGGGATAAAGTTTAGAAATATCATTATAAGCAATGATATTATGAGTTTGCACAAACGATGGAAATGACCGTGCTAAAAAGTTTATGTCACTCCATTGTTGATTTCCTTGGGATGGGGCGAAGCTATTAAACTTGCCCTGGCTAATTAGCCTAGGTTTAAACGCCATTGTTCGCTCTCTGAAACGAGAAAAAAGTAATTTATATCAAATGTCCCTTCCGTCGCATTTCCAGTTAAATTAATAAGCCATATTAGTAAAATATAATCATTCTTGTGAAAAAAAAACCACAGTGTAATGTAAATTATATGATCCGCAGTTTGAGCACCAACAAAAATTTTCGCCGGATTTTGGTGCCCGTGCATTTCATATGGGGCCGGGATTTTGATTTTCCGTGCCCAAATCCCGAAAACATCGCATATGTAAAAATACATGGGGTAAAATTCCGCTGACCAAATTCCCGAGGTGTGAGACTACCTTTAGGCGATGAGGTTTGCTTTCTTATATCAAAAACAACGTCCATTCGGCTCGGTCCATGGCTACGCGTCGCCAACCACGCAGTCTACGGAGGGTACGCAAGTCATCTTCCACCTGATCGATCCCCCTTGCCCGCTGCGCACCTCGCCTTCTTGTGCCCGTCGAATCGTTGTCGAGAACCATTTTCACTGGGTTATTATCCGACATTCTGGCTACGTGCCCGGCCCACCGCAGTCGTCCGATTTTCGCGGTGTGAACGATGGATGGTTCTCCCAACAGCTGATGCAACTCGTGGTTCATTTACCTCCTCCACGTACCGTCCGCCATCTGTACCCCACCATAGACAGTACGCAGCACTCCGAGTGCGCGTTGGTCCTCCACGAGCATCGTCCAGGTCTTGTGCCCGTAGAGGACTACCGGTCTAATGAGCGTTTTGAAGTACTTTATATTCCGGAAATTGTACATAACAGGAGCCAACGACGCCTTTATTAGTGGAATTGGGCCTTTTCCGGTGGCATAAATTGTATAGGATTTGTTTGGCAACCCACTACACTACTCCACTTTTTACACATAAAACCTCGTAATTTTAGTTTATTGGAAAATTTAAATTTTCGTCAAAATTACTTTTTTGCCTTTCTCGTATATAAAGTATACGTAAAGGCTATATGTTCGCTCCAAAAACAAACTTTTTATAGGAGGCTCGGAGACCCATAGTGTTATATACTGATCGACTCAGCTCGACGAATCGAGGTGATGTCTGTGTGTGTGTATGTGTGTGTGTATGTGTGAGTGTGCGCAAAAAGTCTAGCCCACTTTTTAGGCACTTATCCCAAACCGATTTGCTCGCAACAAGTTGCATTCGACGCAGAATCCTGTCCCATTGTTTTCTATTGAAAATTGGCCGGATCGGACTATGGGCTCAGAATTTATGGCCAAAATACTTTTTTTAGGCAACAACGAGTGGAAAAGTCTAGCCCACTTTTCAGGCATTTAGCCTTAACCGATTTGCGTGCAACAAGTTGCATTCGACGCAGAATCCTGTCCCATTGTTTCCTATTGAAAATTGGCCGGATCGGACTATGGGCTCAGAATTTATGGTCAAAATACTTTTTTTTAGGCAACAACGAGTGGAAAAGTCTAGCCCACTTTTCAGGCACTTACCCCCAACCGATTTGCTTGCAACAAGTTGCATTCGACGCAGAATCCTGTCCCATTGTTTCCTATTGAAAATTGGCCAGATCGGACTATGGGCTCGGTAGATATGCCCAAAATATATTTTCATGCCAAAAATGCGTAGAAATTACTCACTCGAAAAAAATAACGAGAAAGGCACCATCACCGCTAGGTGGATTAATCTGGGTTTTTCTTCTTTTTAATGACAGAGCACGATGAGTAAACATTTTCACGTCTGCTCATGGCCACAGCATGCTACGTTCTCCATTATTCCCTGGATCGGACTATGGGCTCAAAAGTTATGACCAAAATACATTATCTCATAATGCACGCGAAAGACAACATTACAGTTAGGAGGATTAATCAGGTTTTTTGGTAAACTTCTTTGTTTTTCAATTTTCATCTGAGTTACTCAACTGCCGTAATCTGAAAAAGTGACGTATACGTCATTTTACAAAAATTGTGTTAACGAGTAGTACTCATCAAGCTCTTTAACAGAAAAAAGAATCATGCATGTTGTAATTTGGCGCTTGCCTCACTTTCTCAGATAACGGCAGTCAATAATGTTACTTTTAATGAATTTTGCGTCGAACACAATTTACATAACATTTTCAGGGAAGGGTTACCCGGATAAAAAATATTATAGAAAAACAATACAATTTATTGTAACATTACTATCAAAAACCCTAATTAATCCACCTAGCGGTGATGGTGCCTTTCTATTTGCACGAGAAATGAAAATTTGCACAAAAATATATTTTGTCCATTATTTCCGTGCCCATGATCCAATGTTGCCAATTTTCAATAGGAAACAATGGGATAGAAGTCTGCGTCGAATGCAACTTGTTGCGAGCAAATCGGTTGAGGATAAGTGCCCGAAAAATGAGTGACACTTTTGCTACCTTTTGGTACGTGGGTGCGCACAGACACACACACACACACACACATACATACACACAGACATCACCTCGATTCTTCGAACTGAGTTGATTGGTATATAACACTATGGGTCTCCGAGCCTCCCATAAAAAGTTCATTTTTGGAGCGAACATATAGCCTTTACGTATACTTAGTATATGAGAAAGGCAAAACAATAAATTGAACATAGATTATGTTGTAGCTGAAATTATAGAAATACATTAGAATGTATTGTTATAAACTATTGACTAAATAGTAACCCGACTAGAAGAGCATAACTAAAACTTAACACAATTTTAACATATTGTGATCTTTATAACTTATTTTGATACAATTTTGTTCTTAGTAGCCGTTATCTTTCAAATGTTGTAATAGGATTTTAACATAATGAGATTTAAAAAAGGCTCAATACCGAATTGCCCAACAGTAGGCAATTAAAATAGATGTAGCAAAAACTCCTGCCATAGATATCACAAACGCTGATATAATTTGAAAACGTTGTCTAATTTGTAATGTTCTTAGTTTCATGTTCTTGAAAAATATTCTTGTTCAGAAAAAAAACTAATATTTCTGAATGTGGATCACAATCTGGAGACCTATCACGACCTGTAACTGCACAGTGAACAATATATTTTGTATCTGATTCTGTTATAAATTTCTAACAAAATATGTTATTTTTATGATAAAATTGTAACAAAATTTGATAGTTTTTTGTTTCGAGTAGTGTAATTTTTGATAGAAATTTAGATATTTTAACAACATCCTGCACCATATTTCTAACAAATTTTGTTATAAAAATTTTGTATAACATAATAACATATGCTGATATAATTTTGATATGACCTTCTAGTCAGGAAATCTAGTTTTCGCATTAGAATGCACGGGTTGTTAAGTATCGTAACTATACAAAATCTGAAATTTTGTCATATACTTTTTTGCAGAACAATAGAGTGTATCGTAAACATATTGTTGAAATATCCGAAGAAACCCGTTCAAATTACATTAGATTGAATTGTATTTATACAGTACAACAATACGATATTGGATTTCAAGTAAGATTCAGGTAAGTCAGAAGAAAAAATGTTATACAATATGGACCCCAGTATACTGCCTTAGGGAACACTAGCTCTTACGGTTAATCTATCAGATTTCGAATTCTGATAGTTAACCTGCAGTGAGCGATCATCAATTTTACAAGCAAACCTTCATGCCAAACACTGTCAAAAGCTTTCTCTATATCAAGAAGAGCAACTCCAGTAGAATATCCATCAGATTTGTTGAGCCGAAAAAATGATGGGTGGATGAATGCCCATGGCGAAAACTAAATTGCTCATCAGCAAAAATAGAATTGTCATTAATATGAACCATCATTCTATTTAAAATAATCTTTTCAAACAGTTTGCTTATTGAAACAAGTGATAACTGGAAGCTTCAGCTGGATTTTTTTCCGGCTTTAAAATTGGAACAACTTTGGCGTCTTTCCATTTCTCTGGAAAGTATGCCAATTGAAAACATTTGTTAAATAAATTAACCAAAAAAAGATAAAGAGCTCTCAGGAAGTTTTTTGATAAGTACATATGTAGAAAATACCATCATCACCCGGGGGTTTCATATTTTTAAATTTACTAGTAATAGATCTCACTTCATCCAAATTAGTTCCCAAGGAAGGGTCAAAAACATTCTCTTGATTCAGAATGTCTTCGAACCGTGACCCCACTTTTGGCACTTACGGCACTGAGTGAGGTTTTGGAAATTTCCCCCAGGCCTGCGGAAATGTTCCCATGTAACACGGACATGGGACATAATACAGGCCTTTTCCAAACTTTTCATATTATTTAGTTCACTTTTGTTTTGTTCACTCTTGAGAAATGCCCCTCTAAAAAGTACCAGAGTGGGATTTCTTTTTCATCTTAATTACTTGGACTGGCGCAAATCCAAGTAATTGAGAAATTTCATTTTTAATCTCATCCAGTGATTTATCATCACTGGGGAGACCTTTCAAGACGACTTTGGACAATCGCTCAGTTTTGTCGTCGTACGTGAAAAACTTATGCTGCTTCTCAGTTAAATACTGAAGAAGACGTTTGCGATCGTCAAAGGATCCTGGCAAAACGCGGCAGTCACCCTTCCTGGCAATCTGAAATGAAACCTTGATCCCCCGAAGGTTACTCAAAATCTCATTCCTAAAGCCAGAAAATTTGGCAACCGATACCACAATGGATCAATCAAGGTAACTCATTTTGCTCTCACCGCATCAAAACAACGGCGACACTGTATACGCATATTTCTATAGGCCTTTTCATGTGACACTGCCGAGACTGCGCTTGTTTACAACCGCTGAACAGGCCTGCAAGTCCGAAGCTGTCACTTTCATAGAAGAACTGTCAATTAACGATAAAAACAGCTGTTTTTAAACGTCACATGAAAAGGCCTATTCGTGTGTGTTTGACAGAACATGTCTACGGTGGCGCAATCTGCTCATTTCATAGCGGCAGTTTTTGCTTATTGATTGGTCCATTGGCGGAATGCTTTGCTTCTTCGCATGGATCGAATTACCTGGGCTAGAGGTAAATTCGATTTGCTCAATTTCGTCATGAATCAAATCGAACTGATTGCTCAGTTAGATAGGAAAAAATATATTTTGAATGTTAGAGTTAGAAGTAATGTCTGAAGTCTTCCTTCTATTTATTCCGCGCTTTAGTAGGACGGTCTTGAAACCTTGTTTCTTAGAAGGAAGTGGAGAATATTCAGAGACTCGCCCTTCCTTTTGTTTTTATTTATGCTAATTGCTGAGCGTGGAGACGTGACCTTCTAAGAGGGTTTTTCCCAGAACGGTGTCCCTGCAGGATTACCACCGCTTGTCGGAATTTTACTTCCGCAAACGGGTCCAACGTAAAACGAAGGCACGGGTCCAAGCAAAGATCGTAACGGGATCAGTAGGTACAAATAGCACTGAGAAGCACTGTTGAAATTAAAATAGCTTCGGGATGTAAAAAAAATCCTTCAGCAAAGAGAAAAAAGAACCACACAGCACGAAAGCATAATGCGGTCTGAAATATCACTTGATGTTTCAACCGTTTGAATGGAGATTGAGATTTCTATTCTGTCATACAAAAGTGGTCTAGAGTGCCGCAATACAAACAATTGACATGCAGTAAGCGATCGTTTACTGCCAATCCCTAAGCAATACAAGATTTGTTCTGCTACTACTAAGCAAAACCATTTTTTGTTCAGGATGAACCAAACGTCCATTTCATTGAACTTTTGTAGTAGATATACCCGCGTCATTTGTTTAGTGCATGTCTTTCTGCTCCATTTCAATTGAGAAGAAATGAAGTAGTCGTTTTTATCAAGATATTTTTCAAACTTAATGTAAGGCTTCTCTAGATTAATGTACCGCTATTTATACCCTTCGAGAAATGGCTTATACCAACTCTCAAAGGCGCGCCCCTCAATCAGTTTCAGCTCAACAATGAGTGGGATAATACTGATTTTGACCATGCATCTGTACTGTAGTTCAAACATATTTTTGTTTCTTCTTATGAGTTACGAATTCGTTTTTGTACAGAGATCTGATTTCATTGCGTTTGGCATATCTGAATCTCACCTTTACACAGAGCTCTAATCAGTCAGAGAGCAGATCCGCCAAATTCGTATCCGCTTCTTTCCTAATTAATCAGCGCTCTGGAGCTTAAGGCTCTATAAACCGTAATCAATCCGATAATGACGACGAACTTACCCTTATCATAATATATTCATGGCATTTCCATATTAATTTTTCACTTATCAAAACTAGCAATTACTGAGGAATTGCTGGAAAAACGGTAAAAACTGCGTGTTTCCTAGGCTGATATTCGTATGTTCTGTGGATCTTACTAAAGAACAATATAGAGCCTTTAAACAGTTGACATCATTAAAATTCCTTGCTATTCGAAAAATGAAACCCAGAGTACGGGAGGCCTTAGAGACTATGAAAGCAACATGTTCATTAAACGTCAGCTTAGTGTCTAATAATACACCTAGATCCTTGACAACAGTCTCTCTACGTAGTGTGGTTGATCCAATAGTATAGTCAAAGGCAATTGCTGAATGTTTACGAGAAAACGAAATGAAGGAGCATTTATCTGGATTGAGAACCATACAATTCAGCTGACACCAGTCAGTGAAGAGATCCAACTGCGATTGCAAAAATAGTGTATCTTGTACACCGTTTACGATCCAAAATAATTTGAAGTCGTCGGCAAATGATAGTTTAAAGCACTTGAGTAGCAAGTTAATGTCGTTCAGGTAAACTATAAAAATTAAAGGACCAAGATGGCTGCCTTGGGGAACTCCTGAAGTCACAGGGAAAAACGAAGAAACATAGTCGCCAATTTTTATCGCCATTTTACGGTTTCCTAAATAAGAACTGAGCCAACAGAGAATGGAACCAGAGAATCCAAGTCGTTCAAATTATTGATGTTATTTGTTAAATATGTTAAATATTTAAACATGTTATGTAAGCTTCTATTACATTCCGTTGTATAATTTTTTTAAATCGATAAATACCCATATATTTGATACACCATGAACATGTCTTATGATATGAAATAAACAATTCGTCAAGTCTGGCAACATTATGCATCAGCTGGCATATTTATACCACCCCAGTTGTAAACAACATTTATTCATCGCTGCTGAACTTTTCTGTACCAATTGCATCACTATTACAAACAAGTGATACAGTCATTAATTTTCAAAACATTTTGATGGAGTCTTGAGCCTTAACGGGCCAATGGAAAGCATTACCTGCCGTTGTCATACGTCACTTTTGCGTACAACCTGATGGGGCTGCACTTCTCAGTTTTTCACACATAATGGTCAACTTTGGAGCTGTAGATCTCGGCTGTCCGTGAACCGATTTTGCTAAAAATTTGACCAGAGCTCATTTTTTTTAAATATCTAGAATTCTATAGCTTGCAGACTAATGGCATGTTCAACAACAACTTGTATTTTCGTCGTTTATCCCTCTGACAAGCAGAGGATTTTTTGCGGCTTATCACCACAGAATGCATGTTCTCATTACTATCTTTTGTACTGCGTTGCGTTTTATCGTATTTTTTATATAAACATTAAATTAAAAACCAAGATTAATCCACCTAGCGGTGATGATGCCTTTCTCGCTCGTTCAAAATGGTTAATAAACATATATGAAAAGTCTAAAATAACAATTGGTGAATAAGACTTATTTTTCACATTTGTTTATACGAGATGAACCGGCCTAGGGTCGAAAATCTCGTAAATAAAGATAGATTGAATTGAAAATTCACATTTGTTTATACACATTGTAATAATTGCTGCCGAATGCAATTTGTTGCAAGCAAATCGGATGAGGTTAAGTGCCCGGAAAATGTGATGAGGTTGTGCAATTGCACAAATCGAGTTTCAGACATAGTATAAAAATTTGTATTTTGGCCATAACTTTTGAGCCCATTCCCCAGTTCGGCCTGATTTTTAATGTGAAACAATGGGACAGGATTCCCCGTTTAAATAATCGGTTCAGGATAAGATTTCGAAAAATGAGTTAGATTTTTTTGCACACACACGCACACACATGCACATACACACGCTTTTTCTGAAAATTCCGTTTTCAAGCCAGAATCCAGCTGAAATTGTTGTTTTGAATAATATGATTCTTCATATAGATAAAAATTCAGTTGACCATCCCCGTCAAAAATTGTATTTCGTTTCATTGTTTCAGTCGATTCTTTGGCTTATTTAAGGTCAACTTTCCCAAAGAAAATATGGGTTCTTTGAAGCCTCTAACTATTAAATCGAAAACAAAAACCGAAAACGTGTGCACGTGTTAACCGACCTGAAAAAAATCACTCGATGTTCGTTCAAAATCGGGCCAATCTTAAAAAACAGCACTTTTTCGATTTTTGTTTTAAATTTAAAAAATACTTAAGCGAATAAAATTTTTTGACGGGAAAGGTCATTTTTTGCTAATGAGTAGTTCCGTTTTTGTCATTATCATTCAAGCACTTTTCAACAAGATTTATGAATTTGATCTGATTTAAAAAAAATCTGATTAGAATTCTACTGGGGATGCTTTTCTTTATATGGAAAGCATTTCGCAGTAATTATGAATGTATGGTTAAAATTGATTATTTTGATTTCTAAACTGAACCAAAACTATTTATCAGATCACTCTACAGGTAAACTATCCAAGTACAAAATCTGATAGATTACGCGTGACAGAGCTAGTGTTACCAAAATCAGAGTTTTTGAGCTCATATTGTGCAATAATTTACATCGTAATGATTACATACCTGATATACTATCAGAAAATCGAAAATCGTTGCTTGTCTTCGTGTAATTTGTTATGGATTGTGGCAAGGATGTTTTCGATCATTAGTATTGTGCCTTGCAACAAAATGACAACTTTCGTGATCATTTTCCAAGGCTCTCAAAGATGTGAAAAATTTCTCCGCAGTACAAATAGCACGTGCTATCCAAGCATTCACCGCCGGAAAGCACCACGTGGCGGCCAAATTAAAAAAAATTTTCTGGAGGTATGTTGTTCTTAGGCGACTATCTGGCGCGTATTTTTCGTTGCGACCAAAAATGAGCGGAGGAGTAGATTTTTTTATGAGCGGTTTTATATAGGTTCGATAATTTAGTAGTTTGTCAATAACTCATTCCAGAGGTTAAATTTCAAACGTGATATGTGGAGGACTTCTGAAGCGAAGGTTTTTACAACTCTGCCTAATTGTTGTTTCTATTGCACTAATAACAGAGTTATAGCGCTAGTTGCAGTAACTTATTATACAGACTGATCGAAATTTTGTTATCATTTAGTATTAGTAACTAGTGCTTTAACTCTATTATTAGTTGAATCAAAACAACAAACTATTAGGCAGAGCTGTAGAAAAATATTCGCACTAGAACTCCGCTGTAACACGTTTTGACATTTAACCTCTGGAATGAGTCATTGTAGTTTGTCAATGATCGAACTAAGACTATTAAATGATCTAAAACATACTTGGATTATAGAAAAGTTTGGATACTTTTTCTACTGACTTCCTAAAATAGAATGTTTTCTCCGAATCCTTCCAAAACTCAGTTTCTCCTACATAATCCGAGTGCTTTACAAACGAAATTAATATCCTATGGAAAGAACCACGCGAATAAGGTTGATATAGCCATTTAAATGCGAGTGTTCGGAATATGAGTCATTTTCGCGACTTGAGTCAAAACGCTTTATATTTTTCAACACCCGATTAAATCCCACCGAACCAAAACACAGCACCTGGTGCGTTACCGCACGTATGCACAAGCAGCCAATGTCTTGATGCAGTGAAATAGTTATTTATTGCAAATCGCGTAGCCTCTTGTTCTTCGAACACTGCCCTCTCAAGAAACAAAGATAGCTCAGGGGTAACATGATAGGCTCTCAATCAGAGGATTTATGTTCGGTCCTCGTGTTAGCCATCTTATTTTTTTCAAAACTCATATTTTCTAGGAGTGTGGTATAATATTACGCATTGCAAGAAAAGTTTTGAATACTAGAAAATTCAAACAAAATTTTTGTCTTTAACAAATAATCAATGGAACCTAATGCTGTGTATTGTTTATATTTATATTCGAGACATTTCTATAATTGAATCCATCTGATTATTTGGGATATTTGAAAGAATTCAGGTCTGAACTTTAGATGATGAAGGAGGTAGGAAATGAAACATAAATGCATAAATTGAGAATCGATATGTACTCAACAGTTTTCTTTAATGATTGTTAGCAGAAACAAAATAGCTTTTGATTTACCTTGGTAGTAATCAAACTTGCCCACCGAGTTTCAATAGAGAGTAAACATAAGTGGAAAATTATATTCGATTGCTTCAATGCACAAAGAAAAGATGCCTTACTGAATAGAAAAGACAAAATTTTCAATCAAATTAGAAGCTTGCGAGTTTATGGGGCAGCAGACGCTATATCCAAGGAATTAAGACCGGGGATTTCCCTCTGCGCGTTATTTCCGCGCAGACATCCAAATTTTTCTTTTTTTCCGTAATACTCATGAACCAGTTTCCCCAAATCTCATTTGCTCGGATCAACATTCAACCCAGCTGAGCTAAAAATAGAACATTGCCGCACGCAATGCGATGTGTGTTGGTGATGCTTCATACGGCAATATTCATCCCGCATGCGTCCCGCGTCTTCCCGCACACCAGCTGCGCTCCCATATGGTGATTGAACGCCACAAAGAATGATGCATGCATATGCGTAAAAATAGAACAGAAGCACGGCTTGCCGCTGATGCTACGATGGTTAAGCCGACCTATCCACAGTGGCGGAAACCCAGACAAGCCCAAAACAAATCGTTCTTTCGTGAAGCTGATATTATTTCAAATTTGCACATTTAGTCAATGATAATTCCTCAATTTGTTAATTGTAGTTAGTAAATTTAATTGTTGGTGACTTGGTTCAAGTTGATGGTGTAAAGTATCTCCTAAACATATATGTATGGGAAAATTAAATTTGACTGAATTTTGTATCGGGAAAGATTCGGAAAGAGCTGATATGATGCATTGAAATATATATTTTGTCATTTAACAGTGGTAAGTTTGGCGAATTGCGCCTTGCTGCACCAAAGCGGGAAATTTACTGTTTCAAGGTTAGAATTAAGACGCTGCTGTGATCCTAAGTCATGGGTTTCCGGAAGTCTTTGGATAGCATACACACTTAAATCATTTCACAGATTTCGGTGAATTTTGCTTCAATTCACCGAAATCTCAACAGCAGATTTGTTCGGTAATTATTTCACCGATTTCTGCGATATTTTCTTTTGTTCAACTGTCAAAACTACCAAAAAATCTGTAAAAATTTTACCGAACAGTTCTGCTGTTGAGATTTCGGTGAAATTTCACAGAAATCTGCGATTTATTTTAAGTGTGCAGCATATGTCGGATAACTATTTAAATTTCAAAATGAATTCAGCGTTACAAAATTACTGTTGCTAAATTTTAAGCGCAATCGTAGGTTTAGTCGAGCATTTGTATGGGGGACCACCACTGCGCGACGGCACATTGCCATTCCTTCTTTTAGGCGCATTCGAACGGGAGAGCGTTGAACGTGTTAAACAAAGCACGATGCTTTTTGAAATTGCTATACGAGGACTGAGGAGTATTTACAGGCTGTTATATAGGGTATTTGTGCTTTTCTTAGCGCTTGATAGCAATAAGACATGAGAAAAGTTATATCTATTAGAGCATCATTACTGGGCGCGAGTGTTTTGATCATCCTCGCAGCGCTGTCATTTTAGTTTAGTCACTCTTTTTCGCACTGGTCACTATTTTCGGTTGGTGGTTTGGTGGCTGCATTCCGTACAGGTGACATTTAATAGTTCATCAAATAGCAGCGCTGTTATCGCGCTACCAAATTTGATCACCTGTCCGCTGTAGCGATCGGAAAAGTGTCAAGTAATGATACTGCGCTGCCAAACGGCTTATACTCGCAATCTTGCTCTAAGTTAATCTATTGAAACTGTATATTTTAATAACCAACGGTAAAAGCTAATATTTTCTTTTCTCGATCCATTAATACATCCAGAATAGGAATCGGTACCCTAGCAGGATAAACTCTGATGCTTATAGAGGTAATGAATATATGCCCAATTCGATGATTTATATTTGTATGTATCTTATCACATGCTATGTGTATCGATGGTGCTGTGGTGTAGTAGCCGCTTCCCGATCAAGAGATCACGAGTTCGAATCCAGATTGGAGCATTTTGCTTTTTTTTTGCACGTAAAAACAGTTTTTTGGCCATAACTCCGAAACGCAAAGTTCAATCGATCTAATTTTAAATAGGAACCAATGGGACTGCATTCCGCGTCGAATGCAACTTGTTGCGAGCAAATCGGATAATGATAAATGCCCAAAAACGTGTCTCATTTTGTACACATACACACACACATACATACATACACACATACAGACATCACCTCGATTCGTCGAGCTTAGTCGATTGGTATACAACGCAATGGATTTCCGAGCCTTCTATCAAAAGTTCGGGTTTGGAGCAGCTCTTTAGCCTTTCCGTATACTTAATATACGAGAAAGGCAAAAAAGTGGCTACCGGAAGAAACGAATGAAGCTTTTATGTGCATATCTAGTGATGTATTACACGAAGTCTCAAACCGTTTCGTGTGCACTACAACCTTCAAGCCTGTAAAAGAATCTGATGGCGATATTGCATAGGAAACCGAAGTTCGGGCGCATCCAAGAATAGCTTTCGAATGGCATGAAGTGGAGTGTCCTGGGAGATAAGAAGCTAAGGGCATGTAGACAGTAAGTCAATTCATGGGAGGTAAGTGACTTTAGAGCACACAAAAAGGTTAGTACAACTTCTATTCTATTATTTTATGTAGCGCAGCGTATGCCAATTTGAAAGAATAAATCCGGTGAGGATACCTTTGTATTTATATGCAATAATCTTATTTACCGTAACAACATTGTTTCTGTTGACGAAAAGCAGTACATGGCTCATACGATTGATGTGACTGGGAGTACGTGCTTCATAAAAATATGACCATATATTTTTACACGTTCTCTCATATCTATATATTTCCGAATATTAACATATATTTGTGAGTATTGTAATATTGTTAGACAGTGGAAAGCAGTGACTGACAACTTCATGTCTTAAGTTCTGGAACCAAGATTCGAAAGTGGCGTATGATATAGAACACTAGATTGCACTGAGCACTTATTGTTTCAGTTGCATTAAATTAAAATACGATTATTCCATTTTATTTACTGATCTCTAACAATTTAGAGCTATATCACAAAGTTTATATTCTCTTGATTTGTTCACATGAATATTTGTGCTACTTTGAGTTACAACAACGCATGTAGTTCGGATCTCGAACTACGAATATAGCAGTAAACATTCTTCAAAGTTTTTCTGAAACACCGCCAAAGGAGCTTAATGATCGTATTGCTCCCGGGTGTGTTTTACGCAATTTTACCCTCTCTTTTGCTCATTAAACAATCATTGTCAATTAAGAGGGGAGATCAATGAAATTGGGGAGCGTAGACAAATCGGTGGCAAACCGTTTGATCTCTCGTAGCATACACAAACAAATATAGTTTCCTTTTTTTATATTTTCAAATCTATTTTTATACGGTTATTAATAATTCCAAATCTTTTGAAAAGTATAGGTATACAATTTTATAATTATTTTCATATTATGCCATACGTTTTCATATAGGTAAACGGCAGATATTTCCAGCAGGCTTTTATGTTCACCGTAACAATTTGTTTCTACAATCCTCCATGAATCCTTGGGTTTTGGCATATAACATCACTATTGTTAGTATCTTTTACTGTTTATAATCATTATCGGTATTATACAACTATACTTTTTTTAAATTATATTATATATTCTATATTATATCATATCATTATCATCATACCTATGTATGTATATATTTGCTCTTGAATGTGTTGATCTAAATTTTCATTCTTTTTAATTAATTATTACAAGGACTGTCATATTGGGAATGCACGAATTGGAAAAATTGTATGATAACCAAAATTTTAATGTACTGCTTCCAAATATAGAAATTTAAAACAAAAGGTGTATTAAATGATAGATTTTAACATAATAGTTCATTTTTATCTTCAAAAAAAAAAAAAAATATGCTGACTTTTAGACATGTTATGTCTGATTGTCTCTTCTACTTAAACTGAATCTTCCATGTCTTTGTACTATATATATATATATATATATATGTATATATATATATATATATCATTGTAAGTGATTCGTCCCAATTACCGGATCCTGAATGACTATCATTATATCTAAAAAATAATACCCCGCGCCAACAAGGAGGTATATTCCAACTCCGGTCGAAGGAAATGCGTTTCATTCAGATGTTGCAGTTCAATGCTAGTTTTACTTATATTATTCAAATATATTTTCAGTACATATGATAACTTCATCACATAATTTATCTTTCCAGTAATATTCGCATGACTACGAGGAAATCCCATAATAACTGAAATGTTACTTTTCAGCTTCCTAGTTTAACACAAATGAAGAAAAAAAAATCATAAAATACTATCCAATGTAATCGAATAATCAATAATTGTTTTCAATGCATTCATAATATAGACTGTTTGATCTCAAAATCCACTGTATTTTTTTATATCATTTATTAGTGATACGCTGAGCGAATTAAAAATAGCACAACAATGATTTTTATTATTATTTTCTAAAATTATGAACATGGTAATTTCGGTTAATTAATTATGAATGATGAATGTAATGAATGAATGAATGTAAATTTGGTTCAGAGTATAAACAAATTCGGTTTCGCAACTTTTCATTGCATTACATTGATATTAATGCAGAACATTTACATTAAGGCTGAAAATTCATGACAAAAGATAAGAATAGCACCACTTCAATGGTTAGCAATATTTCAACAAAACCATATTTTAATTCATGGTTTAATATTATGTGAATACAAGTCATTCTTGGGAAATTAATGTCATGTCATTATTGGTTTTTAAATTATTTTGTCATTGAAGGAAAAAAGAAGAAAGATAAGAAGTCATTATTTTTATAATATTCATTATATTCATGCTATATACTTTATATTTCAAATGTTCATATGCAAAGACCTGTGTCCTGTGATTGATGTGAAAAGCCAATTGCATTGCACTAACGTTATTTGAATTCTCGATAAATTGGTGTCCAGTTGTTTTTATAATTTTATAGGTACATTGTATTGTTCATACCAATTTATTTCTGATAATCTCTCAATACATTGGTTACATTCAATATTTTTAGTACCTATGTTGTTTATATTTATAATGTTTATTAGTTTCATTTATTCATTATATTCATCAAATAAATTATACCTATACTAAAAAAATGCTTTATATTTATTATATTATTTTAGGATATTAGTTTTTAAGGCTAAACAACCTGGATATGACCAAGATTAAACAAATTTTAGCTTCCCGTACGAAAGGTCAAAGCTGGGTGGGTTTCACTATATTTTGGGTAGTTTTTTTTTCTTTCGTGTATATTGTAAATTTCTATGATCATTTTTCAGTGGATTTATGGCTGGTTATGCCGTCAGAGATAATTGTTCTGATACAGGCCCGAGGTCCAGTGATAGCAGTATTCTTCAACCGAAACGCCATCGTATTATGTTGTGCTTACAGGAAGTAGTTGTACACCGAAACATCACCGTAAATTTACAATAATTTAATTTAATGTTTCAGAATAATGTACGGAAGCACAGTAGCCTTCCAGGATTATCGGCTAGATCACTTTTTCATATATTCTCTACACATGCCTAAATTTCCCATACAATATTACTGATTTGACTGTAAATATATGAAATGGGGTTGGGAGGGTGCATCAGGGCATCAATGAAGTTACAACTGGACAATGAAGTGGTAGCCAATCGGAGTCAAGGAAGGAAAGTATTAGTCGTTCGCGTCTATTACTTTTATCTCCAACAGTTGTTAACCAGTTGACGCGCCCTTCTTCAAACAAACCATCCCGTGGAAAGCTTAAAAAGTATTGCAAATTTCATTATTCTTTTTGTTGGATCATTCTGCTGGAAGGAGATTCTCATTTTCCCGTGGGTTTCGTGTAAGTGTCTCTGCTTACAGGTCCACCGCCCCCATTTTTGGCCCTTCATACAGCAATATGTTGAATTCAAAATGATATTGAAATTTGACCTTACTGTAAAGTGGAACCGCATGCAGAGCAAGACTCCAGCCAGGATGGTGGCTAACTACATACATACATACATACGTTGCGTTTTATCGTATTTAGTCCACGCTACAAACTATAACATCAATAATTTTGCCCTGCAGATAGTTGAAAGACTCGAATTCTTACCATTTAAAGTTAAACTGTAAGCAGTGGAAGCATCTTTTTAAGCCATAAAATATAAGTAATAAAAAATTCCCTCGGTGCCCACCGTCCTAGGCTGAATTAATCTAAATGGCGGAGTCTAAATGGCGGGACCTTATCATATTGCCCTTGAAAAAACAAGAAAATAAGAACTGTATCAAAACCGATACTGCATTGCTTCTTAATAGTAGTGGAATAATTCGACATGTACTTATACACTAAGGATACGAGTAACGCTACAATAGATCTACAGTGCCACACCCCATCAAGAAAAAGGATGTTTTTGGGTTGGAAACATTCTCGATTCTCTTGACATAGAGTATCCGTTATACTTGCCGCACAAGACTCAATCATGCAATAGCAGGCGTAGAAAATCTTTCAATTAATAACTGTGCAAGTTCATGTAGGATATTAAATAAAAAAATATGTTAAGTTCTTGTTGATCAGTTTTTTCCGTGTCTCTGTTTTATTATTCCGTGTATTATGAAGCTCTGGCCATCCGGAAGATGCTCCCTGCCGAACCACAACTCGAGGACGATGCTACGCTACACCGTTATTGACGTCAAAAACCCGGATGAGCAGCTGAAATACCCCAAACCTAAATCCCAGCCCTGTCCATCCTAAAATTACGCAATCTAACTTTGAGTCGCTACGAGTACCTTGGTATATGTCCCTTTCCCCTTACTTACTGTCAATAATAATGATATAGATTGTAAATATCATAAAGAGTATCGGCTCCGTTAGGTGTTATACATGCCTGAGCCTGTCAAATAAATGCAACCCTAACAGCACACATGTTTCACATAAGTTATTGGAACTCATATGTGATCAGATTAAGTTACAATCAAGTTGCTGCAACCTGACTCGGGAATAGATAAAAACGAGCAATGGGTAATGTTTTTAACGTAACCGCGAGTAGACGTAGGACTTGTATAAACGTAACGTATTTACATTTATTTTCTAACTTTTGGATCTATGGAGTTTGATTATAGGTATTGATATTGAAAACGACAACTTCCATGCTGTGTAGAATTATTAGCAATTTGTTTATTCAAAACGTCTGGAAATTAGAATTGCTTTGTTTCTAACTATTAAGCCCTTATTTACTCAAGCAAATGTAGGGCATTTATAGATTTATTATTGATGATAGTATTTGAAGTTTAAAAATTCTATTAATAACATTTTTAGACTTGGTCAAAATTAGCTATTTTGGGGAACTGTCCCGTTTTCCAAGCAAAGAAATACAGCACCAATTTCATTGCTTCTTTTTGCTAACATGCGTGCTTACCGCTAAAAAAATCACAACAATAAGAAGCAAGTCAAGGATCAGTAACCCTACTAAAATAGAGGAGGTACTGCTAATACGTCAACGAAAAAATATTTAATGTTTTGATTCCATACTCCGAGTCTACGGCAAGTTTATTAATAAGATAATGTTTATTTAAATATTTTTCTTGAAATTACTTTTTGCGGACTTAACATGTAATACAGCGAAATTTTCTAATCTAAAATGGATATTAACTCTGTTTCTGATTGTGCATCTTTAATTTCTAATGTCTTCTGCGAATAAATGAAAGTAATTATTTTAATCAAATTCTTATTTTCATCAGTGTAGTTGATTTTTTTGCTGGGGAATCAGAACTGTTATAGTATAACCAAGTTTTGCGTTTTCCAAGTGCGTGTCGTTTAGTTCCAAGCACAACTTAACATATGGTCAGTCATATGCCATGACTTGTACCCATCCCGAGATTATGTGGATTTTGAAACCAATCACTGTTCGTGGATGAGCAGACCAATTCTCTAATTTTATTCGTCTTCATCTACCACCGCTGCCCTCTCTGCCTCAGCCATCATCGACCTCTAGCCGTGAACTCCGAGCGATGCGATGGGTGATTGCATCCATCGCAACCGACACAACTGCATCCGACCATGATCAAGCACCGAATGACAAAAAACTGTGCCCACTTCTTTCATGTATATTCGCAGACACACTGCCTACCGCTGGTGACTGCACAGCGACGACACAGCGAACGAACGAACGAAACGAAAAATGCGCGAGCAAAAAGTACGTCAGTACGCGCTGCTGTCACAAATTGTAATGACTCGCACACGGCAGGCACTGCTTCTTTTATACACAAAGAAAATCTTGCGGTGGACCCGAAGGCATGCATGCATGACATACCGCATATTGATGTCCGTGTTAGGAATGCACGGGATTGGTTACATATGAAATTTTTGCTGGCTTTGACAAGAATTAAAATTTTCAATAGCTTATCGTTAATAATCTTAAGTGTCCGAGTCGATTAATATATAAAACCTTAAAATCCATCGAAAGATAAAGGCGCTAGTAACATTCAAAATCTTCCCTCTCAGCGTAACGCTCTGGATTTCCAAAAATCTAAATGACACCCAGTATAGTAAAGAAAGACGTAAGTCCTACGTCAAAAAATCCTATTGGAATGTGGAGCCATATAAGAAGACGCCTTCTGTACATGCCTCCATACAGAACTTTAAACACAACAAACAGTTACTGTTAGAAATGTTTTCTTTTTAGTGAATCAACACTTAATTAGCGTATCAGCGAACATGGCTCCGACAAGCAATAAACGAGAAAAAGGACACCAGGCCACTGATACACTTAATATCCCTTAACGAATCGATCCCTTTTAAACATTCATAGTTATTATAAATCTTAACTATAAATAACGCGCAAACGTCATTATAATTAAGAATGGCAACTTTCTATAGGAGTCAACTCATTATAATCAGGTCAAGTTCAGCCTTCATCTTGATAGCTAAACTGCATGCCAATCGTACTATACGCTCCGAAGTCTATATTCCACAGACCGGTGCGGGCGGTCCACCGTCTCAATCGACTGTGTAACGAACCTTGTGTTGTTTACTTTCCACTACTCTGCACGCTAGTAGAACCAGACCGCGTCAAGTGTTTTGATTGATTCACAAATTGTCTGTCTCCCGGCCGTTTGAGAAGCCGCTCGGTAGTGGAATACCTTGGAGTGTAGTGTTTGGACATGCCTACATAGCCTCGATGCGAATCGGTAAATCGAATACGCGCTTTATTATTGTTGAACTAGTCCCAACGTACTGTGACTGACGCTGGCAAACTGAGGCCAATTATATTTCGGTTAGATTAAGCACCAAAATTGGATTCTTCAGAATGTTTGGACATGGTCAGTACAAACTGGAGAATATCTCTTTAACATGGGATGTCAACGCACAAAGAATCCGCATTATTTATCTGGTTTCTTCGTCATTGATTTTTATTGGAGATGTAAGAATTTTAAATTATAACTACACCCTCGCCTTGACCGCAGTGCCTCCACATGCTGCATATCCATGCAAGGTAAAGGTCTGGCTGGAGAAGGGACGAGCAATCAACAGCGGCAGCCAGCGCCCAAAACAAGAAGTCCGAAGTGAAAGAGAGAGCGCAAAGGCGATTTTATAATCGAAAAGCAGCGTGCCTATTTCTTGTTTTCCTTCACATGGGCACTTGACTCAGTGCAGCGCGGTATTTTGATGGCAGTTTGCTTCAGCGTATGTGTGTTGCGTAGTGTTCAGTGGCGTGCGCTGCCTTATGCAGTTGATTTGAAAGTAGGTACTCGGTTGGAAAGGTGACGTTCTATTTGTTGCTTGAATTGAGGTTAGCCAAATAATTAGTAAATAATAGTTTTGAACTATAGTTATTCCAGTTGAGCTTTCGCGAAAATAGGATTTTTTTCCTATTTTTTGATGTCGCGGCTACATCACAAGTAATGCGTGTGATGGCGCACAGCAGTGGCACAGACGCGCACCAAATTCGATTGCCGCGAGCGCTTACTTTGATTTTTAACTAGAACTATAATATAATGAATCGGGCTGATGAGAAACCTTCACACATTTATATACCCTCCTATTGGAAACCCTCCAAACGCCTATGAACATACTGGTTCCAGCACACAGATCTCCGCCGGACAGACGTGCTGCTTGCCCCAGCTCCCCAGCGCAACAAGTGAGCAGTCAGCAGTGCACAATTCCACACCTATTCCAAGCACGTGCTTTTCTGTGTTTGTGGCGCTCGCGAACGACTACGACGACGGTAGCGTAAAACGCAAACAGCGACGCTGGCTGCTATAGTCCTCAGCGCAACCAGCCAGTCGTCAGTGATCAAGTGTAAATAAAGAGAAAAACTGGAAACCAAAATACACGACGGCGGCGACTATACGATGACGATGAATCCGCGCTGTGGAATCTATAGTTGAGTCGATTAGTTGAGTTAAGGCATCCGTGCAGGTTGGACGTTTGTGCAATAACGTTTTTTTTCGAGTTTTTATTTCTTTATCATCATATCGATATAGTTTTTTCGGTTTGTTTTGTTGAGTACGTGAACCGCGATTCGTGTGGATATGATCGATCGGTCGGTTATGCGACGGTGAAGGGACGTGATCGTTGTGGGTTATGATTCAGAATTATTTTAGTGTAGCGTAAAGCCGTTTATAACGTTAACCGTGGAAGTTGTTAGTGTTAGTAATCGTCTGTTTAGTCTACTGCTTAGTGTACCGCTGCACCTAAGTGACAACGACTAACGTCGTAGACGCACGTTTGGGGATAGTGTCGATCCTCGGTTATGGAATATCTTCATTACTGCTAAGATTAGTGAGTAACTCAAACAACAGTGTCAAGCATACGAAATTGGAGCAGATTGATGTAAAGTAATCGACATCTTTTAACAATCAACAGCGACCGTGGAATACAGCATGTAAGAGAAGGAGTCGAGTCTTTTCGAACATTTCTACACACTTTTTCGGAAATGTTTTTGTGAAAGTTTGCGGCATTTCGCTGGTATTAAACATTGTGCGACCGGTTTGGGATACAAGTCTGTCAAGCCACACGTCTCCGCATCCCCTGCTTCATTCGAGTGAAACTTCAAAACAATCGTGTGAACACCAGATGCCAAGTGATTGCTTATGATTTTGCGGGTATCTCAATAAAGTCTGGTGGAGCTTGTTTACAATTCGAAGAAGAAACTTCCGGCGTCTCAAAAGAACGGGTTTAGTGAATGGATGTAAACAAATATCCGAGAGAAGGTTTTGAAGGTGCCAAAAGTGAAACATACGTGTGATTCTGTCGCTTACTCTGGTGATCACCCATCAGCAAATTCATTCAAAGGGAAATAAAACGGAAAACAAGAACGGTAACGTTTGTAAACAAACGATTTAGCATGGTGCAAAAGTCACGTGTTCAGCTAAAAAAGTCTTGTTGAGTTTGGAAACCTACTCTTAAATCTTCCTCCTGCATTCAACATTATAAAATTTGCTTCAATTCGCTTATTACTGCATGTGTTGTGTCCGTTAGCCAAGTCTAGTGGCTGCGAAGTGATGGTTATTTGCATCAGTGGGGAATCATTGTGAGGAAGTATAGGGGAGCAATCAGCTGTGTTTAAAAATTGTGGAGCTCTTTGTATCATCGACGCTTGAGACCAATATATTGAAACGTGAATTTGATTTGGTTTTGGTGTTGCGTTGATTTGCTTCATTGGATGCAATCAAAAAGTGACAGTGGATGAAAGAAGGCAAAAAAACGAATAATTGGAGGTGCAAACGAAGAAACTCAAGAACCCGCGACGTCGAAGGCTGATAAGAAGATAACACATGTAAGTATTTGTTTTGCGTGTTCGGGGATGGCTACCGAAACTGTCATAGGGGGTCATGAACTATTCACGTAAGAATTATGAAGGGCTGGTGTTTTCCTAGGCTACATATAAAGAGTGTAGAATTTGTTTATAAGGTTTATAAATACGTAAAAATTTCCGACGTAATTGATGCAAGATCCCTGGGGCTTTTTAGAATGCTGTAGAGGCATAAACGTATTGTGTTGACTTTGATTATCAGGAAATATAGAGGCCTTTGTCGTCAGAGGTTTTAATAATCGATTGTTTATTGATAAGCTCATCGGCCTTCTTTGTCACCTAACTTCGTAACATATTCATATACGGCTATACTGTGCACTGTCAATTTTCGAAAGAATTTTAGACAGTGAGTAATACTCACTTAGACTTCGTAAACTAATATATTTCTGGCATAACGGACGTAAGGCATAATATACGTTAGACATAATGGACATTAAGCAATATCGGCTTCAGTCCAAATAAAATTAGGAAGATTGCTAGATTCGGTACCTTGGGAGAGTTGACCCCCTTCCTTGTTTTACTGAGAACAAAAGTATAACCTTACCAATTTGCTTGTATTAAAGGAGGAGAAGACCGCTAGCTGTCATCTTGAGCTTGAGCTTGAGCTTGATTGACTGCTCGTAGTTGCTACTCCATTATGACCAGATCAGCCGTTCTTGCACAGGGAACCAACAGATGTTTGCTTGGGACTAGCACACATCTTCAATGTACAAGTACTGGTGATCTCATTTGTTAGGTCATACTGGCGCCTGCCACGTCAGAATGCAAGTCAATATAGGGAAGGGGGAGGAAATGATGATGCAGTCACTCGCCCACTGCAAGCCGAATATACCTCTGCACTTGCCACGAGTTTATGCGGAATTTGTTGGAATTTCTGGGTTAGGTTGGAGGGGCAGAGGTCCGTCTTGGTTAACGAGCTGCCAATGTGATAGATAGGAGAAGGTAACTGATGGAATTTCTAATTGGATGTAGGAAACGAGCATTTCCAATTCTATCAGATTACTGATAGAATACTCAAGTTGAAGGTATAGGAATAATAATGAAAACGGTATGGAAGTCCATTTCCAGTTCTAGCGATTGCTAGAACATGAGAAATAAAGAGAAAGATACAAAGTAGGAGAATGGAACGGACCTGGGATTGAACCCACGACCTCCTGCGTATGAGGCAGAAGCAGTAGCCATATGACTACCAAGCCCGCTGAGGAGAAGACCGCTAGCTGTCATCTAGAGAAAAAGTAGAATCATGGAAATATCACACAATGTGGTACAGGTCGGACTCAATTATCCGGAGACTCGATTATCCGGGATTCAATTATCCGGAATATTTTTTTCCTCGATTTTTTTTTTATTTTAATTTTTCAATTTCAATATTATAATACTCAATATGATTATTTTAACAATATGGGACGTATCTAGGGTGTGGGAGGGTGTTGAAAAAGAATTTGTTTTGTATAGTAAAATTTGACTATTTCAGGCTTGTAGGGGAACTGCCCCGATCTCCATCTCACTGAACATATATTCATCTCATCGGAAAAAAAGAAATTACAGCACCAATTTTGTTGCTTCTTTTTGTAAACATGCGTAAACATCACAAAAATTGGCAATTGATTTCACAGGAATCAAGAGTGTGTGATTTTTTCATCAAAATTTGACGTTCGGCTGGTGAAATTTTTGAATTGAAAAGGAAAAATTGAAAATTATATGGAATCCTTCAGCATCTCCAACGGTATGTAAGCTGCCTAGTACGAGGAGACGATGACATCGTCGATCAATCGTGAAGCACTTCTGCATTCTGGTTCCCAAAGCTCAAACTAACCACGGACTGGAAAGCAACGATGTGAAGGCCGAACGAGGAAACCATGGAGAAGTCGCAGTCGCTTGCCGTTAGGATATCTAAAGTACAGTTGCAGCAGGAAGAAATGTACTGATGGTAAATGGTTTGACCAATTCGGTGAGTTCATTCCAATATACATTAGGGTAGGGTGATTTAAATGCTTTTTCTGAGGATTTAATTTTATTTTTTGTGTGTTTGTTGGGTGTTAAAAGTTGTGAATCCTCTATTATCTTCCAAGACCTTGCGTAATCAACATGCAACATATAAGTTTCTGAAATGTTGCACTAAATGGATTGTAATCAAAGGGTGTATTTTTTTTTCTCAAAGCAAGTTTGACATTGTATTTTAACGGATCGTTGCTATAGTGACGTTTCCAGTGATTATTAAGTACGCCCAGTTCTAACTCATATTCTATATAGTTCGTGCCTTAAAGTTAAAGCCATCGACAAAACCAAGTAGTTGCGTATACAATTAATTTCGACTGTAGTTTAATGCTTCGGAGATGGCTTTGCAGTCTTGGCGGGGTCAAGGCACTGTTGTTTGACAATCAATGGTTCAGCAGAGCCACAGTTGACGATGGACCTGTAGGAGTTGGGTCCCTAGGGAGGGTCCCAGACGAGCCGAGGCGTTGGACGGGATTGGATAGCAGTGTTTTGATTTTGTCGGGACTGAGAAGCCATCTCCGAAGTTGAGTATACATGCAAAAATCAGAATACTCGCATGAATTATTGTTCCTCGTATCACTCCTACATAAGCGGTTGCTCTTATTACCAGTTGGAAATAATGTTCATCCATTGTATATTCATTGTACTTTTTGAATGGATTATACCCGATTATAAAATCATTCTCATTATTTTCTAATTTTTTTTACATTAAACTGGATGATCCCAAGTCGGGATGTACCCCTTTTCTATTCAAATAAAGCCATTTTACGATTGGCGACAGTGTACCTGTTATTTTAATTACTAATATTTTAGCTGGTGGACATAATGACAGACAGAGCCCATAGAGATTGATTTTTTCCAACCTGGAAACATCCCCGATCGGATTGAGAATCTAACTCGTCTTGGAGTAGGCAATTCAAGGAGAGATTACATTAATCGCAGGTTAAAGTTTATTAGAATTAAAGATTCTCTTAAGCTGAACACCGGTAGCGGCAATAGAACGCGTTTAAAGCGATCGAAATTGAAGTAATTATTTTTTTCAATAGCATAATATTTAGCATAAATGAATTGTTGATTGAACTGTAAATTATTGATTGAGAAATCTCATATTAACTTCAGCTTTAAAATAGATTCCCCATGAGAAAAAATATTATGAACAGGATATAAAAGTTGCACCTTAAACTAGATTATTTCATTCATTGATTTTTTATACCATTTTGTGAACACGTGACAAGATGCGGTTTACGTGACAAGATTATGTTATGTTAACGGCAATAAATGTTGTCCATGGTTTTGGACAACTAATTACAAATGCATTATAATGAAAAGATACAATTGTAGTTTTTCAAGCGTTAGGAAATTCAAGAACGTAGCACGTATTAATGTCTGTGGATGTACATAATATCATTTATATATACCTAGACAAGAGCGAATCATGTTTTCAAAGAGGGGCAATAAGTACACTCAATCCTTGACATAAATACTTTTAGTTTGAATTTGACATTAGCAATGCGGGGAGGGGTTTTCCATATATGATTCTTCTCTTCTCGTTTCAGAGAGCGAGCAATGGCGCTTAAACCTAGGCTTATTAGCCAGGGCAAGTCTAATACCTTGTCCCATCCCAGGAAGTTAAACATCTAGGAAAACGGAGTGACATAAATTTCTTAGCATGGTCACTCCCAACGTTTGAATAAACTTATCATATCATTTGCTTATGATGATATTCCAAAACTAAATTCCCTACCAACCATCCAACTCCTTGACATCTATGAGGGCGTCGGTGAGTCGCTGGCCTCTCACTAAGTAGATGTCATATCATCATTTCCTTTCCTTCCCTAGTAACGGAGAAGATGGGCGTGGCCGGCAATGGTAGTTTTCATGCTTTATCATTTTGGACCTCCAATTGGGTTGCTATTAATTCCCAAATAGTAATCCATAAGCAGTTGGGGTAAGAAAGTTAAAGAATATACATGACAGCTATCAGTATGCAATCTACGAAATACTCCGTTACAACGCAACGCAACGCAACGCAACGCAACGCATGCGTAAACATCACAAAAATTGCTTTCCATTGCTTTGTTTTTGGTGGGATGAATATCGGAGCCATGAGATGAATTCCAGGAGCAGTTCCCCTATATCAAATTAATGAATTCAAATGAATATATTACTATTATATTAAGGTGACTCGGGGAAGCACTACACACCGTGTTATTCTTACTATCTTTTGTCTCTTTCTAGCATTATCACCTCGTATCTTTGGGGCGGCATATTTCGGTTTTCAGTTGTTTGATGTAACTGTAAATGTATCAGCATGTAGATTGCGAGTAAGCACGCGCAACTGATACTTTTTCAAAATCATTCATTTCATTTATTTAGTCTACATCTAAACGGATAACACTGAATCAACAATTTGACGCCACAATACACAGTTCGAGGCTGCATTAGGGCAGTTCACATTTTAAAAATGTTCGCAAATTCCAACTCCCATATGTCTATTAGCATCATTTTTATAATATAGGAGTCCTGGCAAAATTTCAGGCAATTCGGTGGCCATTTAGGGGTGGCGCGAAGTCATTTTATGTTTATATGGAAATTTGTATGGGAAAATCTTTAAAAAAAAATCAAATCCCCCTACAACTCTTAAATCGTAATGAATTCAAATAAACATCCCCAACCTTTATTTTTGGAATCTATTTGAGCTCAACCAGTGGATAACTCATTAATTTTTATTTATATTTCCACTGCTACATTGAGGACAATTACACCATTTTAGTCATTTATCCCATATTCACACTGTCAATAGAACCGTTCAATCCACTCATAAATAATGTGTTATCCGGAGGTCTCATTTATATAGATTCCAAAAAGGTAGGTTGGGGATGTTTATTTGAATTTATCACAATTAGACAGTTGTAGGGAGACTTGAATAAATTTTAAGTTTTTCCCATACAAATTTCCATATAAACATAAAATGACTTCGCGCCACCCCTGAATGGCCACCGAATTGGCTGAAATTTTGCCAGGGCTCCTATATTATCAAAATGATGCTAATGGACATATGGGAGTTGGGATTTTCGAACATTTTTTAAACTTGAACTGCCCTAGGCTGCATCTCTCCATCCTCGGATACGCCCCACGCTCGCCAAGTCGTTTTGTACCTGGTCTGCCTATCTCGCTCGCTGCGCTCCACGCCGTCTCGTACCTGCCGGTTCGGAAGCGAACACCATCTTTGCAGGGTTGCTGTCCGGCATTCTTGCAATATGTCCTGGCCACCGTACCCTTCCGGCTTTAGCTACCTTCTGGATACTGGGTTCGCCGTAGAGCTGGGCTAGCTCGTGGTTCATTCTTCGCCGCCACACACCGTCTTCTTGCACACCGCCAAAGATGGTCCTAAGCACCCGTCTCTCGAATACTCCGAGTGCTTGCAAGTCCTCCTCGAGCATTGTCCATGTTTCATGTCCGTAGAGGACAACCGGTCTTATTAGCGTCTTGTACATGACACATTTGATGCGGTGGCGAATCTTTTTTTCCGCAGTTTCTTTTGGAGCCCGTAGTAGACCCAACTTCCACAGATGATGCGCCTTCGTATTTCACGACTAACATTGTTATCAGCCGTTAGCAAGGATCCGAGGAATTTCCGACCACCTCGAAGGTATCCCCGTCTATCGTAACACCGCTTCCCAGGCGGGCCCTGTCGCGCTAGGTTCCGCCCACAAGCATGTACTTTGTCTTTAAAGCATTCACCACCAGTCCAACTTTTGTTGCTTCACGTTTCAGGCGGGTGTACAGTTCTGCCACCTTTGCAAATGTTTGGCCGACAATGTCCATGTCATCCGCGAAACAAATAAATTGACTGGATCTGTTGAAAATCGTACACCGGCTGTTACACCCGGCTCTCCGCAAGACACCTTCTAGCGCAATGTTGAACAACAGGCACGAAAGTCCATCACCTTGTCTTAGTCCCCGGCGCGATTCGAACAAACTGGAGTGTTCGCCCGAAATCTTCACACAGTTTTGCACACCATCCACCGTTGCTTTGATCAGTCTGGTAAGCTTCCCAGGGAAGCTGTTCTCGTCCATAATTTTCCATAGCTCTACGCGGTCTATACTGCCTTGAAATCAACGAACAGATGGTGCGTTGGGACCTGGTATTCACGGCATTTTTGAAGGATTGGCCGTACAGTAAAGATCTGGTCCGTTGACGAGCGGCCGTCAATGAAGCAGGCTTGATTACTTCCCACGAACTTATATAACGTTCTATAACGTTCCACGTTCTGCCGGGTATCTTGCTGCGTCCTTTTCCTCCAGAATCTGTCTGCACTCTTCGTCGAACCAATCGTTCCGTCGACTTCGTCCCATATACCCGACGTTGTTCTCCGCTGCGTTGTTAATGGCTGCTTTGACTGTATTCCAGCAGTCCTCCAGAGGGGCCCCATCGAGCTCACCCTCTTCCGGCAACGCTGCCTCGAGATGCTGCGCGTATGCAGTGGCGACATCAGGTTGCTTCGGTCGCTTCTGATCGTACCGTGGCGGTCGTCGGTACCGAACATTGTTGACGACGGATAGTTTTGGGCGCAGTTTAACCATCACCAGATAGTGGTCAGTGTCGATGTTAGCGCCGCGATATGTCCTGACGTCAATAATGTCGGAGAAGTGCCGTCCATCAGAACGTGGTCGATTTGTGATTCTGTCTACAGTGGTGATCTCCAGGTTTACCGATACGGGAGACTGTGTTGGAAGTAGGTGCTGCGAATGGCCATATTCTTGGAGGCGGCGAAATCAATTAGTCGTAGGCCGTTTTCGTTTGTCAGCCGGTGAGCGCTGAACTTTCGAATAGTCGGCCTCAACCCCTCCTCTTGGCCAACCTGAGCGTTCAAATCTCCTATGATGATTTTAACGTCGTGGCTTGGGCAGCTGTCGTACTCACGTTCCAGCTGCGGAAATGCGTCCTTATCATCATCAGTGCTTCCGGAGTGTGAGCTATGGACGTTGATTATGCTGAAGTTGAAGAACCGGCATTTGATCCTCAACCTGCACATTCTTTCATTGATCGGCCATCACCCGATCACGCGCCTTTGCATATCGCCCTTAACTATGAAAGCTGTTCCCAGCTCGTGTGTGTTGCCACAGCTATGGTAGATGGTATGATTACCTCTAAACGTTCGTACCATTGATCCCTTCCAACAAACCTCCTGCAGCGCTACGATGCCGAATGCACGGTCCTTCAGCACATCGGGGATTGCATGGGTGCTCCCGATGACGTTGAGAGATTTGCAGCTCCATGAACCGAGCATCCAATCGATAGTCCCTTTTCGTCGCAGTGTCTTCGCCGATGGTTCCGGTCCGTACTCTCTTGTGGATCGTTCGTTGCTTATGTTTTTTTAAAGGCTGGCTTGCAGGGCCTGACACCAAACCTCCTAAATTTCCGGAGCACCATTCCTTCTTATTCCCGGTGAACCATGGTGCACAGTTTCACTTAGAGTCCCTCGTTGGCACTCGGACGATGATCAGCCGTCCCTAAGATGGAGAACAGACGCTGTCGTGAGCCGATCCTGACATGGAGAACAGACGCTCAGTAAGATTTGCACCTCCGGAGAGGGGCAAACCCCCCCTTCCATGTCAGCATACGACCATAGTTCCCACCGGGGTAGGTTACCCGATTTTCCCTAAGGGTGCTCGTATCTCGGCCAGCACCACGGGGAGGTAGGGATAGGAGTTGCTGGGTAAGAGGCTTCCTTCAGGTACGCGAAGTACCAATGGTACGCTTTACTCAGCATTTGCCATGCCAACTAATATTATTAACTAAAGTAAATCAAAAATGCGTTCTGTGGACTAAACATTGACCCTTCAGTTTTAGAATATAATATGGGTGAAACTAAATTTAAGATTTGAGATACATTATTCGCTCATAACTTCTAAACTCTCCTTCAACACAAAACTGCTTGTATTCAGGCAATTTTCGGCTAGAGAGTGAGTGCTAGTAATGGACCCTTTAACGACTAAAATTTACTTCAGTCGCTCCGCTAGAGCGAGCCTCTTGACAAATTGTAATTCTGCTGCACCAGATGACAAGCAACAGGTACCAGAATCGTGTTTCGTACAACAAAAACTAGCCAAAACATGGATTTTTACCAATAAAGAAAGCATTTTAAAATTATGTAGCTAGCATGCCTATTATGACCACCCCCGGGTCCATAATATGCAGCGTCGAGTTTGTTTATATACGTATTATGGTTCCCCATTCGATTTACATGTTCCATTTCCACATGTTCCTTGTGCCTATAATGGACCTCCTTTTGTGTGCTAGTAATGGACCCTTCAGCATATTTACATTTACAAATTAGTTAATATAACTAAATGTCTGCTTCCCCGTCCATAACAAATGTATGGAACTGCTGTCCTGTTACATGAAGCAACTTCACACGAAGGAAGTTTGCAGAAAATAGTCGATTCCAGCGTTTAATTCGAGAATTTGTTCAGGGGTCCATTACTAGCACTTACTTCCTCTATCATTGTACATTTGTTTGAAATCTTTGAAAAAAGTCGTAGGAAGGGAAAGGTTATGATCCCTGAGGAGTTTTTAAGATTTCATGCAGATTTTTTTGTCCCAATGCACTATGGTCCGGGATACAGATTTACGCGGAAAACTAGAATAGAAAACTAATAGAATAAAAAAGCTGTTCTACAAAATTGTTCGGAATAGTAAGACCATCATTATGGTACTATCAAAAAATAGGGTGGCCAATTTAATTTTTTTTTTTTGGAATACTGTCATGTAATATTCTACATAGTTTTAGCGTAGCTTATTTTAATAAACTTTTCTAAAAAAAACTTTTGCTCTTAAGTTAGCTGATTTAGAGCAATTTCAACCACTTAGATTAGGTTGTCCCTAAAAAACACAGTATTTTTTATCTCCCTTTTGTGTTTTTGTTTTTTTTTTTGAAAAGTCGTCTTCGGGTGAGCTAAAAAAATTCCAACTTTTTATTGGTAAATATGCCCAATATCTTTTTCCGATCAAAAGTTACGATCGTTTTTTTTTTCACATTTGGTCCACCCTATTTTTCGATAACTCTATAACAAGGGCCAAGTATCCAGCAACATTTTTTAGAACTTTTTTTCCTTAAAAGTATAGTTTTGACCGAAAATGCTTTTTTCTGGTTAATCTTGCAAGCGGGTGACAATAATAAAAATTTGAAAAGTGTTAAAACTGTCGATTTTTTATTTTACATTTTCCACGAATGTCACCTTCTGAAAACTTTTGGAGCTTATCAAAGCGTATGTTTGACTATTTGACTATTGTATCCTTTTCTGTTGTTGAGTTATATAATAAAAAAAAAAAATGTGTATATATATATATATATATATATATGTGTGTTATTATTGCTATATTGCTCTTTCAAATCCCGCGTAAACATATTTTTTGGTTTGCCCCAATCGGAGATAACAACTTTTGAAAAAAAAAACGTAAATTTGACAGAAACACCATTACATATAATTTTTGATCGGCAAAAGATATTGAGCATATTTATCCATCAAAAGTTGCATTTCTAAGAGTCACCCGAAGTCTAAAACAAAAAAAAGTAGATCAAAAATACTGTTTTATTTAGGGACACCCTAATCCAAGTAGGTAAAATTGCCCTAAATCAGCCAACTGAGGAGTTACAGAAACAGTTTTTTAGCAAAATTTATTGAAATAAGCTACTTGAATCCGTGTAGATTATTACATGTCAGTATTCCGTGAAATAAGAGCGCCATAATGATGGCCGAACAATTTTTTTTTCTCAAAAATGTAGTTTTGCTTAAAATGCATCTTTCCGCGTGAATCTTTATCATGGATCATAGTGCAATGTTAAAAATAAAACAACAACGAGAACACCAGAAAAAAGTAGCATCTTAAACTTGTACAAACCCAGTTTTTTTTATGTTTTGCTGCTCAGCAAAATAAAGTACTGATATTCCGGCAAAATTGGCAAAAAAACGTAGGGGAAGGTGGGGAGACTTGATCACCCCCTGTTTTATCGAGAACTAAAGTAGTTTTGTTCTAGCGTATTTTTTAGTATAGATCCTCTAGACAAATGTCCTTTATGTGGTGAGTTGTTCTTTGGATTGACAACCTTGATTATTCTGCAGGTCGGTTTGTATGTTTTGACCTTCCTGAAGATTTTTTTATTTGCCACGCAAAATTTGAACAACTTTGTATAACAATGACTAAATGCTTTCGTTTTTTCACAGCACAATCCATAAATATGCTTTATGATCTGTACTGATGAAAATGTCAACATTCCAATAAAGTTTTAGGATATTTAGATTTGAGGCTATTGCCTCAATATAAATTTTAAAATTGCATGTTCTGTCGAATTCAATAACAAAAATCGTTCATGTATACGCACAGTAATTAGAAAATTCCGCGTAGGGTAAAGGATGTATTTTGGACCACCCTTACGGAGGCTCTTATTTTGGACCACCAAGAGAAATTTGCACTCAGTGGTCCAAAATATGAGCCGTCGAACTGGTGGTCCAAAATACCTCCCTTACCCTATTTTGAAGGAAAAATATTTAAAAAATCTGAGGGCTCCTTTCTAATTTCATCAAAGCAAGTTCTTGGAGTGGGGACAATTTCCCCCGAATATTTCAAAAGTCGATTTTTGACAGCACTCCAAAAAAATCGATTGTGTGTCAATAACAACAATAATTTAAGGACTGTCATACATCAGTAAAGTTAAATACTATATTTCTTAGAGAGTCTGTGTGGCAATCGCGTATGTTTATTTATTTTTGGCTGTGATACATCGGAAATCAGAAAAGGGGATCAAGTCTCCCCAAACTCCCGTAAGGACTTTTTGTTGATGTTTAGTTCCCAGTTTATCTCACCAGGGACGACAACCACAATCTTCCTCTATGGTTTATTATCACTATTATCGCGACACATGTGTCCTTGTTCCTACAGCTGATATGACAGATCTGTGACAAGCTGAAAAGGATAAGAAAAATAAAACGATGTGGAGTGCTTCCCGAATCACCTTATTCACTTCAAAGACGATTTTGTGGTAGAATGTCCGGAAATCCACAGTGCTTTTTCTAGTGTTTATTTTTCTTTTTTTTCTGAATTGTTGTTTTCAACTATTTTGATCGAAATCCAAGATTTTCCTTGTTGTAAAAAGTATTACGCTAAATAAAAAAGCGCACTTTTCGCACACAAGAAAACGCGAGTCCCGGAATAGGAAGTAGAATAATGATTTCCGGAACAAAACAAAATAGATAATGGTTCCTGTGTTTCAAGTTGGTACATATTTACGACTTTTCGACTTTTAATCACATTTCGAAATGTTCAACCCTCAGAAAGTGAATCAAAGCTCCTTGAACTGGTATAACCTTTGCAAACCCATCGGGCTGTCGTAGGAAAAACCTAGAACTTCACATTGAACTTCTCGAGCAAATGCCCCCTCCAGGGAAAAAATAATTAACCGTCTTATCAGTGTTTATCCTAAGTCGTTGCACCTAGCCTAGCCCAGCAATGTGATTCTAGCGTAGCACCAATGTCGCTAGATAGAACACAGTTTAATAACAGCAGCGCTAAGTATAAACATCAGCGAAGGCCTATATCATCGTTGTCGTCGTCTTCGGCGTGATAGCCTCGTATAGTGGCAAACAGACCGTCTTAGACAGGTTCATAGCAACTACCGCTGACTGTGTGCTAGCCCAGTGGAATCGGCAACTGTTTATCGTATTACATTATACATGGGGCGGCGGTAAGAAGTTTTTTGAACTTGCTTCGCACGTACATACCTACGTCGCTTCGCTCTGCCACTGGACTTGCATCAGCGAAGCGCTGGTGATATCATTGAGTCTTCCCAGATGTTTACGTTTCCCAAAAGGCGAGGCTCTTTCTTTTTTCATTGGGCGCGATGCGATACGACACCGATGTCGTTAACACATCATCTTCAAAATACACACCTCTTGGATTCCATCATATATCAATGGGTTGCGAATCGGGATATTGAAAAGTATAATTTTCGTAATAGTAGCCAATTTTTTAAAAAATATATAATAATCATGAATTAAATGAAAAGATGTGATAGGCAAATAATCATACATATTAAAATTAAGCCTTTTTTATATCCTTAAATTAATTATGCTTTTCAAAGAAAAGACTTCTAAAAAAATTATTAATAATTAGATGAGCTCAATCAAAGTTAATGTTTCTGGTATTAAACCATCCGACTTGGACATTAATTTACAATGTTCTGAAAACTCAGATGTGAATATGTACTTTATGTGGAAGATTTTTGATTTGAAAAATGTATTGGAGGTAACCACTTTTCCCTTCGATGGGACTCGAACCCACTGAGGGTCGTGAGTTCGAGTCCCATCGAAGGGAAAAGTACATATAATTGAGTTTTTAGTTCATTTTAAATTAGATGAGGTTTTCGCAAAACATCGTAGACTGCGCTCTTCTCATAAATATAGTGGCGTTATTGGCAGGTTTTGTTAATAGGGAATTTATATCAGTACCTAGTTTACTAAACAAAACTTTCTGATATTCGGTCACAAGATGCATGCTAAGTATGGTCAAGACAAATTTATGCATAATTAGTCATAAAACACCTTGGAAATTTAAAAACAAAGGTAAAGCCGTTATCTCCTCTACTCATCTGATGCCAATTGTGAAGTTTTCTAATGAAAAGTTTAAACTTTATTACGAAGCGTTAATTTGGCTGCCGAATCGGAACCGTAAACAACGAAAGCATAATTTAACATTAGCGTCGTTATCCATACCCGATATGGCAGTGAAGGCAAGCTGTAGACTGTTTGCCTTTCTCATTCATTAGTGGCGTGGTGGGCATTGCGAGAAATTTGGCGGACAGCCGTTTGCGTTTGGCTGCTGGTGGAATTTGGGTAAATAAAATTCCACGTAAATCCTTGCGTGTTGTTTGACCGCGCGCGCGAAGACGGTTTGGTCATTCTTTGGATGCGTACGTTTAAAAAATTTCACACAAATCCGGTTTTACCGGAACTTTACTGTTTCATCGGAAATTAATATACAGCCTTGCCGGTCGCTGCCCAGCGAACGGTTTGTTTTCGAAAAGCATTTATTGATCCAACTAGTGAGAATTGTGTTTTGAATGCATTTGACATTCAATTGATTGAAATGTAGTTCTACAAGCTACTGTAATTTCAATTTATTTCCATTTGAAATAACTGCAATTTTTGATTTTATGTTTTGTTTATTTTCAAGCTCGTAGTACGTATGTTATTATAAAAAAAATCTAGACCAACATTTGAAAAGGGGGTAACAACCAAAATGTATTCCTTCTGATTCTTTGTCCACATATAAAGCTATATATGTAGACGAAGAATCAGAAGGAATAATGTTTGGCTGTTACTCCCTTTTCAAATGTTGGTCTAGAAATGTAAACAGCGCGTAAAACTTGAAATGCGGAAATTTATTTCGAGAAAAGAGAAAACTTCTAATTTTGCGGGACAAAGACACATTGTCGGAAACTTCAAATGACATGTACTGTGTGAAAAATGTTGATATTTCTTGATATCAAAAATATTTGAGAAATCTAAAATGTTCAAAATCACATAAATATATGATTAAATGACGTGAAAGAACCATAAAACTTGTTTACAAAATATAGTGGCATATAACATTCGTTTAAAGTTACAATTTTTTTCCCGTGCATCAAGTGGTTTGAGGTTTGCGGAACAACTTTCCGATAGTCAACCGGCGGAACCCGGTTCTTTTTTATTTATATTTTCTCGTAATATGTACTGAGGTGGTCCTCTTCTTAACAAGTTTGCTTGAAACTTACATGCGATATTGATGATTTACGTAAATATTGTAAATATTTATGTCGAATTCGTTTTTAAACCTGGGTCAGTGCCAACCCGAACCCTGAATAAAAAAACATTTTCAGGTCCATCTGTCATTGGACATGTTGGTGTGCGTAGCATCGTGTTTGTTTTGACTTGAAACATACGATCCTGGACATCTAGTGCACTAATTATTTACACTCAAAAGCATGTAATAAAAATTCCTCCTGATAAAGGTAGCCTCACACCTCGGGAATATTTTCCGCCGGATTTTCAATGGGGCCGGGATTTTGATTTTCCGTGCCCAAATCCTGAAAACATATGTAAAAATACTGGGGGAAAAATCCGCGGATCAAATTCCCGAGTTGTGAAGCTACCCTAATGCTAGGATTTCCTTCTGAAATTCCTTATCTTTCAATAGTCCAACATAGAAAACATAACAACGTTTTGCTCCGGAAGTTCCTTCAGGAATTCCCAGCACAACACCCCCCCTCCGCAGGTTTCATCTCTACATGTTCCTTGAGGAAATCCTACGAAAGTTCCTTGTAGATTTTTTCCGGAAGTTCCAGAAAGTTCCTTGAAGGATTCTTTCGAGGGTTGAAGGATTTCCTCCGAAATAGGGCTTCCATTCCCGGAAACGATTTCCCGGGAAATCATATTTCCCGGGATTCCCGATTCCCGGGATTTATGTATCAGTTTCCCGAATTTCCCGGGAAATGAACATACTAAAATATTATGTAATAATTGTCTTTTATAGCCTATTCAGATTGGACTATTTATGACTTTGTTAAATGAGAGGGTATCCAATTATTACGAGGTGTTCAGACTGCAGCAAGATAATATATCTTGACGTTTCCATGTTTCCTCATTTGCACGCTAATACAGGGTTGAATTCAAGGAGAGTTTTAAAATTTAATTTGCGAAATCAAGCATTTATGTGGCGACAATCGAACATTTTTTTCTGAACAAAGTTTCTACGAAAAAAAAAATATAAAAAAAAATATGAAAATGGATTTTCGAAGAATATTTGAAGCTCTCATTAAGGATAATGAGCAAAGCTACATTCATTAGTTGGGTGCGCCGTTCTTCGGGGAATCAGACTATTCCTCAATTTATTTTTAAGTTTAAAAAGTATTTTTATTCTGTATTTTGATCGAACGGAGATTTGAAAGAAAAATTTAAATACTTTTGGGAGTTCTCACAAATAAATAAAAAGGACGATTGGACCAATTTTCAAGAAATATTATCGAACTAAAATGTATTTCCACCAGTATCTCCATGTATGAAGGGCAACTCAGCAATTTAATTTTTTTCAAAATGGAAACTGAACTATTGCGTTCTACTCGACAATCAATGATACAGCTTCGAACAAAATCGAATCGTGTGAATGTGATATAATTTAAACTGGATTTTGGATGAATTAATGCATTACCAATCCATGTTTTATTTAAGGTTATTCTACTTTATATATATATCCCATTCAAATCGTACAGTTGTCCCACGTGAAAAATGTTGAAATCCAAAGTATATTAAGCCATTCAAGGAGCAGAATTGAAACAATTTATGAAATCATGTTTATTCATCGAATATATTCGTTTTACAACCATTCCTACGTTTTAAATTGTCTTCCGCATTGGCCCTTGAACTTTGAAAATTTATTCGATTTGTTCTATTAAATCTAGGTTTAAGTTAAATACTTTATGTTAATTCTAGAGAGCATCTGTTTTTTAAACAATTCATGTTGAATAAGTGGAGAATAAATAATTATCATCATTATTTTTCATCATATAAAATGCTTTCCACAAAACCATCACAATCCGAGTTATTCTTCAGCGCTCAGAAGATTTCCATCTAACATGCATTCGACCCTGCTGCGACAGAAAGAGCATGACTGTCAACTACAAAACGAAATGAAAACAGAGAGAATTTTCTCTCTGGCAAAGAGAGCGTGACGCTTGTCAGTTTTGTTTTGTTGAATTTCTCCCTGCATTCCAGTTAGAACGAAAGCTCTCTCGTAATAATTGTTCGTAATAAATTCTTTATGCCTCTTTTTAGCGGGTATCTTTTGACAGCGCAAAATGTATGGAATATTACGTAAATAATGACATCATAAAGCGTATTTACCCTGAAACGCCAATTATTATGTCATTAATGGCGTAATCTGAATAGGCTATTATTTTTTAAATTTGATGGTAACGGATTTTGGGGTATCAATTTCATTTTTTTACAAGCATAATCTTACTATTTATTTCACTTTTGAAGTTTAAGAATTTAAGCTACAGAATCATACGGTGCATTCCAACACGTGTTGAAGAGAGGCGAGACAAAGAACCAGTTTGTATCTATCGTTCGTTTATTCAGTAGGTTCAAACGTCGGTAAGCGTTGTGAAGTCGAATTAAAAATTCAGTGTCTGTGGTGAAACAGCAGAGCTTCCAATGTTCGCAGATATTCGGGCAATAGCAGTGACTGCTTTGGCAGGTTAATCCTATTATTGTCAAAGGTTTTTTTAAGACCTTCAGTCCTTTTTGATTCAATTCCCGAACAGACTCATATTCATATTCTGGATTTTCTCCCAAATTCAAGCCTGCACGGTGGGCCTGGCCGTTTTAATACTTGTGCCATATTTATGATATGCTGCAAATATTAATGCTGACAAGAAAATGCTCGGATATACAACCGACATTTCCAGGATGCTTATCAATACTGGCTGTGCATGTGCTAAGACAAGACAAGACAATTCCCGAACAGACTCATATTCCGAAGACTCGTTTGTATTTTGAGATATTTCTGAAATATTTAATTTCATTTTTAGGTGCTGTTCGTCGCAACCAACTTGGCTGCCTCGGAGAGAACAAAGCAGAAAAAGGCACTGCTGCTGTACCGTCGACCAATAACAGCTGAATTGATGGATGCCCCCACCAAGGGTAGTACACTAAATTAATGATTTCGTGTGTGTTACTTCTACGTGAAGTTAAACGCAATGAGAAAAGATATGGAAATGCTAATATCATCTCTCCGAGGCAGCCAAGTTGGTTGCGACGAGACGGACGCAATGAGAAAACAGAACTGTGCAATAAAAATCCTATTCGACTAAATGCTGATGTCATATTAGAAATTTGGAGACAGTACTCGTCGATAGAAAAATCCTTCCGCACGCGATGGCATATGAGCAAGTCAAACCACCTTCCTTTTGCCAGTGGAGATATATCAGCTTCCACACTGATATTCTTCCCTCCCCCTTCATACGGGAGCTTGGCAGAAGGAAGGTCGTGTGATATGTGCCATCACAAATATTGCCCTCCGCTCGCTTTCAAATCGACTTCTATAAAAAACATTCTTCATGCCTGCCGTATCCTAACGGAACTATCAATTCTATACTTTCACCTCTAATTCTATCATGAACATGTACGTCCAAGTTTGGAAGATGATATTAGCATTTCCATATCATTGTAAATCGTTTAACTTCACGTAGGGGAAGGGGGGGCAATATGCCCTAGCTAAGCAAACACTGCTCTATTGTCTTATTTGTAACGCTATTCATGGGTATTTTTACATTATGCATCAGTTAAACAAGATAGCTAGTTGATGCCATTCAAAAATTGTCAAAAATCTCAATCATATTGATAATATTCACATTTCAAAAAAGTGGTGATATTTTGTTGCCGGAAAACTCATGAGGCAAAACGCCTTTCAGCTGGCGGCTCCTAGGGAACAAAGTACCACGCGTCGGCGAATCAGCATTCTAGTATGGATAGTCCGTGGAGACGCAAGTACTTTGTAGGTTATTACCACTAGGGCGTTTTGCCTCGCCAAAATGTTAGATGTTTCTTCAAAATGTGGAAATTTTCGGTTTTTCCGACCTTCCCATGCACTATTTTGAAACTTTCTTCGCCTATCCTACATAATTTTTGATCTAGTTTTGTTACGGACATATTAATGACGGTAAATATGAGGGAAACCACAAAAGGCGTTTTGCAGGGGGGGGGGTGGCGTTTTGGGGCCTCTTCCCCTAGAAGTAACACACACGAAAACATTAATTTAGTCGATTTTGAATCAGTTTCGAGAGTTTTTTTTATTTCCCGGGATCCCTTCCCGTTTCCCGGGAAGTTGATTCCCGGGAAAAATGGAAGCCCTACTCCGAAAGTTCGTTCAGGATTGTCTCCAGAAGTCTCCTCCGGAAGTTGCTCCAGGAAATCCTTATACGTTCCTCCGGAAGCTCCACCAGGAACTCCTCCGGAAGTTCCTTCAGGAATTCATCCGAAAGTTCATTAGGAATTTCTTCATTAATTCATTCAGGAATTTCTTCGAAAAACTTCCTGCTTCCTGGAGGAGCTTCCGCAAGAATTTCTGTTCATTCGGGTTGGAGAAAAAACAGATCCCACTCGACCCCGGGGATAATTCGAAAGGTTTAGGCTCAGCTGGCCGAATGCCATTTAGCTGAATAGTTGAAATTGGTTTAATTAATAAGTGTTTGAGCAAGGATAAACGGATATCTAATATCAGATACCTGAGAAGGGGATTAAGTAGTGTGGGGATGGATGTCCTACATTTTTTTTACTCAAGTTATCACAAATTCCGAACATATTGATTCAAATTCCGAAAAGCACCTTAAAAACATGTGGCCGTAAAAATTAATTTTGCTTCCAATAGTGGTGTTATCCATTGATTGCTTATGAGACTCACCACTATTGGTACAGTTGCACCACTATAGGTGCAAGGGAAATTATTGTTTTCAATTTTTTTTCTCAAGCGAAACCGAATTCCTGAAATAATTTTCGAAGAAATATCGTATTATAAATGAATTCCAACAGAAACTTCCGGTGACTTAATCAACGAATTTTAGGAGAAAATCTAAAAAACTTCGTAAAGAAATTTTCAAAGGAATTCCTGAAGAAATTAAGTATTTAATAAATTTCTTAAAAAATATCTCAAAAGTATTTCTTAAGGATTTTATAGCGGTATTTCCGAAGAAAAGTGTCCAAAGAAATTTCTATTGTCGGTAATGAAATTGTTTCATTTGCTAGGCAGAAGTAGGAAACTGGTAATGTATTTGTGCCATTTTCATTTTTGTGTATAGTTTTCAGTCGAAACATTCACTCATATTGAAACTCTAATGGAGTGTTGATCATACGCTGGACTGGGTGGTGAAGAATAAGAGATTTACTACACAGAAGTACTGCTTACTTATTATTACATTTCAACAACTGGCAACAGCTGAACCATATTACCATGGTGCTGGAGCAGATGAAGCTAGCGCAGTTCATCCCAACAAGTACTGGAAAAGGTCGTGATCGTCATAAGACAGAGAGCAAAGCGCCTTCTTATATTTCAATGAATGTCGCATGAAAGAATCGTGAGTTCTTTGATCAATTTCGCATGAAAGGCAGTCAGGAAAGGATGTTGTGCTTTATATTAAAATTAAAATTTCTAAATTATTTTAATAAATATATGCGAAGAATAGTGACTAGTCGATAAATTAATCATATTCCTTTAATTTACCGAGTTGAAAGTGATAATAAACACAAAAATAAAGCAGATATTGCACACTTTCATGCCCTGTCACGGGACAAATATTTTTTGAGATTTTTGTAGCATGCCATTCATTCTTCGCGTTTCTATAGATATTGAAAAGGACATCGCTAGACATCTCTCATTGAAAATGAGAGATTGCAGTACTGATCCCAACCCATCAGATACTTTGACAGTGAAACACGGTTTTATGCCTTGAAGTAGCGTCATAAAATGAAACATTTTGTCGCTTTCCAATGCTATTTCCACTATTCTTTTCCAACTGCAATCATGGAAGTGAAGAGGATTGCTCGGTCTCTTGTAGCAATGATTGTTGATTTTTGTCTTTCTCGTACAACAAAGTTGTACCGAAAGGATTTCATTTCACTACCAGAACGAACTTTTTTAGAAGGCTCGTAGACCCATAGTGTTATATACCAATCGACTCAGCTCAACGAATTGAGCACGTGTCTGTCCGTCCGTCCGTGTGTGTATGTCTGTATGTGTGTGCACAAAACATGGTTAAAAAAAATTTACCCAGCTTTTCATATAGTAATCTTTAACCGATTTTCTCGCAACAAGTTGCATTCAAAATGTGGTAAAGCCTTGTCGATCGCTATTGAATTTGATAATGATCGGTCATTGCGTTCAAAAGATTTAAAGAAAATGGTGAATCAAACCAAAAATGTGTTTTGGCTAAATGCGACGAAGGCAGTACCACTACTAGGTGGTTTAATTTGGGTTTTTTATCCTACGTTGACTGTGATTACCATAGTTATAATTAAAAGAATACATAAATAAAAAGCAACTACGAAATGTACGATCATGTTAACTGGAATATAATATTTGTCCTGAATATCGAAGAAAATGTCACAAATTATGAGAACATTCTGTCCAGAAAGCTCGGAAGTCCAGATTTTAGATTTTTCTTGCGGAGGGATGACGGCAAATCTGCTGATAGTCACCCATATGTTAATTGAGTTACGCTCTCTTCTAATGTCCTGATTCCCCGGGACTACCTTCCAGTATTACTTCTGGATGATAGGCAGTACTAAACGTACTCCTCCCAAAACGACACTTCTGAGCACTTTGGCTCCCTTTTTTGTGCCAGTTAGCACACAAAAGCTTTGAACCCTTAAGCCCATTTATCTTTTCCTTGTGCCATTGAGCACCACATCTTCTTTTTTAGCCTTTTAACTTTCTACGTACTCGCAAACTACTCAGATAGTCCCCGGCAGCGAATCTATCCTACTCCGACGGGGAGTCCCCGGGCGGCGCAAGTGCCCCCGATACTATTATATTACCAACACTACGCTTTCACCTGGTCAGCATATTCATAGATCCCAAGTCCTACGCACTTTCTCACTTCAACGGGTGACCGGATTAACCGATTTCCCATGCACTGAGCCATTCAGCTTCTTGCTTAGCCGTTGAGCCATTCAGTTCCCGCCTTTGTCGTGAACTATTCGGATGGTCTCCGGCGGTGGATCAATCCTACTCCGACGGGGAGTTTCTCGACGTTGGAAGCTCCACCGTAATCGACGACCCATCTCAACGGGCGATCGGACGAGTGCCGAGGTCAATCCAAAGACTCCGAGTGGGGATAGCTTCCGGTTCACTGGTGCGCCGACGATCCGAAACCGGTGCATTCGTACGCCACGGTCTACTCAGCTGGTCCCCGGCGGTGGGTTTAGCCTACTCCGATAACCGAGTGTTGGTGCTCTTGAACCGTTCAGCTCCCACCTTATTCTTTGAGTCATTTAGCTCCCACCTCGGTTACGACCGCGGATCTAACCTACTTCGACGAGAAGTTCCCCGAAAGCGGTAGCTCCCCCAAAACCGGCCGTTTCGTCAGGTTCCGCGGCTATGCGCTCGTCGCAAGCTGACGACGTTGGTAGTTGGCACTGGCTGCTCCTCCGTGCGCCAATTTCGTTGTAGGATGTCGGCTATACTGGACGTCACTCTTGCGACCATTCTCCACTATTCTGGGTTCTGGAACATTTTTCTGACGATGTTATCGGTGGTAGTGACCATTCCGCATGCCTCCAACAACGCACTCCTCTCCGTTTCGAACCGGGGTCATGTGAGCAGGATGTGCTCAGCCGTTTCTGTCACGTCTGGGCATTGCGGACAGAACTCCGTATCGCAGTATTGAAACCGCCACGCTTGCCAGCAGCCTGCGCTTGCTGGAGCACACCCTAGAGCCGTTCGCCATCATCCTCGATAGTACTGCTATCGTCGTCGCCGCGGTGGCTGACTTAGACTTTTGAAGCTTAACTTATTGTTTCAGAGATCTCTTGGAGATGATATCGCAGCTACCGACAGTAATTGTCGCCTCCTGCAACGATTGCGCAACTATTCATCTACTAGATTGATGGAACAAATTGCAGTCAATTCGACCTCCTCTCTGTACACGGTCATGGTAACGTCATTAGTGAGTCCCACTAACTTTGTGGGAACATCGTACATTACGTTCCACAGCAATGGACCCAGAATTGATCCCTGCGGGACACCTACCGTGATGGGGGCGCTAGCCAAGCCCTCCTCTGTCTCGTAGATAAATACTCGATTCTGAGAGTAGCTTCCCAGAATATTGTACAGCCCTACCGGTACTTCCAGTAGAAGCAACGAGTTCGCGATCTCCATCCAGCACGCACTGTTCAATGCATTCCGCACGTCGAGTGTTATTACTGCGCAGTAACGTATACCGCGATTCGATGGCGACCTCTGCAGTGTTAACCACCGATTCAATGGTACCCAGATTCGGTAACATGACCAAACGCTGTCTCTTCCATATATTCGGAAATGTCCGCTCGTCCAGGCATCTCTGCATGAACTTGTCCAGATTAGTCATTATGGCTGCCTTCAACGCTATGTTCGGGATCCCGCCCGAACTATGTGCTTTGCCCGGGTCGAGGGACTTTGCCATTGACTCCTCTACCGTCAACCTCGCCACCTCTTCGTCGTTTACTCCTACGCTCGCTGCTGACAGCCAATGGGTTGGGCCGTGGTCCGGAAATAGTATTTCGATTATCGTCTTCAGCCTCGTTGGACATCGCTCGGGAGGAGCCAATCCCCATCTTGTTTTGGCCATCACCACCCGATAGGCTCGAGTTGCTGCTCTGTCGAAGCAGTCTTTCTAGCTCTCTTTCATGGCTTTGTTTAGGAACAGCTACGCCGCTTTGAAAACCTCGATGCGTTCTTCCCTCACTTCCGCCGATCGTGACCTTTGTAGTCTTCTACTAGCCCTGAGGCAGGTTACTCGAAGGGCTGCAATTTGCTCGGCATGGTAGCGTCACACGCTCGAGACAGAACCGCATCCAGTTCGTCGCCGCTCAAACTTTCCGTGTTTTCTTCCAGACCCATAGCTTCACTGAAGGTCCCACCTTCGAAAAGGGGCAACCTTCCACGCCCGTGTTATAGAAGTAGCTCCCCGGCTTTCTCTCATTGCCTCGCTGCTTACCGGATAGTCAAATGGTCACTGTGGCTGTAATCGTCGTTGACCTACCACTGCAGATCACCCGCCAAACTTGGACTGCCGAATGTTACGTCTATTATCGATTCCACTCCGTTTTATTGGATGGTACTTACCGAGCCTTTCTTGCACAGTTCGATTTTTGATATATAGAATTGATTACCTGTAAAACGTAAAACACTAGAAATGTTGATCAAATCCGCATTTCAGATATAAAACACTGAAAAAATCAGTTTTAAAAGTTTTTGTGAGATTTTTTTACACCAAATCCCAAAATCAAAGACATTTTGACACCCACAATCTACTGAAAAATATCAGAAAAATCCGTCAACTCCAAGTGGCTGCTCAACGAGTTTGAAGTTTCTACGGAAAATATCGACTGAATCTTTGGGAAAATATGTCTTTTTAACTTTTTCACCTCTAGGGTAACTTAATGAGGGTAGTATTACAGCAGGCTTGGTAGTCATATGGCTACTGCTTCTGCCTCATATGCAGGAGGTCGTGGGTTCAATCCCAGGTCCGTTCCATTCTCCTACTTTGTATCTTTCTCTATATTTCTCATGTTCTAGCAATCGCTAGAACTGGAAATGGACTTCCATACCGTTTCCATTACTATTCCTATATCTTCAACTTGAGTATTCTAACAGTAATCTGCTAGAATTGGAAATGAACTATAGAGCTCGTTTCCTACATCCCATTAGAAATTCCATCAGTTGCCTTCTCCTATCTATCACATTGGCAGCTCGTTAACCAAGACGGACCTCTGCCTCTCGAACCTAACCCAAAAATTCCAACCAATTCCGCATGAACTCGTGGCAAGTGCAGAGGTATATTCGGTTTGCAGTGGGCGAGTGATTGCATCATCGTTTCCTCCCCCTTCCCTACATTGACTTGCATTCTGACGTGGCAAGCGCCAGTATGACCTAACAAATGAGATCACCAGTACTTGTACATTGAAGATGTGTGCTAGTCCCAAGCAAACATCTGTTGGTTCCCTGTGCAAGAACAGCTGACCTGGTCATAATGGAGTAGCAACTACGAGCAGTCAATCAAGCTCAAGCTCTAGAGTAACTTAATGAGGGTAGTATTACTGAGAGGTTGGCAATGAATATTTTTGCATATTTCATGAATATTCTTCCCCACAAAACATATGTTTTCGGTCTTTAGTATAGTAAGTCTTCACCCATAACACTGGGTAGACACCTTTACGTGGTGTGTTACAGGGTAAGATCTACCACGGTTACATTGCCAGCTACAGGCAAATCCTGACCCAACGAATACCTTCCTCATTATCCAACTCCGTGGTATTTACGAGGGTGTCGCTTTGTCGGTGGCCTCTCGTTAAGTAAGTACCACATCAACACTTTCTCCCTCTCCCTAGTTACGGTGAAGATGGGCATGGCCAGGAGTAGTAATCCTCATGCTTTTGTTATTTTTGTTTAAGACTAGAATCAAGGACCACTCTACTTCTTGATTTCTGATAGCATTCTAGATAAGGATCTCAAAAGTAAAACATGAGTATCACTATTGTCCAATCTACGAAATACACCGTAACAATGCTAATGCTAATTTAGTATAGTAAGTCTTCACATAGTAAAAGAAAAGACCAAAATCGACTACTTGCAAACAAATAAATATATAATATTCTATTAATTCGTTATGTTATGCGTACATTTTCCTAGATTACTTACCCATTTTCCGAAAACTGATCTGCGATTCACATTAAAAAATATCCCGAACTTAACTTTTGAGTGTTCTCATCGTTTTAAAGAGCATGAGCATGAGCATGAGCATGATTGACCGCCCACGGTTGCTACTCCGTTATTGCCAGGTCAGCTGAAATTACACAGAGAACCAATAGATGATGTTTGGGACTAACATCTTCCTCAATGTGTAAAATCTGGTGACCCAAAATCAAGCAATACCAGCGCCGGTCGTGTCCGAATGTATGTCAATTGGAGAATAGGTAGGAAATTGATGACGTGATACTCGTTTTGATGGAAGCCGACGAGTCATCTGCACTTCCACGAGAAATCACTGGGATGTTGGATATATGGGGTAGGAAGTGTAGCAGGGTTCGTTTTGGTAAACGGTTTGCCGTGTGTAACGTGTAGTTTGATGAACACAATCGAACGCGCACTAGTTAATTGATTTATCGACCGCACTTAGCAGAACAAAATATTTCGATGATCGCGCGATCACTCTGCCTTCTATTAGTAACACGATAGAACACGCACTATTTTTTATTTGTTAAATAATTTTATAACCCGCACAACACAGAGCCAAATATATCAATGATCGCGCAATCGTTCTGCTTATTAGAGGAAACCCGAACGGACGCGCACTAATGTTTCATTTGCTAATTAATTTATTCACCCACACAAAACACAACAAAATTATTCGAAGATCTCATGATCGTTCTGTATTTGTTAATTAAATTACTCATTCGCACAACGTAGAACAAAACATTTAGGTGATTTTGGGATTTTGGGATTTCTGCGCACCAGAAATTCCTACTATTACATTGATAGTTCAATATGTTTAAATATAATCACTGAAAAGAAAGACTGGCCTGCAATATTTTCATCATATAATTCACGGTATGAAAACGTACACTCAATTTTTATGCATCATAGAAAAGTAGTAAAACGCCAGTATGTTCAGAACTATTATCCTACCGTTTATTTGTCATTTCATGTTCTACTCTGTTTTTGAAAAAACAATTTGATATATTGGTTTGAAAGTGTTTGTATAAAACACAGGAATTTTTGTGTTCAGGCGCTGTGAAGAGTATTTTAATTAGTCATTAATTGAGCGTTTTAGCATTTCAAAGCGTTTCATTGCATATTATGATAAGTGACGCTTTCCTGTAACGTAAAATATGTAGCATCAAAAGACAGTAGTCAAATCTTTGTTGTAATTTCTGGCCACCTGCTTTTGAATTGACCTCATTTGATTCTCGTTTGAAAAATGTTTGAAAATGTATTTACAGAGCCCGACGATTGCTCCAGATACTTTTGACGTAGGACTTACGTCTCTCTTTACTATACCGGGTGTCATTTCAAAATTTCTAAATCGGCCGCGTTACGCTGTGTTGAAAGATTTCAAATGTTAATAGCTCTTACCCTAGTGCCCAGACTTCTGCAGTTAACACCTCAATCGACAGCTTTCAAGTATGCCTTTCATATTAATGCTTGATAATATCCGAAAACTTGTTTCAATAGGCCTAAAACTGTTTTCAAAGCAAAACATTGAATTCACGAAAACCTATAAATATGGGTACCGCATCATTCTTGCATCATTCCATTGCCACGTTCTGATTGGTGCAGACGTCAACGAATGAGCTCACGCTAGGTCTGCTAAGAAGGCATAAAATAGCGCAGCGCGAATTTTTCCTCTCAATCTGACAGAAACAGGCAAGGCAATAACAGCATCGCATCGTCGGAAGTTTTGAACGGTTGCATCATCGTCTCAGCCACGCATTCGCAAACCTAAAACCTTTTTAAGAGCAAGGCAGAATCGTCAGCATTCTCAGGTCAGCATCATCGGCATTTTCAGCCCGGCATTGTCGAGAAGCCAACAGTAAGCGCGGCATGGCGGTGTGTGACGAGAGAGTGTCGACGACAACACTACTGATCAAGTTTTCTCGGCCGATGGCAGCAGCGGCTAAGCGTTTGGTATTCCTGCAGACATCGATTCATAATGTTTTAAACAATCATAAACTCCCAGTTGAAACGCTCAAGAGGAAATTTACATCTAACATTGGGAATGGATCTTTTCAGAACCACTAATATACTTACTAAAGAGTTTTTCGCAATAGAATCATTTTGAAAATGTAGTACAATCAACTAATTAGAGAGCGTTTGCGTGACAATTTTATTAATTCGCGTTCATGGCGATGAATTGTTACAAAATTCTGTCTTCCTCGCTCACGACAAAAGAAAATGCGTTTCTTATTCTAAGATTTCAACGAAAATTTTTGAAATTTCTCCATTAGAATTCCAAAAATTGTCACTGTTTTGAGTCTAAATATTTCAATTTAAAATTTGATTTATTTGTTGATGTGAATAGGTTAATAGCTACTGAATTTTGTGTAACTTTCAAACGTTGGTATAAAGCTTTTAAATATTCTTGGATAACGTGATTTTGTGTTTCAGCAAGTATACTCTATTACCACTATTACCACTGAAAATCCAATCTGCGCCAAATCCGCGCGACCCAAAACTAAATTCTAAGCAAATACACGTTAAATATCAATGTTAAATATCACGCTGAACATTATAACAATTTAGTGAACGTCTTTTTTCGAGTTCGTTTTTATAATATTACTGATTTTAAGTATATGTTTTAACTTCAACGTTACACATGTTTGTACAAAATTGAAAATAGGATTAAGGAAAAAGCAGTTGATATAACAACTCATCTAGATGGTCCTTCTTGGAATTTCCGAAGAAGTCGCCCCAAAATTGGCTGCGGGTGTTTCTCCGACAACATCTGTGGAAATTTCTCCATTCTTGCAAAAGGTTCCCCGGAAATTTATGCGGAATTTCATTTTTTCATAAATTTTTGTGAATTCCTCAAAAACAACATGCAGGAAATTTTCGGAAACTGTATGTGGACACCCCTAATTAATTCCAACAGAAATCGCTTGGGAAATTCTAACAGAAATTGGTTGGTGACTTCCTGCTGGAAAACTTCCGAAAAATCTGTTGTTAAATTTTCAGGATTTTTCACAGAAATTCTTGTGATCATAGCTAAATAAACTTCGAAGGAAATCGCAACGTGAATTCTTGCGGGAATTTCTCAGGAATCTCTGAAACTCTTCCGGGAAAACATTTTCAAAAATTTCCAACAATTTTTTTTCAAAATCAACATTAAAAACAATTTCTGCGGAAGCACTTAAAAGACGGGTGTTCATGTCCTTCAACAGACATGTTTTGAATGCGCCATGCTTCTGAATGGTTTAAAAATGACAACAAGTGGCGCCCCTCTCCTCATAACATTTGTTTAATCAATGCTCAAGAGTGTAACCATGGAATTCAAACAGGGTTTGTTATTATCCGAAAATTGATGTTAGTAAATAACTACAAACGTTAATTTTGTTCTCGAAAACATTTGCTAACGAGAATAAAGCCCATCTAGATAGACATAAAACTAATTTTTAAATAAACGTCCTTAGATATAGAATTTCATTTGTTTAAATACTCCTAAAACTAAATCCGCACAAAGTCCTAAAATCGTTATGTAAATCCGCGCCGAATCCGCGAAAACCGCAAAATCGGCGAAAATTGCGAAATCCGCTTAGTCGTAACAACCCTGAAATTGTATATGGGTGCCAAATCCAATATTCTAGAGATAAAATTTTATGCGTGATTTTCATAAATAGCGTTAAAACTAACAGAGGATAATTTGTCTGACTTAACCGCGAAGTGGACGAAGGACTTCACTTGACCATGCCTTTAAAGATTCGTAAGATGTTCAAATCTTTCACATAATCTTATTTGGATAAAAAACCACCGATAACAGCTCAAACATTAAAAAACTATCAATCGATATTTCATCAAATGTTGGATTTTTTGGCATTGATAAAAAAATATGTAGAAAAACATTGTTTGATACTGACCGCACATAAAGCGAACGTGACTGAATGGTCGTCCCATGTTATGAATTTTACATCTTATAGCATAGCATAGCATATGTGATTGTACAAATCGTGGGTGGCTATACAATGCTCAATTCAAGCTCCATCTGGAATAAGGGCGAATGTCGCAAGAGAAGACTCTCTCCGCCGACCCCCCCTCCCTTAAACAAAAGTGACAAGCAGCAGATCTCTCTGTGGTTTATCACTTCAGAACGAAAGAAAACAATGCGAACTTGCATTCTGAGGTGATAAACTGCAAAGCAACTCCCTGCCTGTCACCTTCATTCAAATGAGGGTAAGTCGACGAACAGAACCCTCTCCCGCGACACCCGCCCCCCCACCAGACAGAGCTTGTATTGAGCCATCTACTGTATATTGTCACAAATTGGTACTTGGGATTAGTACCTTTTCCTATACAGTAGCAGTTGTATACCTGGCCACGTCCTTACAATCACGGAAGGAAGGGAAGGAATGTTAGTTCAACATCTACTAGTGAAGATGCAGGGAACCCATACTACCTTCATAGATGTCTCGGGAAGGAAAATTTGTGTTAGTGGGTAAGGTGAATAATAGGGAGCTCTATTCGACAATATAGAGCGTTTGTCGATAACAGTATATGCTGTAAAAATAATAAAATATATTCATCAATTTACTTACGAACCGTCCTAAGGAAAAACAAAACAAAACACAAAATTTCGGCAAATCGCGCGATCGTTCTGCCGTCCGAAACAAGAGCCAACACGCACTGAACTAATTAACTTTATTACCGGCCGCGCAATGCAAAACATAAAATTTCGGCAAATGGTCAAGTCAAGTCCTACGTCCACTTAGCGGTTATGTCACAGACATTACCCACTGTTCGTTTTTTTTCAGGAAATATATCTCTGGTAGGCAGCATAAATCGAAACTAACTCCGACAATACGCTGTATTTTTCTCCTATCGTTAGAAGAGTTATAACACTATTCCACAAAATTCTATTCTCCGATGACGTATCTCGACCTTAACACTGCTGTTCTTAGTGCCTTATATCTGACTTGAATTTAAACGAATCAAGTACGGCACAATGAAGACGGTTCCACTGTTGAGGTCGGAACACGCATCCGCATAGTCACTATCAAGTATATTCAAGTATACTCAATCTCATCAACTTCACACGAATTATGAACATGAACATGAAATCGATTGGAACACAAATCAAACAATTATAAAAGCGAGATAGTGTCAATAACATATAGTGATGAGAGATATGTCATTTTGTGAAATGTTTTTTACACAATCACAGGCAAAAAATTATGTAACTTCTTCCCCGGAACTATACAAAAAAGGCTAGATAGAAATCAGTAATATGATTATAGATACATAGACGACAACAAAGAAATACATCGATAATAAGAATATATATAAAAAGTAAAGGAAATGAAATTATACTTAATGATCTCCAAGGATGAGCAGCTAGGGCCTGAGAATTGGACCATGTTGCAGATGTTTTGGGAAAAGTCCGCACACCAATGTGATTTCGAAGGCTTTCCGGGCACGGTCCGCACGATGTCCAGAAAGGGCTCGATCAAACTCTGTCGCCATACATCACTCTTGGTTTTAACAGCACTTTGAACTCACTTCATCAAAACCTCCGTATGGGCATGACTTTTTTCCAGACCTGTCTCCGATCCATTCTTGAAAACTGAATTGTTAGGTTTTGAAAACTTGATAGAAATGGCCAAATGTAAATTAGGGAAAAAAAGTTGACAACAGAACCAATAATACGTCTCTGTTCTCATCGTTTTAAAGGAGCAAAAAAGTAGTCAGTTTGCACTCAATCTTCGTTCGGGTTATGCTGCTAATTAGTGCCATTTTTAGTATGACAATGCTCTACACTCAAGCAACAACTCAACATCAAGCTGGCATGAATATCTTTTCAAATTATGGCACATTGTTTCCATTTTGAAGTGCTCTCGAAATGGTTTAGAGGGTAGTCAACCCACTAATTTTAGGGCTCATAAACACAGGTTTGTGCTCTGAATTCGTTTATCGTTTCAGAGGCGCCATCTCAACGTTTGCAAATTATTTGCTAATTTTCAACGCGGTTCCTAGGCTTATCGATTGGAATTTTGCATATGAATGCTAAACATCTGATGTCATTAACTATGGCTTTGGTTTTTGTAAAACGTATGAAATTTTACTATTTTCGCAAATTGATGGAAATTGAGCTCGAATGAATTTTTATTGTTGTCCACCAAGAAACGATTGTTTGACATAAGGCAGTTTCAGTCACGATTTTTTTTAGATATCATGTTTCGCGATATGCTAATACAGTTTTGAACATCTTTCGAAGGCCACTGTTTTGTCGTCGTCTCATTCATATGGCGGACAGTCGGGAGAACATATCCCATCTTTTACGAAACCGGATTATTTCGTTATCGCTGCCATCATCTTTAGCTCATTTTGCTTCACGTTCTAAGATGAAGCGTTCTAATTCCTTTGGGCCGTTTGTTTCTAATTCGTTCCAGCTGTTGTAAAGCTGTTTTTTATATTCAAGTAGAAGTTGAATTTTTATGGAAGCAGTTGAATAAAAAAATAATGATTAATGAATGAAGTGAAATTTTTTTTTTCCAAATTAGTTATATAAATGTTGATTAGTTCACAATATTTCATACAAAGCTGCCATTAGTTGTGTCAATATATTATTTTAATTCACCTTTAGAAAAGTGTATCAGCTTGCTTATGAAGATGTAATTCATCGATTATTTTAAAAAGATATAGAAACTGAATAAATTTCCTAAACTGGCGTTCATCTTAATTTCTAGGGTTTGATTACCACTATCGAAGGATTATATTGCACCTAATAGAGATAATTTTTAGGGAAATACTGTAATAATCTATATTAGCTATATACTCTGCACTATGCAGTGTTTAGTTATGTTCCAATAATACTACCATGTACTCTACCGACTTCAATCAATATATTTTTATATGTACTTCTAATACCACTAGAAAAAAAGAGTTTTTTTTTTATTTTCTACATGAGATGCTAAAATAGATGAAAGGATTCCACTCAGAGAGGAGAAACTTACGTCCGGTAATTTCATAGAATCGTTGAAATACGCAAACACAGAAGATGAATTTCAAATCCATCCACCAGCAAAAGAATCATCTTTTGTTTGTATTAACGAGTGAATGGTCAAAATTAACTATCCCAGAGATGAATAAAAAACGCGCCGTCACAATCCATCATAATTAGCTTCAGATAACAAGCCCACAATGAAGAAACAAACACTGACTATTTAACCTCCGCCAGGATCCTACAGCAATCTATCGGAACAGACGAAAGGAAGATCCCCGAAAACAAAAAACTTTTTACACAGTCATCCATCGCACAAGAAGCGTCGTTATTAGAGATCTTTCCTGTTTTGGGCCGAAGAACAAGGGAACCGCAGAAAAAAAATATAAGAATGATTAAAAAGGGGCAGCAAGCACTCTGAGCCAATCGCGAAAATCACGAACCTGTTCCGAAGAAGATTGATCGGACTTGGTGGGTGTCGGAAGATTTACTGTTGGTATACGCATTTATGATGATGATAATACGGGAAGACAGATGGCAGTTCGCGCCCGCTCGTGCGCATAACCACGCTACTCGCCAAGAACTTTCGAAGGTCGATCACGCTGCCGACGGGATGGATCAATCTTGTGCAAATTGTTGCCGCTTGTTGAATGAGATATTTTTATGCGATAACAAACGACTCGTTTGCGTGGGATTTGCGGAAGGTACGATTTGTTCAGCCGTTTTACGGTGATATTAAAATGTTGTTTTGGACATCCTAATTTATGATATCTATTAAAATGTTAAATGATTGATTAGTGATGTTTTTATCAAGAACCTGATTGCTGGCGGTGATCTTGGAATCTAGACACATTTTTTTGTGACTGAAAATACCTTTCAATTCAAAAAGTTATGATTTAGAAAATATTCTTTGTCAAATAGAATTGTTTGCAATAGAATCGTGTAGATTGGATTTCAGCCGATTCGAAACAATGAAAAAAGAAGTTGACATTTAAAAAGTTGTAATGATCAATTTTAAATCTATAAATTTATAAATTTGATACTGATGTGCGAAATTTTATTTGAATTTCATTTATATAAGGGAACTGTTCCCATTTCCATCTCACTGGACGTACATTCGTCTCATCGCAAAACAAAGAAATTCAGCACCAAATTCGTCGTCTCTTTTTGCAAACATGCGTCATAATCCTTTTAAATGCTTTGTTTTTGACGGGATGAACATTTGAGCTATGAGAAGAATTCCTACAGCAGTAACCCTAAATGTTAGTTTGCACGCTGGTTCTTCATTTATGTGTTGGAAAAATTGACTTTAACAATTAGTAATGCAAATATTTTGCCTGCTGCGTGCACATATAAGTACTCAAACAAATAATTTTTACTAAGCACCGCTGAGTCAATAGCACAGGGTGGCCACTGAACCGGGAAAATCGGGAATCAGATAACCGGGAATTTGATTTTTAGTTTTGTTTCGATAGACTAAATAAAAGCTATACATAATTAACTAATTAACTTCTTGTCTGTTTTTTGAAACAATTTTTCTAATAATTATTCACATTTTATTTTATTATTCTAGGATTAATGAAATGCTGTTTGAATGAGTTTTGTTATCAAATTGTTATATGTCAGAAACTTGATTATGCATATGCACAACATGTGATAGATTTAGTTCGGAAAAGGTATTGGAGAGTAACCGCCCCTTCGGTGGGCTTTGATCCCACGACCCCAGTTCGCATGACAGGTGCTTTCCCTACTAAGCTACGAAGGACCTCCGCCGTCCACTGCAGCTTAGCGGGTACGGAGGTCCTTCGTAGCTTAGTAGGGAAAGCACCTGTCATGCGAACTGGGGTCGTGGGATCAAAGCCCACCGAAGGGGCGGTTACCCTCCAAAACCTTTCCTTGTACAGATGCATAATCAAGTTTCAGACATAGTAATTAATTTCCGGTGGCTTAATACCCGGCATATAGGCAATTAACTTTGAATGTACAAATTGTTATAGTTTTTTTTCATTAGGATGTACATTTTTATAAGGAATTTTCATGAACTCAGAATTTTTTCATGGTTTCTCAACAGTTGAATAATTTCTTTGTTTCCAGCATAGCAACACAGAAATTCCTTGACAATCATAGGTTTTAGAAATCACGTCTTAACTAAAGATTTTTGTTTACAGAAATTTTTCAATCTTTCAAAAAGATTTTTTTTTTCGGATTTTCTGGAAGATTTTGCCCTCAGTATTGAGGGTTATGAGTCTTAGTCCCATCGAAGGAAAGTGGTTACCTCCAATACACTTTTCATATCAAAATCTTTCACATAATGTATATATTTACATCGGAGATTTTCAGAGAAGTGTAAATAAATAAAAACTAATCTCAAGTGCCAGAGATTTCAGGAATAATTTTTTTAGTTCAAATATTGAAGAAATCATAATCGATAACCCTTTTGCTTCTAAAATCCTTTCACGTATCCCAGCTTTCTTCTCGAAATACAAATACATTAGCTCTTAAATCTGCTTAGTGTTATATGTTTCTTAGTTAAAACTTCTCAATTGTTTCTATTCAAGAAAACACACTTACCGTCTATAAATCTGATTGATAATTTTAGAAAATTATATCAGCATTACAGAATTTCCGAAATATCAAAAATCATTCTAAAGCTAAGATGGAATCATAGAAGTATATCTTAATTCAAGATTGTGTTTTCGAATACATGGTGGTCTGTAAAACCATTAGCGATACTCCATTTCTTATAAAATGCTTTCCCTAAAAACATCAAGCATCTTAAAATCCGCTTTGAAATTCTCAGAAAAATCTGACAAACATATTTCTTGAGCTGTCTCGTTTTTGAATAATGATTCCGATTTTAAGTATGAACGTTTTGAAATCATTTAATTTTTCTTGAATCAATCCTATCTCAAGTTCCTGAAGCATGTTATTTTTTTTAACTTGATAAGGCGTTATTTTGAGCAAGTTCATAACAACGGAATACGTATGCCTTGAGCTCATATTGAATAGAAGTGCTTTATGATATGAAAACATCTCTCATCGTTAACTTCCTTTTTTCGGTAGTTGTTATTATTTTTCCAAAGAACGCTTTAATGTTTTTTCAAGAAAAATATTTTGCTTGAGAGATCTTTGATATATTAATCACAATTTGGATTAAAATTATATAATGAGCTCGTTTATTTTTCAAATAAGAATTTACAATGAAAAAAATTGATAGCAATGCTTCTATCACTTACCAGAGATTCGTTTTAATTAACGTGTTGCCAATGGTATAGAAAAGAAAAAAAAAGAATGAAGAACTAGCATTGATTCACTTCTAATAGTGTAGGATGGAGATGGGAACTATATGGAATTAAACCCATGGCGTATAGAGCATGAACGAGCGGTTGCCTTCCAAGCCTGTTACTGCAAAAAGAGTCACAGCGGAATTTGCTTAACGGGCAGTTTATAAATATATTACCATATTGTTTTCTTTGATTTATTTAGGATGTATTGTAATACAATTCCACAGATTTTGATGGTGAATTTAAGTCACGTAAAACGATCGAAAAAATGTCGCGTAAAACAAGGATGGTTGTTCCACAGATTGATTTTTCAAAGGAATACAACACCTCATTCCTCGATCATATCTTTTCTCGATACACTTGCCGGGAAAGTTCAAAAATTTGAACCGGGAAAAACCGGGAATTCCAAAATGGAAATTGAGTGGCCACCCTGATAGCAGCTTTAAGCATGCTTATTTTCTGCTATGATCACATCCCGAGTAGAAATCTCCAGCTTCGTCTGTGCCGATCACAACTTGCAGGTGGCTGCGGGAATACGCAAGCATGAACCAAAATCCTGTTAGCGCCATTTACCGATGGGTAACGTCTGTGGGTTTTACTACGTCGACCGGGAACGGAAAAGTGCTCTGGGGCATGTATGCAACGGACGCCACTGCCGAATCCCTAACCGCTTATCATTGTCCTCGAGCTCTATCGATCAGAGGCTGACTTTGCTTCTCATCTTCAAGGCTGTCACCAAACCGTGTGCAGTCGCCAAAAAGCCACTGCATTCACTTCTGCAACGTCCGGAGATGATATGATCCCACTCTTTATACAAGGGGACTCGTTTCTGCGTACGATGACCGATGTAGATTCCCCCCAGTGACAAGAGTCCACTGACAGGGAGCGAGAAACTTGCCCTCCTCCCTTGCCAATTTTAACAGTTCCGTGTCGCAACGACTTAAAAGTGGTTAAATACTGAGGTCCCACGCATTTCAGTAGCAGAACTGTTAAACACATTCTTCGTTGGGTGAAAGCATCAATGCACCGACGGGTCTCTATCGAATCACGGTGTCGAAATAGGAGTATCGGGAAACGGCCTGGCGATATCGGACAAGCTACCCAATTAAGTGTTCTCATCCGAGATCCTGCTCGACAAACCCATTCTTATCCTGTCAGACTCAGCTAGTGCTATCGCGGCACTGTTCAGATTGCCCAAACTGTGGATCTCAACAGGAATTTTCTAAATCTTCTGATGTTTTAGAGGAAATTCTTTGGAATTTGCAGATTTTTTTTTATTCCTAGGTGAAATTTTTCGGAATTTCTACGGGGAATTGAACGTTTGATAGAAATGGTTATTGGGTCGACAACGGTTTGGCGAAAATGTCATTTGGCCGAAAGTAACATACAGACGAAAGAGACATACGGCCCAGTAATTTGGGCGAAAAATCCGTTTGTCCTAACAGCTCGTTTTGCCTAATATGTCATGTGGCCGAAAATGGTCGTTCGCCAGAAACGGACATTTGGCATAAAATGTCATTCGACCGATCGAGTCATACGACTGAAATTGTCATTTTCAATGATAATGTCATTCACGGAGAAGTAACACACTTTAATGTAACTTTTTCCGCCAAAATTAGTGCGCGTTCAATTGTGTTTTTGTTTACCTTTGATTAAACTACACGCTTCACTCGGCATACCGTTCATCAAAACGAACCCTGCTACACTACTTAACCCATGTATCCAACGTTCCACTGAATTCTTGTGGAAGCGGAGAAGATTCGTCGGCTTCCATCAAAGCGAGTCTCACGGGCGGTGAGTCATGCGCATGTTCATATGTCTATTTCTGCCAAACGACCATGTCGGCCTTACGACGTTTTCAGCCGAATTACCTAATTCACCCAAATGACCAGTTGATGTTTTCTGCGGTCATATAGTTTTACTGTGTCCTGGTACGGGAAAGTTATGATCCTTCTGTGACCTTGGTGTCCTGCAATAATCCTGTTTGTGCGCTGTTCTCCGTAGATACATAGTTTGCCTCTGAAAGATTGAAGTTGAGGTAAAGGCCCTACTCTAAAAATCCCCGCCAAAATTTATTATCAAAAAACATAAGATCCTTTTGATTTTCGACCTTTCTTCTATGGAAAGGATCAGATCGCCACTTCAAATTTAGGCGATGTTAGGAATCCGAAGAAATCTGAAGGAGCCTGAAAATGCTTGATTGGTTTTTACTCGATATCCTTCTTATAAAAAAATAAAAAAAAAGTATTCGTAATGGCATGTCTTGCATTTTGCTTGGCGAGGGATAGTGTAGGGATGTTGTAGGTAGAAGCTCCTGCAGGGGACACCTGCAGGTAAAGTGCTCCACGCTGTTTTCGGTTTCGCAGAGATCACAACAAGACCGGAGGGGTCCTCCGCCGAAGTTGTGGGAGACCCTTGTGTGGCCGATCCGGAATCTCGTTATCACATATTGTTCTTTTTGAGTAGCTGGATTATTCCAGGAGCCGATAGATCCTTTAAATTTCCTCAAAAAGAGTCCTCTGCTATTGCTCCAAGTAAAAGCATAGTCCTGGAAGACGATGCTCTTCGTCCATTTCTTAACATCGCCCAGCGGGACGGAGCGGGTGTAAAGTAGACCCTCGTGTCTGACACTGATCCGGGCATCGGTTTTGATATGGTATGCCACAGCAGCAGGGGTTCTAGGCGAGGTGGTACCGGGGAGCATACCTGTAAGGATTCCCTGGATCCAGGGGTGTTTCGGAGTCTTACTTTGAAGGGCGGAAATTACACTTGTGGAGTCCGTGAAGACCACGATTGGCTTGTTCGCCGGGAGGGTGGCCGCGACAAAAACGATGGTGGCTTTGGCGGGAAAAAATATGGCACTGGCGAGGTAGGCTCTCCGATTAGAACAGATTAGGTCAACACCTCGGCTGTAGAGGGATCCGTCGGTATACCGAATCTTACTATTTCGGAAGCGTGTTGCAGTACGGATCTTCGAAGTTCATCTGTGTAATCACCTCTTTTGGGCACTGGGCACTCTCCACAGTAATTGTCCCTTACCGCGTCATGCTGGGCTATGGCGTGGTGGACCTCTTCTCCCGAGCAACTCGTGAGACCAAAATGGAAAACCAAGTCAATTCTTCAATTAGTGGTAGTAGTGTAGGCGACAACCCCTTCGCAAGAGGTGGGTTGTTCAGGTCTCCGCCTAGGGGGTCAGAGGCAATACTCGGCAGCTCGGTGCGCAGCGCCAGCATGGGTCACTTAACCTTCTCCCCGGCTACGCCGGTAGTGGTTATGGACGGCCCATGGCTTGTGAGGGCGATGAACCGCAAACGCGATGGGCTTTCGGCCTTCGAGGTAGCGACGGAACGCCGTCATCGACTTTGCGCCATCGAAGCATAATATCAGTAAGGACCTCAAGGGGAGCTTGCTGAAACTTCGAAAGTCGATGTTGGACGCCAAGCTGGAGAGGGCGGTCGGGACGGCCAAGTGCAAACCCGTGAAATCCGTGGAGTCGAGGTCTACCCAGACTGAGGCCCAAGGATTCGCGGACTCGGGCAAGGTCGAATCGATCGAGGGCGTTCCAGCGAAGACGGTGGTGCCAAAGTCTACCCAGACTGAAGCTCAAGTATTCGCGGGCTCGTCGGGGGTGACTGCTTCAACGGAGCAGACACAAAAACGGGGGAGACAGTCTCCAGGGGACGAGCTCCCTGGGGGCCGCTCCAAAACGTGGAGGGCTACTACCCCGAACAAGGGTAGTGGGGCTGGGAAGCTGAAACCCGACCAGGTACCTCCAAAACCGGGGGAGGAAGGACCTGGAAAGGTCCGTCCACCCAGGAAAGACGGTAGTAAAGGGTTACGGCAGGCTGAGAGCTCTCAACCGCACCAGACCAGGGAAATAGAGGGGGATGACGCCTCCTAGACCCTGGTCAAGAATAAGAGGAAACCGAAGACGTCAAGGGCCGAAACGAAGGCCCAGGCGAATGAGGGTAGCAAGAAGTCTAGGGCGTCTAGTCATCACGGTGGACGAGGCCAAGTACTCGGACGTCTTGAAGGCGATGAGGAGTGACGTCAAGCTCGGTTAACTCGGCGCCGACGTACGTCGAATAAGACGTACCCGGATGGGCGAGATGATCCTCGAGCTGAAGCGGGGCGTCTCGCAAAAGGGCGCCGCCTACAAGAAATTGGCGGAGGAAGTGAATCTAAGGCGAGACCTGGACGAGATCACCGAATTCGAAGAGCTCGTCACGGCACTGCGGCGACAGTGTTAAGTGGAGACGCCCACCGCAGCCGTTAGGCTACGGAAAGGTCCTGCAGAGACGCAGGAAGCATTGGTTCGGCTATCTGCAGCGGACGTCTCCAAGGTAGTCAAGTTAGGGAGCGTCAAGGTGGGATGGTCGGTGTGCCCTGTGGGCATATACGAGCAACTCGAAGTTTGCTTCAAGTGCCTGGAACCGGGGCACAAGCAATGGGACTGCAAAGGCCCTGACAGAAGCAATCTCTGCCGACGCTGCGGATTGGAGGGACATAAGGCACAATGCTGCACGAACCCTCCCAATTGTTTGATTTGTTCCAGCAAAGCTGTGAACAGCACAAGGCATCATCATTCTTGATACCAGTCGTGCAGAGGGAAGCAGTCGCGAAGTCGACCCTTCCCACCTTCCGAGGACATAGGGCGTGGTAAGGCCACCTGGAAAGCCGGCAATGCGCTGGCACGATACCATGGTGTTCTTCTAAAAAGCGAGTCACGATGTTCGATGCTGCAAGGACACGCAGCTAACCTCGAGGGTGCGTTGTGCACTGGCCCCCCTTTGAAGCATTACTTTCTGGTTGTACCGAAGGGACGATGGGCTTGGCGGCAATGGAAACGGCTTAGCAGGTCGGGGATGTAGTCCTGTCTCTCTCGTTTGCTGTTGGAGGTGGTCCCTAACCCCGCACTTCCTGGACAACCCAGGATGTATGTTGAGCAGACTCCCCCTCCATTGATTAGGAAGAAAAAAAAATACATACACACGGACAGACAGACATGTGCTCAGTTCGACGAGCAGAGTCGATTGGTACATAACACTATGGGTCTCTGAGGCTTCTATAAAAGTTTGTTTTTGGAGTGAAATGATAGTCTTTCGGTATAACCGGGTATAACATTGTTGTACGAGAAAGGCGAAAATATATCTCCATGAAATATGAAATTTCGACAATATGAGAACTTAAAAATATGAAATTAAGTAAATATAAAACATATAAATATTGACATGTGAGGAAACAAATATACAAAAATATGAAAATATTCCAATACAAATATATGGAAATAAATTATGTAGCATTGTAAGTTGTACATCGTAGATTGGACTGGTAATACTCATGTTTCTTTTGAAATCTCTGTCCAGATTGCTATCAGAAATCAGGGTAGGTGTAGTCCTTGATTTCAATCAAAGACAAACATTACAAAAGCGTGAGGATTACTCATCCTGGCTACACCCATCTGTACCACAACCAGGGGAGAGGAAGAAAATGTTGGTGTGAGACTTAAAGAGAAGTTCTCGACTTAGCGACGCCCTCATAAGTACTACGGAGTTGGATATTGGGAAGATATTCGTTGGGTCAGGATTTGCTTGTAGCTGCCATTGTGACCGTGGTAGATCTTACCGTAACACACCACGTAAAGCTGTCTACCCAGCGTTACGGATACTAATTTCCTCCTTGGATAAAAAATTAAAACTAGCAATAAGTCATTTTTTCCTAAAATTATTTTGGTAAATATTTTTAAATTTCACGGAAAATATTGAATTAGGTGGGTCACGTGCCAGTTCAACTCCGGAAATTATAAACCTTAAATGTTCTGATCTAGAAATTATATATTTAATGTCATAATAAAAAAGTACAATTCTTGATGTTTAAAATTAGTAACGCAAATTAATATCTTTTCCTGTTATATTGGGAAGCAGTTGACATATATTTAATACAACATTGATTTGTGTCAGTTTCATGGCCGTCGTTTTCAATAAAACATTGAGTTAGCATCTCCGTTTTTCGGTTGTGTTAGGTTGTATATGAAATGTTTAGAAAGCTAAGAAATTAACTAAATTCAACCTGAAAATAGATTTCCTATATCAAACACCCAAGGGAAGATCCATAAAGTACGTCACGCAAAAATTTGCGATTTTAAGGTAAAATTTTTGTATGAGTCGTCACGCTGCTCGGAACCCCCCCCTCCCCCTAGGAGCGTGACGTACTTTTTGGATGACCCCCAAGTAAAAATCCATTGTATACAAATTTGAAGATGGAATGACACTCATAATCCCGATGATACTCTGTCGCCATCGTTGTGAAAAAAATTTGCTTTGTTGTTGGTGGACGTCGGACTTATCGCGTGAAATCTTGAATTTTTTAAATAAAATTCTGTACGCCCTTCATGCCTTTAATATCGCTATTAAATATAATATCGTAACTTCTGCCCAGAAAAACAAGCTGTCATCGGTAACATTCTAAGAATTGAAATGAGAAATAACGCGTGGACATTAGGTATTTGTTGGAAAAATTTATGATGATTGAGACTCATAAACAGGCACTCCCCTCAGTTGTAGATGTTACAAAAATGTGGTAATAAATATTCATAGATTTGGCTGACGGAATCTTTACACATTCTGAAACCAAGTCACGCAGCGACGAAGATGCTTCAAATAGACTCACGGTTGGATGGATAGAATCACACTTCTGAAACGAAATGGTTCTACGTGTAGAATAACGAAGTCTCCGATCGAAAACAAAACACCAATCCGAATGGGTTATTTATGAAACCAATAAGATACATACATTAATTGGCGGACGGACGGTGCTCATCAACCAGTCACTTTTGTCCTTGGAGAGCCGTTATATAGAATGATTGGAATCTTCGAATTGGATCCAACTGAGAACTGTCCGACAGCCTTTAAAGAACGCCATTGAATCCACTCGCACTTCCACTCCGATCCAACTTCCAACCAAGTAGAAATCAACCTCGAAAAACAAATTTTGTTATCGCTCACTGTTCATCTTCCGAAAGGGGCACCTAGTGAATAAGAAATGAGCCTGTGGAATAGAAATCGAACCGTTTCTGAAGGAAAACAACCTGCCGCATCACGTAGCCGCGTCGCCGTATAGGTTTTGCTTGGCCATGCCGAACTGTTTGACCTTCTCGCGAATATACCGTCGTCAGCTCGGCACAGCAAGAGCCCGTCAGCGGCGGTGAACATCATCGCCTTCGATGATTGTCCACATCGACCAGCCAACCAGCCAGCAGCGTCTTCGAAAAGCTCGTAATTAATTATTCAATCCGCATCGCGGATCGTCGCGCGCTCTCTTCGTAAGATCATTTGCAATCGATGGAAGGCTGGCTGTCTGGCGGGCTGAGGGACTCCACCGATACAATATATGACTCCGATCCGCATGGTTTTCGGTAGGATCGATCGTAGGGGCTTTCCCATAGCTCCGGTAGGATGACATACTACAAAGCAAATCATCATGAAGACGGGTGGGTTCGAATATCGGTTCATTTCTAGACTGCTCTGAATTAAAGCAATATGATGTTTAAGTGCGTAAATGGAAAATTATTTTATAAATACCTTGCAGTAAAAATCTGCAGGAAAGCTAAAATAATACTACACTGGTATGTGGCATCGTCCCAGCTGAGGCAAGTAACGTGCCGGTAAGGGGAGATCACAGAAGGAACCTCACGAATTGTTCACTGCTGTTGTGTTGCACCCTGTTTAGCCTTTTGCTCTTTCTCCGCACAATATTTTACTGCTGGAAACTGGTATGCAAATGACATTCCAATCAGAAGAAGATTTCGCTGGATAACTGTCATTTGCATATATTGTCGGTCTCCTCTAAATCTTCTGCTCCGAAGTATTTGTGCTTTCGAACTCCTGCATGGAAGTCATTTATTTTTGTACGAATACGTTTTCGAAACTTTCGGATTTTATTTGCGAATACGGACTATTCGGCTGTTTGATGGTGAGGACAAACGTAGATATTTATCAAAGGTAATCTTAATTCTAAATTTCTTTGGTCAAGGTTATTCAAGCGAAAATTGTTTTTTTTTGTTGATTCAAGTTTTCTTAAATTATAAACTATTGCATGTCTAAATCCCATTAATATTTAATTTAAAAAATAATTATCTGGTAATTATGATGCTAATTTCATGATCATGTTCACACTCGGTAGCAGTATACAATTACCTACCTGTAAGATAACACAAAACGCAACCCTCCCCAAATTATTACGGTCAGTCACTTTCTATTTCACCGCATGAACCGCCAGCAGCTAACCAAACTGGGCGATCATGAGGGTTGATCCGCTTTCGCACAATGAAACGTGCGAAACTTTTAATTCGTATCAATCACACAACAATAATAAATATACGAATGGTAAACCAGACAGCAGTAAAACCGCATTTGCGCGGGCAGTACTCGAACTGAATTCGCAAATTTGTGTGCACACGCGCGTCTCGTCCATCCAGTCCTTTCATGGGGGGCCAAAGTAGGTAGGTTTTTAAATAAAGAAACGCGAAAGCGCACGGAGCCGATGCGATGCGATGGCGAAGATGCACGCGGATTGCGGATGTCCGCTGCTTCCGTGTCCTATTGCGGAACGGAAAGCCTATCTTGTGAGGGTGGGTGTATGTGTTGCCGCTCTCGAAATCAACTACGCGCGACTCGTGTTTCGTTTACTAAAACAGATCTTCAGCGACTGGCAGTTTTGGTTGCAGCCCCAAGTTGCATGCCGGCTCACGATTAATTAATTACCTAAATGGAGTAATTTATCGTAGGTGTGCAGTTAATTTGGCTACGTAGACAACGGACTCGTTGGTCGGTCGGTTTCTTTGGTGTACGAAATGGGAGTACATATTCTCTTGGAATCGATGTTTCGACGTCGTAGCGATTGCCGCGTGTTGAAGGTTAAAACTAGCAGTTGCATTTTGTATTACACAAATTCAACTATAATTGTTCACAAAATTGTTGTAAAAATTGTAACATGAGCTCACTTTATTGTAATACAGTGGAGTAAATAAGTATAACATTTCCACTGGTTTTTTTTGTATGGTCATGTTTGAGGATCAATTCCTAGAAATTGATTTAATTTTTTTGTCTGCCAGCCCAAAATTACTTGAAAATCAAACCAATGAATATTATTCGTATACAGTTTTGCTGCTTATGACCTTTGCAACGTCAAATAATTATAACGTACGCCACTTTCATATGGAGCTATCGTAAATCCTAAGTAGACCTGTGCGATGCCACCGCTCATGATTGTTATCAAAAATGTTTAAAATGAATCGGCGCGCCGTCGTATGAAAGTTTATCACATCGCCATTTTTTTTACCACGCCAATGCATATGAAAGAAGTTATGCATATTAAAAGCATTATTTATTTTAATTTCAGTTTAATCTAGCTGCTGTCGGAAAAAATATTTTCAGACTTAAGTTCATATGACAGATATCTACTTACAATCATGTAATATTAACATATTCTCATTTCTAGAAAAAAAATTTTAATTCGAAATCATTGGATGACGACCTACAACTGTAACTAGCATGGAACTAATTTCTAGCTAAAAATGTGCGAAAAATGTCACGGAAAAATGTATTTAAATCACTTTCTATACAATTTGTACTAGGCCAAAAATAAAAATCTTTGCTTTAACAAACCTTTAATAAATGTGGGAATCTATCATTATGAATTTTAGAAATTGCTCCTGGAACGTCGACGAAATTCCAACAAAAATTCTTTTGATATTTAGATCAGGAAGCATTTCAGGTTTTTTTTTGAAAATTCAAAACTTTTTTTTAATACCTTATAAACTTCCTTTGAAACACTTCTAGTTCCATGATTTCTCCCCAAACATTTCTTCAGGAATTCCATCGCGAATTTCTTCTAAGAAACCTCCATGAATTGCTTCATGAAATCTTTCAGGAATTCCTCCTGATATTATCAAAAAAAAGTTCGACGTAATTTTTTTTTCTGAAGGAAGAATATCCTTGAGGAATTTTCAGAGGTATTTCAAAACGATTTTACAAACCAATTTTGGGAAAAATATCTGATGGAATTTATAGAGAGATTTGTGGAAGAATTCTTGAAGAAATTTCCGTAGAAACTCGTTGAGATTTTTTTTTGGAGAAATTCTTAAAAGATTTCGAAGAAGGAGCTTTTCGGGAAGAGTTTCTGGGACATTTTTTTTAGGATATTCAAAAAAAAAGTTCTTCTGGGTAAATTCTTCTCCACGAATTTACCCAGAAGAACTTTGGATACTTCGGAGTATCTGGAGAAATTTTTAGGAGACTTGCGCCATGCATTTTCGCGGAATTTTAAGAGGATTTATACAAAATGTTTAAACGGATATTAAAAAAATGTTTAAAAATTATATCCTTATATTATATTTCTGGAAGAATACGGTTGGATGAGGAGGGAAAGGGGTATGGCGATTTAGTAGATCCTGAAGAGACATTAAAAATAAATTGGAGATATTTCCGGGCTAATTTCTGAAGGACTTCTAGAAGAATTTTCAAATGAATGCGCGTAATATTGGAGAAACACGCAGTTGAATTGCTGGAAGAATTTTCCAAAGGGTTAATGGTTATTCCATGCGAATTTAGAAAAAAACAATCCTGGAAAATTGTCAATGTAATTTCTGCAAAGTTTTAAAAGTAATTTATTCGGAATTCTGGACGAATTTCTGGAGGAAATTAAGGTAGAATTTCTTATGCAATTTCTGGGGGACTGCCCGTGAAGTATTCTAAAAGAATTCCCAATTGAATATCTAGTTTCTTTCTTATATATACTTCCGAAGTTCTGGAGAAACCTCCGGAGGAATTCTTTGAGCAACTTCCGAAGGAATTCATTGAGGAACTTCCGGAGGAATTCTTGAAAAAACTTCGGGAAGAACTTCTGGAGGCACTTCAAGTGGAATTCCTGGGGGAACTTCCGGAGGAATCGCTAGGGAACTTTGGAAGGAATTACTGGGGAACTTCCTGAGGAATTCCTGGAGAACTTCCGAAGAAATTTTTAGAGAATTTTCGGAGGAATTCCTAGAGAACTTTCGGAGGAATTCCTGGAGAACTTCCGGAGGAATTCCTTGGGAACCTCCGGAGGAATTCCTGGAGGAACTTCCGGAGGAACTTCCGGAGGAATTCCTGGAGGAACTTCCGGAGGAATTCCTGGAGGAACTTCCGGAGGAACTTCCGGAGGAATTCCTGGAGGAACTTCCGGAGGAATTCCTGGAGGAACTTCCGGAGGAATTCCTGGAGGAACTTCCGGAGGAATTCCTGGAGGAACTTCCGGAGGAATTCCTGGAGGAACTTCCGGAGGAATTCCTGGAGGAACTTCCGGAGGAATTCTTGGAGGAACTTCCGGAGGAATTCCTGGAGGAACTTCCGGAGGAATTCTTGGAGGAACTTCTGGAGGAATTCCTGGAGGAACTTCCGGAGGAATTCCTGGAGGAACTTCCGGAGGAATTCCTGGAGGAACTTCCGGAGGAATTCCTGGAGGAACTTTCGGAGGAATTCCTAGAGGAACTTCCGGAAGAATTCCTGGAGGAACTTCCGGAGGAATTCCTGGAGGAACTTCCGGAGGAATTCCTGGAGGAACTTCCGGAGGAATTCCTGGAGGAACTTCCGGAGGAATTCCTGGAGGAACTTCCGGAGGAATTCCTGGAGGAACTTCCGGAGGAACTTTCCGAGGAACTTCCGGAGGAACTTCCGGAGGAACTTCCGGAGGAATTCCTGGAGGAACTTCCGGAGGAATTCCTGGAGGAACTTCCGGAGGAATTCCTGGAGGAACTTCCGGAGGAATTCCTGGAGGAACTTCCGGAGGAATTCCTGGAGGAACTTCCGGAGGAATTCCTGGAGGAACTTCCGGAGGAATTCCTGGAGGAACTTCCGGAGGAATTCCTGGAGGAACTTCCGGAGGAATTCCTGGAGGAACTTCCGGAGGAATTCCTGGAGGAACTTCCTGAGAAATTCCTGGAGGAACTTCCTGAGAAATTCCTGGAGGAACTTACGGAGGAACTCCTGGAGGAACTTCGGGAGGAATTCCTGGAGGAACTTCCGGAGAAATTCCTGGAGGAACTTCCGGAGATATTTCTGGAGGAACTTCCGGAGGAATTTCCTGGAGGTACTTCGGAAGAATTTCCTGGAGGTACTTCGGAGGAATTTCCCGGTGGAACTCCCGGGGTAATTTTCTGGAGGACCTTCCGGAGGAATTTCCTGGAGGAACTTCCGGAGGAATTTCCTGGAGGAACTTCGGAGGAATTTCCTGGAGGAACTTCCGGAGGAATTTCCTGGAGGAACTTTCGGAGGAATTTCCTGGAGGAACTTCCGGAGGAATTTCCTGGAGGAACTTCCGGAGGAATTTCCTGGAGGAACTTCCGGAGGAATTTCCTGGAGGAACTTCGGAGGAATTTCCTGGAGAAACTTCCGGAGGAATTTCCTGGAGTAACTTCCTAAGGAATTTCCTGGAGGAACTTCCGGAGGAATTTCCTGGAGGAACTTCCGGAGGAATTTCCTGGAGGAACTTCCGAAGGAATTTCCTGGAGGAACTTCCGAAGGAATTTCCTGGAGGAACTTCCGGAGGAATTTCCTGGAGGAACTTCCGGAGGATTTTCCTGGAGGAACTTCCGGAGGATTTTCCTGGAGGAACTTCCGGAGGATTTTCCTGGAGGAACTTCCGGAGGAATTTCCTGGAGGAACTTCCGGAGGAATTTCCTGGAGGAACTTCCGGAGGAATTTCCTGGAGGAACTTCCGGAGGAATTTCCTGGAGGAACTTCCGGAGGAATTTCCTGGAGGAACTTCCGGAGGAATTTCCTGGAGGAACTTCCAGAGGAATTTTCTGGAGGAACTTCCAGAGGAATTTCCTGGAGGAACTTCCAGAGGAATTTCCTGGAGGAACTTCCAGAGGAATTTCCTGGAGGAACTTCTGGAAGAATTTCCTGGAGGAACTTCCGGAAGAATTTTCTAGAGGAACTTCCGGAGGAATTTCCTGGAGGAACTTCCGGAGGAATTTCCTGGAGGAACTTCCGGAGGAATTTCCTGGAGGAACTTCCGGAGGAATTTCCTGGAGGAACTTCCGGAGGAATTCCAGGAAGAACTTCCGGAGGAATTCCAGGAGGAACTTCCGAAGGAATTTCCTGGAGGAACTTCCGAAGGAATTTCCTGGAGGAACTTCTGGAGGAATTTCCTGGAGGAACTTCTGGAGGAATTTCCTGGAGGAACTTCCGGAGGAATTTCCTGGAGGAACTTCCGGAGGAATTCCAGGAGGAACTTCCGGAGGAAATCCAGGAGAAACTTCCGGAAGAATTTCAGGAGGAACTTCCGGAGGAATTTCAGGAGGAATTGAAGGAGGAGTTTCCGGAGGAATTTCAGGAGGAATTTCGGGAGGAACTTCCAGAGGAACTCGAGGATTAGCTTCCGGAGGAACTTCCGGAAGAATTTCAGGAGGAACTTCTGTAGGAATCCAGCATCTTCTCATAAGAAATAAGTATTTTGGCAGCAAAAAGCGCTATGTGTCGTTTCCTATGGGAAGCACCGCATGTAATGTTGGGCAAATGCGTTGAGAGGCCAAAGGTCTTTATGAAGTACTTCAGTAAATCTGATTTGCATCTGAAGGTTTGGGCAGATGAGCATTAAATATCTTCAATGTCTGTCTTTGTCATAAGAACTAGAACTCATCAAAATCACAAATGATGAAATTCTTCAAAGAACATGAAATGAGGCTGATTCGGGGTTGCATGAAACAGATCAGAGAACTTGTAGACTATGCGGGGTCTATCGCTGGGTCATCCAGCTTGCTTGCTTGATGAGTTGGAATCGGCGACCATGGAGTTTGTTTGTCCAGTTCATTCTGAGTCAGCCATGATTGACATCGTGAAAGAGATAATAAAAGAGTTATCACTTTTCAAACCACGGGAAGTTTAGTCGAAATCTGAAAATTTATATAACTTCAGTGTATTATCTGTCCTTTTTAAAACTTGAACATTTATCCCTGAGCATTGAATAAAATTGTTTTAAAAGCAAAAAATCTGTTTTTATTAACAAACATGATGTGTGCTTTGACAGTTTTCTTTGACAACTTAAAGTTAAACTTTCGGTACGTGTACATTGAGGCTGGAGTTCTAATCCCAAGCCCCATCTGTTGATTCCCTGTACAATTCCGCTAGTTCTGGTCAATCGCGGAATAGCAACTACGAATTGTACGGTCATCTCATGCTCACGCTCAATAAATAGTAAAATAAAAATGTCATCTTATTTTCCAATAACCACATTTTTTCTTCTTTTCATTGCAGGTACGTTCCATCATTGTAGATTTCGACAACAATTACTTAAGGTGAATAATTACTTTGTCTTAGTAGTAGGAGCAAAATTGAACCTTAAAAAACGCAAAATACAACAAAAGAAACATTCGAGAGCGCTTTAACATTTCGACGATAATGAATAACGTTCGGAATTTTGAATTGCAAAGAGGAAAGGAGTTTTGCAGCAACAAAAACAGTAAACTTCCAATCTTTTTTGAGTGGTACCCCTTTAGGGCTTGGTGTTGCTTGAGCTACCCTCTGGTATTTATATTCTGAGACTGAAAAAGTTTGTTGTTTGATTCATTATTTGATATCTGGATCTCAGTTTTCGATAAATATTCTTAGATTTGGACATAATTTGGAAAACCTTTTGTTTTATAAAATTTCTCGGGGATTGATTTTTTTTTCTGGAAATCTGGGAGTTTTGAGATTTTAAAGAGTTTCTCATTAGCTCTAGAGAACACATTTAAAAATATAAATAAATCTTTTTATGGCACTTTACATCTTCCACTGAAAAAAGTGATCCAGGAATATTTTCTGAAACAATTCAGGTGTTTTTACACAGTAACAAGATTTTTGTTGTAACTTCTTCTTCTTCTTATTGGCATTACATCCCCACACTGGGACAGAGCCGCCTCGCAGCTTAGTGTTCATTAAGCACTTCCACAGTTATTAACTGCGAGGTTTCTAAGCCATGTTACCATTTTTGCATTTGTATATCATGAGACTAACACGATGATACTTTTATGCCCAGGGAAGTCGAGACAATTTCCAATCCGAAAATTGCCTAGACCGGCACTGGGAATCGAATTCAGCCACCCTCAGCATGGTCTTGCTTTGTAGCCGCGCATCTTTTTTTTTTAAAGACAGAATCACCGTCTTCGACCAGAGGTCGCACAGACTGAACACTTAACATCTAGCACAGGACAGGACATTTACACAACACCCAGTGGACCAGTGGAGAGCTTTTCGCTTTACAAAAAGTTTTCTCTTTACCGGGGCGGGAATCGAACCCACACTCCGCAGCACATACGTCTAGACGATTGAAGCCGCATACGCACGGCCACGAAGCCCACAAGGTTACCGCTAAGGTTGTAACAGTGGTCCTGAAAAGATTATTTTTTAATAATGTGCCTTTCAAATAACAGCAATAAAATCAACAACAGAATCAATAGAGGATGCAATATCGGAATTTAATTTAAGAACGACTCATCACTAAAAGTCCTCCGCCGGCCGAACGTGGTGTCACAAATCATCATCAAACAAATTACTGAAATGTACGCATAGTGTGGCTGTGACCATGAAAAGAGCCATTTTGGTGTAGCTTTCGTCATTGTTCGTGTTCAGATGGAGCTGGTGTACTTGGTGATGGCTTCGATTACAGCAGACGGTGTGCTCCAGCTTGTTCGGCAGCAGGAAGTGGACGCAGCTGTGAATTTTGTCGTGATCATCGTTGAGTTTGTGTTGTAGTGCAGCGGTTCTCAACCTGGGGTACATGTACCCCTGGGGGTACCTTCGCTGGTCCTAGGGGGTACCTCGGACAAAAATGCGTAATGGCGGACATATTACAATTTCAATCAAAATTCATTGATAAAGTTTTGATAATTGTGTATTTTATATTTAAAAAATTTATATTGTACAAAATATGTAATGCAATCAATAAATCCCAATTGAATTCTGCCTTCCACAACCAGCACAATGTATGAAGGGCTGCGAAACAAAAGATCAAACGACCAAAACGTCGAATGAACAAAATGATTTTTTTTTTCACTAAAACTCGGTTGCTTCATTGCAAGAGGATTTAAAGCATCCTTTTACGTATCTCGGAAGCCTTCCTCCAAGCAGCTCAAAGACCTCCTTTCAAGTGGTTTGGTTGCTTTTTTTCAAGAGGCTTGGAAGCCTTTTTTAAGACGTTCGGAAGCCTCCTTTCAAGAGGTTCGGAAGCCTCCTTTCAAGAGGTTCGGAAGCCTCCTTCCAAGAGGTTCGGAAGCCTATTTTCAAGAGGTTCGGAAGCCTCTTTTCAAGAGGTTCGGATGCCTCCTTTCAAGAGGCTCGGAAGCCTCCTTTCAAGAGGTTCGGAAGCCTCCTTCCAAAAGGTTTGGAAGCCTCCTTTCAAGAGGTACGGAAGCCTCTTTTCAAGAGGTTCGGAAGCCTCCTCCTCTCGAGATGCTCGGAAGCTTCCTCTCAAGAGGCTCGGAAGCCTCCTCTCAAGAGGCTCGGAAGCCTCCTCTCAAGAGGCTCGGAAGCCTCCTTTTCTAGAGGCTTAAAAGCCTTCTTTTCTAGAGACTCAACACCTCCTTTCAAGACGCTCGGAAGCCTTCTTTCAAGAGGCTCAAAAGTCTCCTTTCAAGGTTCGGAAGCCTCCTTTCAAGTGGTTAGGAAGCCTTCTTTAAAGAGGCTCAGAAGCCTCCTTTCAAGACGTTCAAAAGCCTTCTTTTCTAGAAGCTCAAAATCCTCCTTTTCTAGAGACTCAAAAACCTTCTTTCAAGAAACACGTAAGCCTTCTTTCAAGAGGCTTGGAAGCTTTTTTTCAAGAGGTTCGGAAGCGTCTTTTCAAAAGGCTCGGAAGCCTGCTACGACTACTCTCAAGTGGTTCGAAAGCCTTCTTTCAAGAGGTTCGGCTTCCTCCTTTCAAGAGGCTCGGAAGCCTCGCTTCAAGAAGCTCAGAATTCTTCTTCCAATAGGCTTGGAAGCATACTACCAAGAGGCTCAGACGCGTCCTTTCAAAATGCACCGGAAGCTTCCTTCTAGGTGGCCCGAAGCCTCCTTTCAAGAGGCTCGGAAGCCTTTCTACAAGAAGCTCAGAAGCCTCTAATAAAGAGGCGCGGAAGCCTACTCTTAAGGGACTCAAAAGCTTAAAGGTGCTTCCTTTCAAACGGGCTCGGAATTATGTTTTCAAGACGATTGGAAGCCTACTTTCGAGAGGGGGTACCTCAAATCATGCAAAAGTTCGAAGGGGTACCTCTCAAGAAAAAGGTTGAGAACCGCTGTTGTAGTGCATCAGACGGGAGGCTACGGCAACAATGCACTCGAGGATGTCTTAAACTCCTCCTGTGATTTCCGCTTCGGCTGTTGTCGGGCTTGGCGATGTTCTGCTGGCCTTGCTGGACCCCCCCCCCCCCGCTGCCGTTGCTGTTGCTACAGCCATCATCGTCGTCGTCTTCTTTTCGAACATTGGACATGCTTGGGGATCCTTTAACGGAATCGTTGGAGAAATTCCTCGACGATTATATTCCAAGTGAAAATAGAAAAACCAGTGGATACACTGTTAAGACCTGTGCGCCGGTCTTATAATCGGCGGCGGCGTCACGGCGGCGCGCCGTTGGCTTTTATCGGCGGCGGCGGCGGCATGAACCGGCGTGGATTAAGAAATCAATGGCAATTCAGCGACAATAATAAGTACCTGATGTCAAAATGTTATTCAAATTAAAACTATTCTCTGATTTTGATTAATCAAAATTAAACAACGAATCCTGCTTCACTTTTCGTATCCCTTGAACAGTATTGAGAATTAGACTTCGGTGTCATAATATTTTTTTCCAAAAGTTTTCCCAATTCAGGATTTTGATAAATTCCAGTCGATTTACTTCTTCGATTTACTATATATCTAAATTTCAGAAAAATTCTAACTACTATTCTTTGAGTTACATATACAATTGGGCAATGTTTGAGCGGCTGCATATCTAGTATATTTAGAGAATTTGCAGTGCTACTTCGTTCACCTGCTGTGATCCTGGAAAGGCATTCACGATGGAGTCCACTAATGACAACCACAATGGACAGTTTACTCCCCACCTCGCGTTCTTGTATGCATAAATCTCAATAGTTCAGAAAGGACTCTCCGAGAGAATAGCGAAAAGAGTTTATAAAGACAATTTTTGAAGGAATTTTCGAAAGAACTTAGTGTAAGATCCACTATTGATCCCACGACTCACTTCCCACAAATCACACAAAGGAAATACAAAACCTTGCTTAATGTAGACTCGTTTATTCGTCATAAGGAATAAAGGTTTGGGCACGCAGGCCTTGCTTATTATATGTATAGGTATTTTATAATTTTGCCCTGAAGCATCGACTTCAAAAATAGTTTACATTAGGGAGCCGAAGGAATTCCCGCAGAAAAATTAAAAAGAATCTTTTCAGCAAATTCCGAAAAAATGTTCTAGGTAATTTTCAGAAGAATTTCCGAATGGTTCTCAAAAGTAATTTCCGAAGAAATTTCTTTGAATAAATTTCTGAAGTGATTCCCGAAAAAAAAATGGAGAATGTTGTTACGGAATTATTGAGCATTATTGGGCATTTCCAAGAACTTCTTCCTAAAGTTACCAAAGAATTTTCAAATGATTATCCGTAAAAATTCCCAAGGAATTGTTTAAGGTAGTTCTGAAAGTATTCCTATGTAAATTTCAGGAAAAGTTGTCAAAGAACTTGCTAAGGAACTCCTAGAGGAATTTCTATAAAATTTCCAACGTTTTTTTTTTCTAAAAAAACTGGAGGAATTCCTAAAATAATCCTCCTGAAAAATTAATTTCTGAAGGAATTTTAGAAGGAATTCTAAAATATTTTCCGTCGATACTTCAAAAGGAATTTGCGAATGATTTTCGGAAGGTATATTCGAAAGAATGTCTAAGGGTATTACGAAAGAATTCCTAAAGGATTTTATGAAGCAATTCCTAAAGCAATTTCCTAAGAAATTTCCAAAAGAACGAACCTTAACGAATTTCCTAAGGTTTTCTTAAACAAAGGAATACGTGGAGGAAATTCTGACGTAATCCCGAAGTAAATTTTAAAAAATATCCGGAAGAATTTCCGAAGAACTTTCTGGAATTGTTAACGGAGGAGTTTTGTAGAACTTTTTGAGGCAATTTCCCAAGGAATTCCTGGACGAATCTTCAAAGAAATCTCTGGAGGAAATTGCGAATAAATTACTGAGAAAATTCCAAAGGAATTCTTGAAGAAACCTAGGAATTACATCAGAAAAACCAGTAGGCATTTTCTCTGAAATTCTATTAGGATTTTCTCCGTAATTTCCTTTGAGAATTCCTTCGGAAATTCCATCATAAAATTTTTCAAAAATACCTTTGTCGATTCCTCTGGAAATTCCTTTAGGAATTCTTTAGGGTAAAATACTTACCTTCAATAAATATTTCAGAAATTCCATTAGGAATTATTTTCGAAAATCCTTTCAGGTTCTTTTTTGGGAATCCCTTCAAAAGTTTATTTGGAAATTCCTGCACTAAACCCAACACAAATTTCTTTAAAAACGCCTCCAAAAATTTTTTTGTGAATTCCTCCAGAATTTTATTTCTGAAAAAGGCCGTTACAACTATTTAATTTACTACTGGCTCCGAAAGGTCAAGGAGGGGGAGGGATAATAAAAAATAATTATTAAAAAGAAAAAAAGAAAAAAAAAATACTCTTCCGATTTCTTAAACAATATTTTGAAAATTCTCAAAATTATCAGAATTTCATTCTGTTGCCCCTTCAAAATATTATTTTTTGGCAAAAAAACATCCCCGGTGGGGGGGAGACGAAATAGTTTTTAAATATTTGTATCGGTCTAACAAAAAAAAAATACCGCCCGCAATTCATTCCGATATTCCTCCATGGACTTCTTTAAAAGATTATTCGTAAAACCTTCAAGATTTCCTACGGAGATTTCTCCAGATTTTTTGATCGAAAAATCTTCCAGGAAATCCTTTGAAATTTATTGAAAATGAAGTTGTTTGCGACGTAGTTACTTATTGAATTTTCGAGAAAAAAATCCGAAAATAAACAACAACAAACGAGGACTTTAGGAAAGATGAAGGCATTTTTGGAGAAATTCCAGCAGGAAGCTCCGGAAGAATTCCCGAAGAATGTTTTAAAGGAGTTGCTGGAAGAAGTTCTGAAGAAATTCCATAGGCAAAAATTGAATGAATTCCTTATGGATATCCAGAAGAACTTTTTCCAGCGATTCATGAAATAAATGCCGAATCAATTTCAAAAGGAAAAATTTTCGAAGAAATTCTCAGCAAAATTCCAAAGAAATTCTCAAAAGAACGAATGGAATTTTTAAAGGAATTCCTCAAGGAATTTTCACAGGAATTGCTAAAAAAAACATCCAAAGGAATTCCTCAAGTAGTCTCCGAAGGAGATTGTAGGAATTTGTGGAACAAAATCCGAAAGCATTCCTTAAGCAATTTCCGAAAGAAATTCGTAAAGGATTTTCTGAAGAAATGTTGTAAGGAATCTCCGAAGGAATACCCGAAAAAAATTTAGGAAGAATTAATAAAATAATCTTCTAAGGCTTTTTAAAAGGAACTTTTCGGAGGAATATCTGGAGGAATTATAAAATAAATTTCTTGATTTATTTCCGAACTAATTTCTGGAGCAGGGCTGACAATAGTCATCGTCATAGCACGAAATGCCACAATAGCGACGAGTTGCTGTGTCTTCATTGCTACTCTACATATCGTCAACGACGCGCACGACGTTGGCTTTCGTCTCGTAACTAAATCGTCATGACGACATCGAAGAACGAAGACTTCATACCGTTATTCTTCAAACGGCAGCTGCCATGCGAAGATTTTTATTAATCCTTTGTAATAATGAGTTTGAAGTAACGTATGAAAGCGTTATGAATGTTATCGTTATGAATGTAATGACGTGCAATCAATTGTGTGAAGAAGTGACGACGAAAATCGTCATAACTTTTGGTTGCACGACTATCTTCGTGGAACGCATGCGGCGCGAAGAAAACGAATAGGTGTTGCGTCGTGCAATGTTATGACGAAAACTATTTTTTTTCGGTTTCTTCATATGACGAGAATGACTATTGTCAGCCCTGTCTGGAGTATTTTTCGAAGGAATTCAAAAATGAATGTTTGAATGACACTTCTTCGATTATTCTCAGAAATTCCAGGAATTTCACAATAAGGCTTTTGGAATACAGTATTAAATAATTTCAATACAATAAAATAAGATTAAATTTTCGTTATGTTTGAAAATACTAAATAATTTGACTAAATACTATTCAGCGAAGCGACAACACCCCAATTCTGGGTTACAATAGCTGTGAATAAGAAAATAAGAAGCGTTTTTAACTGATGCTCGTAATATTTACTCAGCAATATTTGCTTTGCTGATGCTCAGCAAGTGGTTATGTCAATTATATTCAGAAATTGATTTCAAAATATGAATTACTCACTCGGGAGTCGGAACAAAAATTCGGTAAAGCATTCACTGTTGGGATTTAATTATTTTGCTAAATCAGTTTGCCTTATAAGCCAAACAAATCTTAAAACAAAGAAAACTGATTAAATAAGTTGATTTAAATATATCGAAAAAAAATTGTCAAAATAACTAATGTGCAACTTGACTTGAAATTTCTAAACTGCAAAAAATTTCCTGCACCAATGGCAGATCCTTTAAGAATTGGGAACGCTTTGGGCATGTATGCAAGCCCCACAACAAACCCATTTTGCGAGTCACCTACAAGTTTGGGTGCCCGACTAAATGAGGCCTTGGCTTAACGCATTCCAAAGATCAGTTTAACAATTTATGTATTATTATACTAGATAAATCCTCATTCAAACTTTCAAACTAATCAACCAACCTATTAAATAACCAAGACAAGGTATGTCACTACACCGACTTAGGGACACCATCGCTTGAGATAGATTTGAAATTGAATTTTGACGAGATCCACCTTAACAACATTTATGAACTTCCGTAAGACTAGTTTAGTACTATTCCAATTAACTCTACCACGCTGTATTCCTTCACAGATACGTATTTCGACCTCAATTATTAGACAGCGACACTGAATCTCGTGCTTGGCTCGACTCGACTTAAGTTAATTGATTGCGATTAGTCACCGGCGTGGCCAAATTATGATCGGCGGCGCTCCGACCCAAAATCGTCGGCGGCGGCGGCGCGAGTAAAACCACTGGCGGCGGCGGCGCACAGAAGGACCAATCTTCAAAAAGACGGTCAAAAACCATTTTTTCAAAATGATCCAAATTGAAAACTTGAGTCATGGGTTGTTAGTAGAATACTTGACGATGAAGTAAACATAGTTTTGAGTCATTTTATTCGGGTGGATCATACCTTTACAGTCAATATAAGTTGAGCATGTTGTCGATTTTTAATTCTGTTAAATCTTGTAACATTTATCTTACTGCTTCATTATGTTGGCCACAACGTATACATCATCCAAACCTATTATATTTGGCACCATTACAAAGTGTAGTCCAAAAACTAATAAAGCCACGCATATACGTTCGTAAATTATTTTTGATCGCGCAGAAAGTACTCGGTCTTTATTATGTATAAAATTATTATTGTATTATCTTCTTGCTGTATTCATTGTGAAATTCAAAAAGGTACCCATCGGTACCCATCAATGAAATTCACACTGTAGTTTCATTTTTTTGTCAGGAATCCAATCCTGCAGAAATTAGGTTCCGCCACCCTCCGCCCGCAAAGTTATTTTGGTTTTACTGACAGTGGTCGTTTCGGTCTTGCCAATCAATTTTGATAAAAAGCAACGCACAATATGTTTTCTCTTCTCCTTCTACTTCTCATTTGCCCCAATACAATGATGCGACATCAGCTGTCTAGCTTGTCTAGGGGTTGTACACTTATTACGTAAGCGTTATTTCTGGGTTTTTCAACATCCTTCCCTACATGTAAGATTTCTTACATACAAATGATTTTTTATTTATGGGTAAAACGACAGATCCCCCTCCCCCATAAGGGCATGCGTAATATGTGTACGGCCCCCTAGTACCATTTGTTCTTGTCTCATGCATACTTTAATTAAGAAAATTCCACGTGATCATGAGTTTTTACAGGCACTTGCGCACTCATTACAGGCACTTGAAAATATTGTTAAAGAAAGTAGGACAAACTATCAAGTCATGTCTTGTTTAGTCGCAATGCAGAGAGAGTGTCTTGTTTGATCCCTACATCTAATTTTCCATACTTACTCTGTAAAAAGATCATGAGTTTTTCACATGAACCGTAATATCAAGAAACGATTTGCGCCTCTACAGCTTTACTTTGTGTGACGAAACAAAATCCATTCTATATGTTTACAATTTCTAATAATGGAATACAATTTTACGTTAGCACTGCAGTGAGGTGGCAGAAATTGGCAATTAAAGGTAGCAGTTAATATCTGTGAAAGTGCCCATAGAAATAGAACTCTACACTGGCGGCGCCAGCCATTGATGTTGGTGAGGCACCACTTGGTGCAAGCACATTGTCTTTGAGAACGTTAGCGTGCTTGCGACGACTGGTGACCCACCTCTCGTTCCGGTAGTGGATCTTTAGCTTACGGGTCGGTGATGCCGAGAAGATGAACCATCCATTCAATGAAATATCATAATTTGTGGCCTGCTAGACCATTTTATTCACTTCTAACATTTTTGACCGTCTTTTTTGAAATTGGTCCCACTGTGCGGCGTGGCGCGGTGGCGCACAGGTCTATGTTAAACACATTTCTGTGGCTTTTTTAGTATTTTTACTTCTTCTCTTGAAAAACTCCAGGAATAAAAATAGCTTTGTAGGAAGAGCTCTGGAAAAAAATCTTGATAGAGAATTTCTATCCTACTTTAAAAAAATAAAGGAATATAGACAATCCTGCTGAGGAAATATGTATTCAAAGGAACACAAAAGAATCTTCAGAACAACATTATGAGAAAAAAAATCTTATGGAACTCTATAAAACCTTGACAGAATTTATAATAAAATCATATCGAAAGGAATAAAAATCACCCGAAATTCTATCTGACGAATAATGTGTAATGTAAACTTTGAAAAACAATTACAGAAAAAGTCAATGGTCATTTTCATGATTCAAAAATCATGCTACAAGTAGTACTTAAGTACTATTTAAAAAAGACTTATGCCACATTTGAAAACGAAAACTTCGTGTAAGCTTATTGTACGAGAAAGGCAAAGTTTTTATTGATTAAAAATACTTTTAAAACATAATAACTGGTAAGTGTCCCGAAAGCGGAAGAACATAAAATACCTATATGTACTTGATATTTTTTTCCTTCATTTTTGGATTTTTACGATCACCTATATTATCGTTCTCTACTTCTAATATCGAATTGCATCAGCAAACCTCGTTGAAGTTTCTCCACTTAAACGGACTCTCAGTTTAGGCTAGGGCACCGCGGCGTGCTTCAAATTTGAGCAAGGTATGCCGAACGCTAGCTTCAAGTGGGCAGTGGGAACTGCAAATTTCGCTGGCACCCAAACTTCACCATCAAACAACGTCAACCGTCGTCGACCGCGGTGGTGTCCTCCTGTATAGTTAAAGTTGAAAGTACTCCAATGCCCAATGTGGCACGCTTTAACCCACACCCAAACCCTATTGACTTGCGTGCGCCGGTAGAGTCGAAATTTCCCCCGGACTTGACTCTCTTTGGTGGTAAATTAATTCAGCGCACGCCCGCTTTCGTCGTGCAGCGAGTTTATAAACTTCAAATCGGTGAAGTTTCGGCGCACTGTGAACGGCCGGCGCGCGTTGTAAATCTTTTTCGCAACGAGCTATATGGAAACAGTCACCAGTCACAGTCAATCAGCAGTGGGAGAGAGTAAATACGAGTGTGTACAAAGCACTCGAATAATGGATTGTCGTTGAATGTCTACCAGGTCACACGAGTTGTAAGCTTTTGTGTTTTGGACTAAATTCCAAACACAGAATATGTGGGCTACATCCACAGTTCGACTTTTTCCGAACTAGTTTTGCATATTCGTCAACAGATGATCCACATTTGAGAGGATTTCTCATGGGGTAAAAAACGCAAAATTAAATTTGTGAAAGTTGTACTGCGAAGGTGCATTTCGCAACAATAACTATTGCCTCTGTTTATTTAGTTTTATTATGGGTTTGCCATTGCTCACCCAAATGTTGAAGGTGACGTTCAAAGACTAGACGTCTCGCAGCCCACAATCATGGCGTTGTTGAATTCTACGACCTAGAACAGTATTCCTTTACTTGTACGTTCACACTACAAAACAATGATCGGACACCATAATCGATACTTCAAGTCGTCACCACCTCGTAATTCATTGCCCCCATTCCGAATTAGTGGCTACCTGTGTCAACTAACCCAGAATAGACACTTGACCGTTTTATGTTCTTTTCCGACCAACCTGTGCACATCAATCACTTCTCGATCCGAAGTGCGGTTTGCATGTTTCGGATCAGAATGACTTTGAACTCTAAGTTATTCAAATTACCTCCGCCTGTGTCGATCGGATTGGTGTGCTGTTGCGCTGCCATTTGATCGCAACCCACGAAGTGACACCCAAGCCTAAGGCAGGCGACATACGATCAGCCAGCACGAGCACAGGCGCGATTCACGGCACGGACGGAGCTAAACTCGATCGCTTGACAAGGTCAAGTTGCTAATAACAAAGGGGAAGTCACACGATTCCGAACCAGTGCGACAACATAAGCGTGGTAGTTCGATTCGTGCATCGGAGCACTATGGGAAGGAGGAAGGATAAAATTCATCGAGGTTATGTAATTGATTAGAAGTGAAGCAAATTTACTCACTTTTCCTGTAGATATGTATATTCATTCATGTTTTAAATAATGTCATTGTCATATACGGTCTCTGCTCCTTGCAGTCGTTAAACAAAGAAATAGGCCGAGAGGAGTTATTCAAGGGGTTTTGGATCCATACATTTTTTTGATTAATTTAAAAGAAAAACATTCACAACATTCACACATTAAAAACTCCGAAAAACATGGTAAAATGATGAATTGAATCAACACTTCCTGAATTGAAATCCGTCCACCTTGTGAGGATATCGAATTAAAAGATCAAAATCCGTACAGCTATTTTTTTAAATAAATTAAAAAGACTGATTGACTAAACTACCACTGTAAATAGTTCAATATGCACCTTCAGAATCGATCTTTTCTATTTGTATTCCGCTTATCTTACTCTATGATTCGCGAGTCGCAATTAAAACACAGTTACTTTTGGGGCAATTATGTTCTACACGAAAAGAAATGGAAACCCTCTTTTGGTGGGTGGCCCTCATGATGTTTTACTTTCAAAGCCTACTTTTCACCTCATTGGCTTAAAAGCTTACTATTAGGTATATGAACATGATACGATAATTGATTAATATATCATGAGGTAGAAGTATTTCGGTGCTGTATGGTATCAATGGCTTATTTTTTCCCAGCTGTATAAAGGACTTTCTTAGAATTGGCATATTCCGCGGAACGACGTACTGCAAAAAACATTTCGCGAAATGTTTTTCGGTGAAATAGTATCCAACCGCTCTATAGCCCATTGTGCCTACTTCTGTTATTACTATCGATCGAGGTATTCAATTTATCTTTTACATCATCGTCTGTTGGCCAGCCGTTAGCAACGCGTGTTGATTATTATTTGTTGAAGGGCGGAAAGTGGAAGCATCCAGGGGACTGATTATTTTGTTTGAGACATGTGTTCTTACACTGCAATGCTCTGAATTGGCTTCATCCATCTGGAGTTCTCTAATCGAACCAAAGATATCAGCCTGCGCTATAGTGATGGATGCACACAATCTGTTGGGTATCGAAGGTATTGAATGTCGGACTAATTAGTCGGCACTTGTGTGGTGTGAAGCACTTACGTTCGGTGACGGCAATGAGAAGGATAAACAGGGTAAATGCTCCCACATTAAAAACAGCCCGTATATTAATCACAATCGTCGAAAAACCAAATTGAAAATCAATTTAATTACAATTTGAAGCATTTGGCATAAACAAAATTGATCTCAAAGTCCCAAAAATTCATTTTTTTCAAAACAATTTTTTTTTTCGAGATAACACGAGATCTCGACGTTTCATGCATTTCTAAGACATTTGGCATCAAAAATAAAAATTCGATTTCGAAATTTTCCTGTACAAAACCACCATCTCCACCCCCTCCCCCTCCCTGGGAAACTTTCGTGTTTCAAAAAAGTCAAACTTTGACCGCATTGGTCAAACACTTAACGAAGTCCAATAGAGCTGAAATTCTGCATAGGGACTTTTTTCGAGGAGATAAAACTTTTGAGTACTAGGTACCGTCGTGCGGGGCTTCTTTTGACAAATCGGGGGCTACTTTGGACATTTTGAAACAAGAATTACAACGTTAACTACTCTCAAATTGTCATTATCACCATTCGGGTGTCTTGTTGATAGTTGGATGGCAACTTTTTGTTTCAAATTTGGTATTTTTTTCTTTTAGTTTTTTTAGAAAATCAAAAATTCAAAGTAGCCCCCGGAGTCAAAAGAAGCCCCGCACGGTACCTGTTTTTGAAATTCGAAAAGTAGATTTTCATTGGCACCCTAGGGTACATGGTGGTGATTCTCAGGTGGTGATGATGTTTTTCAAGACAATACTAGACCAACATTTGAAAAGAGCGTAACAGCCAAAAAATATTCCTTTTGATTCTTTGTCTACTTGTCTATTGGCTCAAGGTTCGAAAAATAGACTTTTTTTATTTCTGAAAGGATGAAATAAATAGACGGAGAGCATATATAATAACATGAAAGTTTTGATTGAAAACAAATAATAAATATGATGTTACTATATGGCAAGAAACATCTTTCACAGATGTTATTTTGAATTATGTAATGGATATAGTGAATGTGTGAGATACAATAACTATGGTGACCACATGTCTCGATATAGTAAATTAAGATGAACTATTGAGAAATCGACTGTATATTTTTCATTCGATTTTAAGTACGGCTACGCAGTCTTGAAGATTGAAACAAGATGTTTATTTATCCGACGTTTCGACACGGGGATGGTGTCTTCATCAGGAGAAAAAATTAAGCCGGTTGTTGATTGGCGAAACTGACAATCGATTACTTCGATCGGCGGTATCACATTTTCAAAAGGGCAGCTTGTTGTCACCCTGGCCGTGTTGCTGGGTAAATAAATTGAAATTTATGAAAAAATTCGAAAGTTTGATTTTTGATTTTTACGTAGGACTTACGTCTCTCTTTAATATAACGGGTGTCATTTCAAAATATTCAAATCGACCGCGTTACGCTGTGTTGAAAAATTTTAAACGTTAATAGCGTTCGTCTCAGTGGACGAATTTCTGCGGTAAGCCCTTCAATCGACAGATTTCAAGTATGCCTTCCATGTCCATGCTTGATAAGACCCGAAAAACTTGTTTCAATAGGCATGAAACTGTTTTCAATGAAAAACATTGAGATCAAGGGAACCTATAAATATGGATACCGCATAATTCTTGCATCATTCCTCTACCACGTTCTGATTGGTGCAGACACCAGCGAATGAGCAGCCGCTGGGTCTGCCGAGAAGCCATAAAATAGCGCAACGCGATTTTTTCCTTTCATTTTGACCGGGACAAGCGAAGCAACCGCATCATCGATTGAACAGCATTCATCAGCCGAAACCTAGCCAGCACATCAGCAGTCCACCCTACTGACCCGACAAAGCAGCAATGCTGAGCAGATACCGGCAGCAGCAGCAGAGTCGAGCCGAGACCGGCCGGCATCGGTGCTGAGCCGAGACAGGCTCTAGAAAAGCCACATGATGCAGCATGTATGTCCAAAAAACAAACGGTTCTTCAGAGAGCCAATAATAGAGATCAATATCAATGCTTTCAATACCCTTCGGGATAGAAATTGTACTTGGGTGCCAAATCCAATATTCTAGAGATAAAATTTTATGCGTGATTTTCATAAATAGCGTCAAAACTAACAGTGGTTAATTTTTCTGATTTAACCTCGAATTGGACGAAGGACTTCGCTTGACCATGCCTTTAAAGATTAATAAGATGTCCAAATCTCTCACATAATCTTATTTGGATAAAAAAAAACACCGATAACAGCTCAAACGTTAATAAACTATCAATCGATTTTTCATCAAATGTTGGATTTTTTGGCATTGATAAAAAAATATGTAGATAAACATTGTTTGATACTGACCGCACACAAAGCGAACGTGACTGAATGATCGACCCATGTTACCAATTCTAAATCTTATCACCCGAAATCCCATGTCCGGGTGTTTCCTTTCTTCTACTACTAACAACGTTGTCTCAGAATAGAACACGTACTTCCCACCTGAACTGCAATTCTAAGCTCGCTTGCCCGGCTTATTAGCCTGTATCAAGCGAAAAGTCCCGTTAGGAAATAGACGCCAGCAGCGAGCAACAAGCGTAGAAAAGAAGAAGCCCTCTCGAACGCGTTGATGATGATGACGCTTTGGCTGACAAAGAAGCAGGATCAGTGTCGGGAATGGTTGACATTTTTTGACAACATTCAAGTTGAGAAAAAGTTCATAAAAAGCTTCCACTTGATTGTCATCTAGTACTACACAGTTTTTCAGGTACATGAATGCTGCGAAACAAAAAAATCTGACGTGCAACAAAACATTTATTCAACAGTATGCATTCTATGCATAATGCGACGATACTGTTTGTGTTTGTGTCGTATGGGAACAAAAAAGTTTCTTTGTTCTCTCTTTATCATTTTTTACTGATGTTTGCATAATAGGATACAAGACACTAGCTGATTGGCCAATTGGGAAGCAGAGAAGATTCAAAATAAGGTATAAAGAAAAGTGCATTCGCTCGCAGAGCATTCAGTCTTTTTATACCATCACTAGAAATTCGCGGTTATTTGAAAAGATCGTTTTCTTACTTTTTGCACTTAGCCGAAGCAAACAGCCTTTTTCAAGGCTCTAAGAGTTAAAAATAATGTTCTCCTAGAGTCGCTATCGCACAGATTAGAAGGCCCTTCAGTGGAAGGGCTGAGATACAGTCTACATCCTTTGCTGAGCCAACTTGTGGCTTATTTCAGGCAGTCCTTCAGTGGGAAGGTTGCCATTGTCGAGGCTAATATTTCGTGACCGGACAGATACTTCCTGAATTTTTTTTGATGATTCTTGTTCAAGGTAGATTTGATTTCTGTGTCGGTTTGATGAGAAGATTTTGCCAAGGAATATAACATTCCAACGCCGATTATTTATCCAAAATAGTTGATGTGAGAGATTTGGACATATTATGTATCTCAAAGGCATGGTCAAGTCGAGTCCTACGTCCACTTAGCGGTTATGTCACAGACATTACCCACTGTTCGTTTTTTGGTTAAAATTAATTTATGCTAGACTACAAATGATTCATGCATGATTCTCAAGTATTATGCTAATTTAAAACACTTGATTTGAATCATTATTTACCAACTTTTTACCCATTTCACTATAAAACTCATTTAATTCCATGTTAAAACATTTTTCTGATAGTACATAGCATGTTTTATTACGAATAATGCAACAAATGTACGAGAAAACATGAAGTTGTTACATATATTGTTTGGCGGATTTTTCATAAAAAATATTCGGATGCACTGGCTACCACCTCGTCGAAGCAACCGACTAAGGAAACAACAAGGCAGTCGCAATTCAATTGTCACATCCTATCCTAGGATAGAACCAGCGACTAATGAGGACCCGACTGTATTAAATATTATGAACATGATTTTTTTCATGATTGTTCGGAGTACCTCTTTCAATCTGAAATTTGTAGATTGCTATATTGATGATATAATGTAAAAATTAATATGATGAATATAAAATAATATGTGAATGGAATATATTTTTAACCGAATGAATACAATGAATGAGTACAATTATGTATCGTCTGAAAATAGAAGTAAAAGTTACAATGGAACAAAGAACTATTAACAAAAAATAATAGTTATGTAAATATTTTTCATATTTTTAACATATTGAAAATATTATCACATTGAAATAATAAATGAAAAGCATGATCAACGGTGCCTGATCCCGAAGTCCCGAATCTCACCGCAATGCTTCTTGTCTTCAGAGTCGTTCTGGCCCTGGGTTTGAGTCTGGTGTAGGGGTCCGCCAAACACCACTCTCAGGCAAGTATGACTCTGCTAGCATCAGTTCTCTGCCTGATCAACTTCCGTGTTCTAGTACCACCTTGAAACTCGCTGTTCCCTCGACTTCCAAAAACGTTGGCGAGGCCCCCGTTAATGCGACAGAACACATCAGCTATTACTACCAAAACGTCGGAGGAATGAACTCTAGCATGAAAGATTATCGCTTGGCTGTCTCAGATTCTTGCTACGATGTTATCGTCCTGACAGAGACGTGGTTGAACTCACGAACGCTTTCCTGTCAGGTGTTCGGATCTGATTATGAGGTTTTGCGATAGAAATCCGTTAAACAGCTGGAAGTCCACCGAGGGTGGAGTTATGGTAGTAGTTCACTCCGGCCTGAAAGCGACGACTATTGAAAACGCTTCTTGGGCCTGTCTAGAACAAATCGGGATATCCTTAAAATTGGGCGACCGTAAATTGTTTTTGTGCGCGCTGTACATTGCCCCGGATGTAGTTGTAGATAATCACCTTATTGACGCTCACTGTCAGTCCGTCTTCACTATATTAGAAACAGCTTCTCCGATTGACGAGATTTGCATCTTGGGCGACTTCAACCCTTCGCATAGTGGCTTTCTGTATCCAGCCAGACCCTTAATGCTCGCAATATCATACTGGTGTCGCTGGACTCCTTGATAGCTACAGCGTAGCAAGGCTATAACCCAGATTAATAACGTAGGGAACGAGAACCTTTGCACGTTGGACCTGTACTTTGTTTCCATCCAAGATAAAGCACCCTTCATTTCGGTGGCACCTTGTCCTCTTGTAAAACATGTTCCTCATCACCCCCCGCTGATAGCCACTTTCGAAAACCTTCAAATATCTGTTAGCAATGCTCATCCCCCTTTTGTTTCCTATAACTTTTCGAAAGCCGACCACTGCAGTATCGCGAACGTGCTTACTAGCATTGACTGGTTAACCGTTCTGGACCCAACAACGTTGAAAGCTCCGCTCTAACTTTCTCGCACATCTTGGCGTATGTAATTGACCGACACGTGCCAAAGAGATCACAGAAAGGATCGCACCCTCCATATGGTTCTCGACTGAACTACGAAAAATGAAGTCCACTAAGAGAGCAGCTTTTATAATTTTCTCAAAACATCGAACGCTACCTCTAAGAAACAATTCTTCTTTCTTCTTCATTGGCATTACATCCCCCACTGGGACATTGCCGCCTCGCAGCTTAGTGTTCACTAAGCACTTCCACAGTTATTAACTGCGAGGTTTCTAAGCCAAGTTACCATTTTTGCATTCGTATATCATGAGGCTAACACGATGATACTTTTATGCCCAGGGAAGTCGAGACAGTTTCCAATCCGAAAATTGCCTAGACCGGCACCGGGAATCGAACCCAGCCACCCTCAGCATGGTCTTGCTTTGTAGCCGCGCGTCTTACCGCACGGCTAAGGAGGGCCCCTATTGTTAGAAACCATTATGTGAGGCTTAATCATGAATGCCAACGAGCATGTCGGCAAAGCTTTGTACGGTACCAACGAGATCTTGAGCTCAAATTCAAATCTAAACAAAAATTCTTCTGGAACTACGTTAACGAACAGCGCAAGGAATCCGGGCTTCCATCGACAATGAATTTGAATGGTGAAATCGCCTTAACTACTTAGGAAGTTTGCCGCCTAGTGAAAATCGTACCACTCGTGTCCATCCCTGCCCTTCGTATTACTCCCTCCAAAGCGATGTTGAATAGCAGACACGAAAGACCATCACCTTGCCGTAACCCTCCACGCGTTTCGAAGGGACTCGAGAATGCCCCTGAAACTCGAACTACGCACATCACCCGATCCATCGTCGCTTTGATCAACCGTATCAGTTTATCCGGAAATCCGTTTTCGTGCATTAGCTGCCATAGCTGGTCTCGATCGATTGTATCATATGCGGCTTTGAAGTCGATAAATAGATGATGTGTGGGCACGTTGTATTCGCGGCATTTCTGCAATACCTGACGTATGGCGAACACCTGGTCTGTGGTAGAGCGTTCACCCATAAATCCCGCCTGGTACTGCCCCACGAACTCTCTTGCAATTGGTGTTAGTCGGCGGCAGAAAATTTGGGAGAGTACCTTTGTAGGCGGCGTTCAGCAATGTGATTGCGCGGTAGTTGCTACAATCCAGCTTATCGCCCTTTTTGTAGATGGGACACACGACACCTTCCATCCACTCCTGCGGCAGAACCTCATCCTCCCAAACCTTGGTAATCACCCAGTGCAGTGCTCTAGCCAGTGCCTCACCACCGTGTTTAAACAGCTCTCCTGGTAGTTGGTCAACTCCAGGGGCTTTGTTGTTTTTCAGCCGGCCGATCTCCTCCTGGATTTCCTGGAGATTCGGAGCCGGAAGTCGCATGTCCTGCGCGCGTGCTCCTAGGTTCATTACCATACCGCCACCGTTGTCTGCCATATCGCCATTCAGGTGCTCTTCGTAGTGCCGCCTCCTTTGGATCACCTCACACTTGTTTGTAAGAAGGTTCCCGTTTTTTTTATTCATATATTTATTTGGTAGGCACTCTGTGTTCTTAACCGCTACTGTGCCGTGATCTACTGTGGTACTCTGCTGTACAGAGTCCACACAGAATCTATTTTTAGATGTCCATAATTCGTTATTGTTGTCGTTGCCAGTCCATATCATCGTGAGTCCATTGTGTTCATTTGTCCATGTGGTGAATCCAGTGATCGTTGCTTTGTTCGGTTGCCATTAATCGAAGAACGTTGGAGGAATGCCTCCGAGAAGAACAGTTTTGTCAGTCGTCATCAGGCAGCCGTTTCGGTGAGGCGCGTTCCCCAAAACGCCACCGTACGGACTGCGCTTCTGGCAACTGACAAGGGTTTGGTGGAGGGGCTGGGAATCGAACCCATGACCATTAAGGTTCCCGTTTATGTCCTTACACATATTGGGCCGTAGCACGCACTTCTCATAGAACTTTCGTGCGTTATTAGCGCGGTACAGTTCCCCCGTCTCTCGGTCCGTCGGTCTCGATCTTCCTGCTGGCGCTTTTTCCTCCGGAACATCGAGTTTTGTCTGTTCCGCGCCCGTTTCTATCGTGCCTGGTTCGCCCTCGTGCGGTGTTGCAGCAATCTCGCCCATGCTGCATTCTTCTCCTCAACTAACTGCTCACATTCACCGTTATACCAGTCGTTTCTCTGATTCGGAGCCACCGTGCCTAGTCTAATGGAGGATCGAATATCTCTCCAGCCATCTTCAAGAGATGCTGCGCCTAGCTGCTCTTCCGTTGGGAGTGCCACTTCTAGCTGCTGCGCGTAGCCTTGGGCTAGTCTACCGTCTTGTAGCCGCCCAATGTTTAGCCGCGGCGGACGCCTCCGACGCGTGTTGATCACCGTCGAGAGTTTTGAGCGCAGACATACTGCAACGAGGTAGTGGTCGGATTCAATATTCGCACTGCGGTAACCTCACTTTAGTGTTTGTAAATTGTGATTGTTCTCGAAAACATCTCGTGGGGTAGCTTGGCTGACTTTTGTGGGGTCTGTTTGGCCGAGTTGAAAACTTAGTAAATACCAATCGACACAATTTTTTACCGATTCCTCAATAAAAACAGCATTGAAAAAAGAGAAAATGCTCGAGAAAATTATATCAAAAGTAAGTATACTTTGGCAGAGGAAATGAAAGTAGCGAGAGTTGTAAAAAGTTCACTAAAAATGTTTTAAAAAGCCTAAGAAGTAAAGAGTTAAGATTTTTTTACGTGCTTAAAAATTACAAAACTATAAACTCTACATTTTTCCCACATCTAAACTTTTCCCACTGATTGATTTGATGTGTTTCACTTATTTTAACAAACTCAGCCAACCTACCCCAGTTCTGGGGTTAATTGGTCGAATTTTTCCGCCACATTTGTTTTGTTATAACTTTTTCCTTAATTTGTGTTCATCGACGAAAATATGTCCCAAATGTGCTCAAGACTTGTATATTTGTGACAGTAAAAACTGTTTTTGAAAAGTCAAACCAGAATTATTACAAACATTCCGAAAGCAAAGCTCGGCCAACCTGAACCGATTTCCCATTGTTTTTATTTTTTACTAAAGAGAATTTCAGCCCAATGCTGGACTGATTTATCTATAATAAAATTCAAATACATTGAATTATACTATTGTATTTATGTATTTATTGTTGCTACATCAACAGACTAATTTGTCCTAATGATGGTGTGATAAAAAAAAATGTTTGGGCGAATATAAAACAAAACTAAAAGTAAAACATTTTACAAAAACATATCAGTCTTTACGTTGTCTACTGTGCTGAAAAGAACTGGTAGAAACGGCGGCGCAGCGTCTGTTATTATAGGTGAATTGTAGCACATACACCGCCCAATTACAAAATCCTAGGGTTGCCTTCTATTTGAAAACGTATGAGATTATTTTTCTTGATTGATGACTTATGAGGGAAGTCAGATTTTTTTTTTTGGAAAAGATGTTTAATTTTGATACACATAGTTAGGTTTGCCATTTTGAGGTGTTTTTATGAGATATTGCGAAAAAAGATTCGGTTGCCGGTGGGACTTGAACCCATACTATTCCATTAAGTACACGGACGTATTACCAATTATACAACCTGCCTTTGCGAGAAGTTGTTCCCTAACCAGCTAATAACGATGGGATATTAGTCAATTCCCCGTATCTACCGAATCTGCTTTGGCAACATTTCACACCCTGTTCTCTCTACCCAACTATGTGTATAAGAATTATTATACTACCTCATGTTGTTTCAACTTTCGTTTCACGAGAGTAATGAACAATCAAAACGTCACTAGCGTTGACACAAAATTAAAGAAACAGTACAAATAGAAAATTTGATCAAATGATTTGAAAATATATGGTGGGCGTACCATACATAAGAATAACTTTTTTTTTTAAATAAGTGAAAAGTATGTGGGTGGACTTTATATATCAAGCGAAAGGTTTTACTTCCTGCTCCTTAGAACAGCTGTGAAAACCACAAAAAATTGTTATAATCATCAAAATTGATTAATCCATAATAGGAACGCATGCACCAGTTGTGGCACTATTAAGAAATTTTGGTTTCTTATTTGGCAAATCCCATTGTTTTTTTTATCGGATTGGCCAAATAGGGACCACTAGTGCGACAACTGGTGCAAAGGACATCAAAAATTAAGCAAAATCAATTTCTACAATAATGCTTTGCTTGTTTTGGAGGAGATCAACGACTGGTACATATAGACAAGATAGCTCTCATCGGATTTTTGAGTACTTATCCATAAAGAGCCAGTCCACGTTATTCCATGTGCTACCAACAATCAATATGAAACTGGATATTTTTTCATGGTTCCAGTTTCATAGGCTATGAACGATCCTCGGTACCCAGAAATGTCATCGGTACCCAGTACGTAATTTATTTTTGTCACATTTTAGAACACAGTTTTTCATTGCTTCCATAGCAACATTTTCGAATTGTTTTTTTCAACAAACAAAAACAACTTTCACCGATCAAAGCCTAATCAAAGCAAGGAATATTTGAAATTCGTTTTAAATTTTATTAACTTTTTATATATTTTTAAAATTAATCCAATTGCATAAACTTTCAGGTGAATATACGTAATAAATGCGTAACTGGATGATATGGTTGCAGTTGCTATTCGACGAGAAATGCTTGGACTATAGATTCTAGAGCGACGACGAGCTTTCAACTTTACAACAATCTCGGTCCCAATTTTTCGAAATATTGGGGCCACTTTCCCTTAGCACTCACTTGCCACCTCATACTGTACGGTTTGGAGTCTACGGTTTTGGATCCCGCATCGAAAATCGTCTTAATCATTCGCACTAGAGCAGCTATCTTCTAGCACTTTTTTGTCGTCTAATATGAATTGGCTGGGATCAACGGTTATGAATCCCGTCTAGAAAATCGTCTTCACTCCAGCACATAATCGAGTTTCCTACGATAGCGATAACAGGGTCACAAATAATCGGTACTTTTAACGCGAAAGAATTATCGCTCTTCACTGTCTCGGTCTTCAATATATCGTGCCTGGTAGGCCAGAGTTTCACAAAGTTTCATCATCTATCACCATGTGTTTAATTATTTGAACAAGAATAACGGCACTATTTTGCGATAAAAACACGAGATACCATACCTTTGGTCTTATTTCATCTTGTTTAGGGAATATAGCAATCCTAATGAATGTTTCCTGTACCCTGCACGCTATTCAAAATTTCTCGGTTACCGTAAAATATAATGTTTAAAAAATCCTGGCTTTGTCAAGATGTTCTTGTGATATTTTAGTAGCGGGAAATCAGTTGTAAAATATGCCAAAAGCAATGGGTTTTGGGTGGTATTCTCGATCCATCCACCTCGATTTTTTAAATTTGTATCCCCACACATGTTGGATCCTCATGGCAATATTATTACAATTTTGCGGAATGAATGCACTATTCGGCGCTTTTCCAAATAGATCCAGCAGACCATTTCATAAGCTAGGTTTAACTTACATATAAACTGCCGTAAAATTTTAGTCTCAATAGTCATTTATTATGGACTCAATTATGACGGAGCTTTTGGATGAATTCATAGAGCAATTTTAGGGTAATTAAAACGCATTATCTGAGAGAATAGAATTCCGATAGTCAAAAGAAATCCAATTGAAATCCAAAAAGCCATTGTGTTCCCGGCGTTTCTACATGGAATAAACTTCGTTCTTCACATTCAGCTTTGACACCAAAGATAAGAAAAACAGATGGAAATACGGGGATATTCACATTAGTAACAATGTGCGATGTGGACTGAACTGTTAAAAAGACTGATTCTTGCATTTAATCCAACTTTTTTGCAGCACAAGCCATCATTACCAGCAGTCGACGATTATTGACGAATATGTAAATTTATCCTAATAATCGTATAATCAATGGTCCCAGCTTGATCTATTGAAACTATCATTTATTCTAAAAGCATCAAAATGGAGTACATCGGTCTAAAACAGAACAAAAGCATTATTAATATGTATGTTGAATAAAATATATGTCAGATTAAATATTTATATTCAGCAGCAGTCTCCTTTTTCTTCAAACGGGTTCAGTTGCGAAAGTAAAACTAGGAAAACAAACATTCTTTTTTCTGTTGATTGGTGATGACCTCGTTACTAAGTAACGAAAAACCAAGGGGCGAAAAATTGAGAGAAAACGTTTGGAATGCAAGGGGTAAGTCGATTTCGTAAAACTTTTGGGTACCAGCAGTTTGTACTAATGGAACCATAAAATGAGTACTAATTTGCACTGACCCCAACATCTTGATAATTATATCTATGGTGCTGCTCCAAGTACACAATCTTGATTCGCGATCCCTCCAACAGTTATTCAAGGCCAGTTATTCAGATTCATGTAAAAGGTTTGGTTAAAATTTAAATCCAATTTCAGCTCCGGGAAGCTAGCCCATATCCCTTTTCCCTTGTTGTTTAGTTTTAACGTTCGTATTGTCCTAACTTTCCGTTTTTTCATCGATTAAGAACTTTAGATGAAATCCATAAAAAAAAAACAAACAATGATGAGTAAAAGCTCAGCTTGTGAAAATTACGTCAGTTCCTTGAGGTGATTATAGAATGAAGCGTGATTATCAAATTCACCACACGTTTATCTACATACATTTCCAAAAGCCAAAATCTGGCGTAATAGTTTTCGTACAGTGCCGAAACTCAAATTATGATTGTTCAGCATAACTAAGCAAACGATTTACCATTATTTCAGCCCCATACGCGTTATGGTTCTTTCATCTCGTGCTCTTGAAAAAAATATTGGAAAAGCACGTGGTTTACAAAAGGCCGTTTTCTGGCTTCATTGTATAATCACCTTAACTTTTAAAATAGTTGTGGGTATAAAAATTACGTGATATCTTGGTAAAATTTAACATATCAATTTAAAATTAGTTTAATTAGATAATATAAGTTTTCAACGGGAAAGGTCGCTTAACAGCATACCGTGGACCCCGATAATTTGAACGGTACCTCATTCAAATTAACGGGGTTCATTTTAATTTGAACTTCTGGTTACTCTATTTGCATCAGAAAAACTGGTTTCTGGCCGCTCTCTTTGCTGGTTTGTTTTGATTCTGCGTTCCGTTTCACGATGTTTCATTTTTCTTCTCTCGATTCCACGTGCTAAATGACGTTTGAACCATTTTTAATTTGAACGATGTTCAAACCAACGGGGTTCAAATTAAAAAGTGTTCAGATTAAAAGCGGTCATATTACCGGGGGTCCACGGTATATGTACAACTGTATAGTTTGACAAAGCCAAAGCTACATCTTGATACAGAATCAAATGAGATATTTTAAGCCGGTACACGATTGCGGTCTTGGCTACAAGAAAACATATTGAAGGGTACATTCCCGTTACATAACATATGAAATGATCAGTCGTAAGAGCCTTGCGTGCAAAGGCGTAGGATTGCCAATCCGGAGATGGCGAGTTCGAGTCTCGGTTCGGTCCAGGATGTTTTCGGGTGGGAAACATTATTGACTCCCTGGGCATAGTGTATCCATTGTACATGCCACACAAGATACATACTCATGCATTGGCGGGCATAGATAGCCTTCAATTAATAACTGTGGGAATGCTATTACAGAACACTAAGTTGAAAAGCAGGCCAAGTTCCAGTGGAATGTAGAGCCATAGAAGAAGAAAAGGAAGAGTCGATCCTGGGAAAAAAATCGCGTTGAATGAGTTGTTGAAAAAAAAAGTTGAAATAAACGCATTATAGCTTGCCACCTGATAAATTAAAATAGAATTACATAAAAATTATAATACAACTTCTCAGAACATTGACCTTAACTTTCGAACGACACTGACATTCATGTTTCTTCCCGACCCCCAGGTCCCATAGTTTTTATTCACTGTATTCGAAAACAAAATCTAAAAGACAGACGCCCCAAAAGTGACTCTGCGTTGACAGGTTGTAATTCATTCCGCCTGGGAAAGTTCATCAGCAGTATCATTCCACAAATTCCCAGGAACAGTCAAATTTATTCATGATCCGAAGAAGATGATTCCACGGTAAAACAACGTCATTTCCAGTCAAGGGGTCAACGATCACGCGCTCCCGTAATAATCCATCAACGCAGCACATCATTCGGTATAGCGAATATAAGCTCCGGAACGATATCATTACAGTAAGGGTGGTGGTCGTCATGACGAAAGATGCCAGAGACTACGATAATGATGATTATCATAATATTGAATAATTCATTGCGCTATGTTTCTCCTTTTTGCTTCATTTCGCCAAAAAAGAGAAGTGCTTTTTGTTTTCGCTTTCATAAATTAGGGAATTTCATTTTCGACGTAATCCACTAAAAAGCGGCATTTTGTGTGTTTTTTTTCTTTCGAGAGAGTTGTGTCGGCGGCTGGGCTCTCGTTCATAGAAGACTACCCACTGAATCAACACCCATGCCATGACCAGTGCAGTTTTGCGATTGAAATACCAAAAAACGTAATAAAGCTACGGGCAAAGAAGAAACGCCAAACACAACCAGTCTTGGAGCATCTTCATATGCATCGAAAATGAACGCGAAAATAAGAATAAACAGATAAGAGCTTTTTCTTTGGATTGGATTGGAGGAGCGAGCATGGTCGGCGCTTTCTTGATGATCGCTTCGAAGGCGATAGGGACCAAGATGGTATAATTTTCAAACGCCACGAGCCCATTTGTGCGCCATTCTCGACGGTGGCGGCGTTGATGATGTTATGTTGTTACTCTTTCTCCTGGTTGCCCGCCACGCACCCGACGACGCGTTGAATAAATTTTGTAATCACTGCAGCGCTGGTCGTAATAAAAACATGATCGCCTTTCATTGAAGTTTTCAGATTGGATGAAGTAACAAGAAGCTTGTATGAAGTATCGTACTGTGTTCTAATAACAACATGATTCAAGTGAACTACACTATTCAAACGCGCACATTACGTATTATCACATCATATATTATCAAACAACAACACACACAACGTACAACAATTTCATCTTAAACTTCAATACCAAATTTTGAAAACGATTTATCTGCTTTTGCAAACAAAGATGCAAACGTCGATTTGATGAATCCGAGAGCAGACCCATGCAAACCAACACCATCAACAGATAACAGAAGCCTCCATTTACGTGTTGGTGGCAGAGGGCCCTCCTTAGCCGTGCGATAAGACGCGCAGCTACAAAGCAAGACCATGCTGAGGGTGGCTGGGTTCGATTCCCGGTGCCGGTCTAGGAAATTGTCTTGACTTGGAAATTGTCTTGACTTCCATGGGCATAAAAGTATCATCGTGCTTGCTTCATGATATACGAATGCAAAAATGGTAACCTGGCTTAGAAACCTCGCAATTAATAACTGTGAAAGTGCTTAATGAACACTAAGCTGCGAGACGGCTTTGTTCCAGTGTGGGAATGTAATGCCAATGAGAATAAGAAAAAGAAGCAGACAGGTCGTTTTGAAAATTTGGTTTTGACTTCCAAACAACATTTTCCAATACTCCTGACGAAGTTTTGCAACAATGATCTAAAACTCAAACAGATTCAGTTTTTGTTATCTCTATTAAAGTTAATTTTGGCAGGAAGTTGGTACTTTACTAGCAAAATGAAATAGCTCGGGAACCAGACGGGTTTCTGAACAATACAAAAAAGAAGTAGAGGGCAACCCAAGGCCTAACTAAGAGACCTTCCATCCACTTTAAAGGAGAATAATATAAAATTTTCACGGCAAATGCTGGGTAAAGCGTACCATTGGTACTTCGCGTACCTGAAGGAGTAAAATAGACCTTATTTCACGGTCCCTGCAACGAATGGAGGTTGCACTAAAAATATTTAAAAAAAATTAAAATTGTTCACTTGTACTTGTGCTACGGAAGCTTCAAGCCGGTATAGCTTGAACTTGAGCTTGATTAACTGCCCGTAGTTGCTACTCCATTATGACCAGATCAGCTGTTCTTGCACAGAAAACCAACAAATGTTTGCTAGGGACTAGCACTCATCTTCAATGTACAAGTACTGGTGATCTCACACTGTGGTGTCACACTGGGGTGCCTGCCACGTCAGAATACAAGTTAATGCAGGGAAGGGGGAGGAAATGATGATGCAATCACTCGCCCACTGCAAGTCGAATATACCTCTGCACTTGCCACGAGTTCATGCGGAATTTGTTGGAATTTTTGGGTTAGGATCGTAACGAAGAGGTTCGTCTTAGTTAACGAGCTGCCAATGTGATAGATAGGAGAAAGCAACCGATAGAATTTTCATATTTCAACGAGCTTTTTCTCACATTTCCAATTCTAGCAGTTTCAGAGGAAATGGAAGTAGCGAGAGTTGTAAAAAGTTCACTAAAATGTCTTAAAAAGACTAAAAAGAGTTAAGATTTTTTAAATCTAAGGCATCCTTAACTTCCCTAGGATGGGGCTGGTTAGCTTCCATCGTCAGCTGAACTGACATAGTTATCTCCTTCGCTGCCCTGCTGCTCCACCTTTCGATCACCAAACGTTTGGCCGTCAAGATGCTCCTAACAGTAGGAATCGTTTTAGTAGAACGTGAAGCACAGAAAGAACAAAGATATACAAAGAAGGGACAAGCTTGGAGTAAAGTCTGAAAACATAATGAGAGCATATAGAAAACATATTTTCATTTCGACATCAAAATGAAATCATAATTTGTTTTCAAATATGAATCATTATGATTGATTACATATTTTGATCTCATTTTGCTGTAGATTTCTAAATTATATGATCTGACATCAAACTGTGTACGTATTTTGATATCGGAAACAATATCAAATTTAGTTTTCGATTTGCTCTCATCGATAGCAGGAATAGTTTTCGTTTTGATGTCACAGTAAGATTTTTCTGCTATACATTTTGTTATTTTAACCGTTAAAACGACCAAAAAGATAACAAATTAAGTAATCATATTCGGCGATTTCACAACATCAAAACAAGTTATCGATTTGCTCTCAAGCTTTGCTCGGGACGGTAGCCACTAGACCACCGAGCTCCTCGCAGATAATGCCTACCCTACATTTATGCACATAATCTTTTTTCCGTGACTCTACAGTCTAAGTACTCTCTGAAACTGTGCTGCTTACAAAAATACCGCTCATTTGAATGTTTTGACGTAAACTACGTATATGGAAAGTTCGGATACAGGGTGTAAAACGGAAATTTCCAAATTCGAGACCGTCACGAAATTAGAAGAGATTTCAAACGCTAATAGCGTCTTAATGTTTCAGTGGATTTTTAAGACTTTTTTATCAATCGATTTGGAAAATCTCCAGCAATTTGCCAAATCCATCGATACTATTATCAACATTATACTATTGAAATTGTTATTTATTTTTAAACACTTAACCAAATCAAACACTTGATGTAAGGTACAGGCCTTTTGGCCCACTACTGCTTCGTTTTCCCTGTATATAAAAAGACCTGAATTTCGCGTGCGTTCGTCATTTTCGTTCAGGATTCCACAGAGAGTCCAGGGCGTTCAGAACCGTTTGCAGAAACTGGAGAAGTTTCCTGCTAGGAACTGGAAAATTCTCCAGTAAAATTTTTAAGCGTGAATCTGAGCTTGGTTATGTTCTGTTAGTGATTCAAAATGCCTATTTTTGAGTAAGAAAGGAAAGTTGATTTTGGACGAATTTTCTTCATAAAAAAACATCGGTAGCGGAATCATGGCGTCAGTGTCGGGCCGAGCATCGACTTTTGGTTTTTCACTAATGTGCTGTCTGCAATGATTGATTGATTGAGTGATTGAAAATTAAATCAGTTCTAAGATGAACTTTATTTAAAAAGCAAAACATCTTTAGTAGTGTCCCAAGTATGTATCGGAAGGAGACGCAAGATTCTGATTTTGGTTGGTGCTGCTACCAGCCGCTCCGCCATGGGTGACCGCCACTGATGACGCGACCCACGCCATCGCCACGTCGAATTTTCTCTATCAACCACGCCGACAATCTCGGTCCAATAAATTTCACTTGATGCTGCTGCTGGCCGACCTTTCGATGATTTGCAGCTAAACGGCAAGACTGCCGGAACGCTATCTGCCATTGCCACACCAATGGAAGCGCTTTCCGCGAAATCTCGTACAAAATGACGCGTGCGCGCGATATAGCAGCTTTCTTGTATCTAATGAAGTATCACCATAAGCCCCGCCCCTTTGATAAACGAGATGGGTGCACACTTTGACTATGCGTTTCCACGTTCACAGTTAGGGCAGGGCTTTAATAACCCATCGTTTCATTTTCTTTGTGCACATAAAAACCGTGTTCCACGCGCACGACATTTTCTCATCTGCTCAGCATTCCAGTTCGAGATAGCAGCACGTACGGATGTGTTTTTTGCTCGCGCATTTTTTCCAAGTGTTTTTTTCTCGTTCGTTCGCTGTTTACGTTTTCGATTCGTCGCGTTGGCGTTATTTTCTCCCGGACCCGTCATGGGAGACTCGATGGCCGATTCGGTCGCTGGAAAAGTGCCTAAGCGCACTGCTCTTGGAGGCGCGGGTAACCCCTCCAAGCAGCTTTTGCAGAGCAACGTGTTCTCTCCGTTGCCACTTGATGACGCCGGCAATCCGCCGAAAAAGAGGAAGAAGCAGCAATCGCAGCTGCCGCAGGTGCAACCGGAGCGGAAGGAGAAGTGTCCGCCCGTGTTTGTCAAGGGTAATCCACCGGATTTGCGCCCAAAAATTCGCCAGCTGATCGCTAAAGGACTGAAATGTACTTTTCGGCTTTGCAGCGAGGGCGTGAAAATAATGCCGGCAAACAAGGACCATCATCAATCCGTCGTGGAGTTCCTCGAGGTCCACAAGTATGAGTACTACACTCATGACAACCCCGGCACGAAGCCGCTAAAGGCTTTGCTGCGAGGACTCCACGACATGAAGGAAGAGGAGCTAAAAGCTGAGCTCGAAAGTTCGGGATTGAAACCGGTGGCCGTGCACAAGATCGCTCGTCACGACAAGACGAGGAGATATCGCGAACAACTTTACCCGGTCCACCTGGAGCACGGCTCCACCACGTGGAAGGACCTGAAGCTGGTCGGCGTTATAAATTACACCGTCGTTGACTGGGAGCGATATCGGCCAGTGCACCGCGACGTCACGCAGTGCACCAACTGCTTCTATTTCGGGCACGGCACCAGAAACTGCCGCATGAAGCCGGGCTGCAACAAATGTGGCGAGCTTCATCCGACCGATGAGTGCGACAAGATGGAGGTTGCTGATCCCAAATGCGCCAACTGTGGCGACAAGCATCGGGCTACAACCAAGGACTGTCACAGGCGGGCGGCGTTTTCGGAAATCAGGAAGAAGGCCTCCACCAGGTCCCTGCCGAAAAAGAACCGAGTTCCTGCTCTCAACGAGGTGAACTTTCCGAACATCCCGGCTCCCCGGCGAGCGATATCAATTCTTCCATCTTTGCAGGCACACAAACGGCTGGTGGCTGCTGCTGCATCAGCTCAAGCTCCAACACCATCCACGAGCTAATGGCCCCCGCTTCCTCCCCTGGATTCCATCGTCAGGATAATGAGCCCCTTCCGGTCGAGGGCGACCCACCACATCGGAGCAGCTAGTTCCGATTTTCACCCAAATGGCAACGCGACTACTCGGTTGCAAAACTCGCTTCGACCAGATCTTCACCCTGGGCATGTTCGTCATTGAAAATGGCTGCTAGGGTGGGTCTGGTCAATTGGCACGCTTGCTCACTAAAGAGCAAAATCATCGAGTTCAGCGATTTCCTTCAGGAGAAGGAGATTGACGCGGCTTTCTTCACCGAAACCCACCTGAAGCCCGAGGTAAGTGCAACAATTCCGGGTTTTAGGCTAGTGAGGTTCGATCGAACAAGCTCCAGAGGGGGAGGAGTGGCAATCGCCTTGCGAAGCAACATCGCCTGCCGCATGCTGCCGGACTTCAAGCTCAAACTCATCGAAGCCGTTGGAGTGGAAGTCACCACTTCCGTCGGAGTCGTCACTCTCATCGTGGCTTACTGTCCCACACAAGCCAAAGTCGACGATGGCACGTCGGCCGAGCTACGAAGGGATATAGTCGAGCTCAATCGGTGGCAGGGGCAGTTCATCATCTCCGGAGACCTGAAGCAAAGCACCAATCGTGGGGAAACACCGTCTCCAACCGGAACGGAGTCGTCTGGTCCAACGACGAACTAGAGGGCCACTACACCATCCTGAGCCCTGACAGCCCTACCCGGCTGACACGGTCCGGGGCCCATGCTACGCTCGACATCTACATCACGAACATGTACGATCACGTCTCCCAGCCGGTCGTCTTCCAAGAACTTAGCTCGGACCACTATCCGGTGGTGGCGGCAAGGATGTTATCGATCATTTAGTAATCTGCCTTCGATCATTTAGTAGTTTATCAATAACTCAATCCAGAGGCTAAATTTCAAAATGTGTTGTATGGTGGACTTCTAGTGCAAAGGCTTATCTTACAACTCTGCCTAATACTTCGTTGTTTGAATTTCACTAATAATGGAGCTATATCGCTAGTAGCAGTAACTTAGACTAAATGATTGCATATTTTGTTATCATTTAGTATGAGTATAGCAACTAGCACCGTAACTCCTTTAATAGTGAAATTCGAACATCGACCTGTTGAGAAGAGTTGTAGAAAAACCAAAAAAAGAAGGCGGCATTCTGTCTCTGTTCGCAGATGACACCTCCCAGTCAACACAAGATCGTATACGATGTCACATAAGATGCTAAAGTGGAGGTACTTCCCCATACAATATGCACGTATATCGCCTCCACTTTAGCATCTTATGTTGTATCGTATACGATTTTTTGTTGACTGGGCTCCATCGTCTACAACGGTAAAGTGATCAGAGCGCTAGTGGCAAAACTCCAACGAGGCCTCGATGCCCTGACAGAGTACCTCACCAGCTGGAAGATCTGTATCAACGCGGCGAAGACCCAGGTCATCATTTTCCCCCACTCTAAATCCCCTAAACTCGTTCCGCCTGGGGACTGTAAAATCAACCTCAATGGCACGAATTTTACTACTACTACTGCACGACATTTTCGTTCGAGATTTCAAGGAGATAGGTCGACGGCGTACGTTAGCGGTTCTATCAGCAGGATGATGAGGTTGCTGATAATGATTAAAGATAAATCGGGTTTTGTCAGTTCCACTATTATATTTGGAAGAAAGTCAAAGGCTGTAGTGTGACTGAAGACTGAAAATTTGATGGCGTCAGTATCGGTCCGAGCGGCGACCGTCGGCAAGTTGTTGACAAGAACTGAATATTTGCGTCATTCACGAAAAGTGAATTTTGTTAGCAAGCTTCTGTCCTTGTTTTGTTGATTGGAAATGCGTATTATTGAAAGTAAATTTAATTGGTAACAGGATTTTACACGAGAGAGTTGATCCAAGACGAATTTTCTTTAAAGTACCTACACTGAATTCTGTTTTGCACCCATCTTTAATGTTAACCACACTTTAATTACCATGTGATTTTTCTTTGATATATTTAGGATTTTATGAAACGTGTTAATTTACAATGTTGTGAAAACTCATATGTGAATATGTACATTATGTGGAAGATGTTAATTTGGAAAATGTATTGGAGGTAACCACTTTCCCTTCAATGGGACTCGAACCCATGACCCTACAGTACGCTAGACTGGTGCTTTAACCAACAAAGCTAGGTTTCGAAGGCCGACGGAGGTCCTTCGTAGCTTAGTTGGTTAAAACACCAGTCTAGCGTACTGTAGGGTCATGGGTTCGAGTCCCATCGAATGGAAAGTTATTACCTCCAATACATTTTCCAAATCAATATCTTCCACATATTGTACATATTCACATATGAGTTTTAACAACATTGTAAATGAAGGTCCAAGTCGGGTGGTATAATCCCCGGAAATAGGCAATTAACTTTGATTGAACTAAAACATGTTGCAAAGATTTTGGTTGCAATTTGAGGTCACACGATCAAAAACACGAGCGAATAAAATCGTGTAAAAACAGAATCCTGTGTACAAAACATAATCGCTTGGCGACGGTAGATAATTGCGTCAGTAGCGGAATTGCGTCTAAAGGAGATGCTGCAATACACTTATTCGTGTGGATGATGCGTTTAACAACCTAATATTTACATGACCCTACAATTATCATTGCACCAAAAGGTTTTTTGTATTTTACGTCGGACGGTCGTGTCTTTTACACAACCCCCTTTTTTTCGAAACGCCGTAAATGTAAAAGTGGCGTGTTTCCTTGGGGTTCCTATTATACCCCAGCCCCCCTTCCTTTTAAATGATGATGCTAGTACGCCACTTGAGAGAGGAGTAGATGATGCCTATCCTTCATTTATGCACATAATCTTTTTTTCCGTGGCTTTACAAGTTAAGTACTCTGAAACTTTGCTGCTTACAAAAATATCGCTCATTTTAATGTTTTGGGAATTGTTAAATCTATCGATACCTTTCGTCGCAAGAAAGGTATAGACAAATTTAATGACACTTCACCACCGCCTCTGTAAAACCAATATGTTGTGAAGTCAAGAAAAATCTCCCACCCTAGAAATGCCTTCCCACTGGATGAGAATCGAACTCGCCCCCAATCCTACGCCTTTGCTCACTGGGCTAACGGGAGACCCCGGTGTGGTCTATTATGGAGTGCTGTGCTTGATAATTTCACCTCCCGACAAGCAGAGGCGTTGCTTATGCAAACAATTTAGCAGCAGCGAGCGTTCTGATCTCAGAACGGAATCATCGTCGCTTGAAGGAGCGCGAGGTTTTGCTTTTTCAGCATCTCGGTTCGCGTTGTCTCGTGCCCACGGTTACAAATGACGGTAATTTCCATTCATAAAACGGTCGACCGTTCATACAAGTAGGTACCACCGAGTGGCCGACGACGACGACAACGACGTTGTTGGAGCAGTGCACCAGCCAGAGAGCCAGGGCGGGAGATCAAGTGCACTTCTGTTGCGATTGCTGGTAGTCGTCGTCGTTGACCAGTTCGCCCGGTATGCTTGTTCCTACGCCATCGATGGTCGTCTAAAGGAACCGGTTTCTGTTCCACGGATTACGCTCGTCATTGCGGCAGCAAACAAACCTGCAAATGACTACAAACTGCAGCAGCCAAAGCGGTAGTGCAAGTGAGCGATTTGCCTTGTGTCCAGATCGTAGATAGAGGCATGTACTGGTATCGGAGGTATATCTGCCAAATGGCAAACTGGATTCGCTCGATCGGCGTGTAGTGGCTTGGTCTGGCATAATCGATCGTGTAGAGATTGAACAACTGGGATCGTTCCCCTTTTAGTTGTTCGCAGTCGCAGAGTTGAGGTTCTGCTTGGGTTCTACAATTACCGTAAAGGCAATTCCTCCCTAGCACTGAGTGGTAATTGTAGTTGACTAGTGGTAGTGGTTCACTTGTATGCTAGAAAACAAGTTTTATTCACTTTTATTATCCAATTGCTTCTGGTAGGCCGATTTGGTGTTACGAAAATATAATAGCTTTTATTGAGGTAATGACGGGCGATTCAATTTGATTTTGTATATTGGTAACACATTGTTCGTCAGAAGATTGGCAAAGCAAATATTAGTAGATTTCTTCGGATAGGACAAACATTGTAGTGAAAAACTATTTCTAGTCACAAGGATACGCAGGATACAATTTCAATTCGTATCTTCAAGTAATTCAAGTTGACAAGTAGAACCCTTAATAGAATGCTCCTGGACTTCATCTCATAGCTCCGATATTCATCCCACGAAAAACAAAGCAATGAAAAGGTATTTGATTTGTTTCTTATTTTTGCGATTTTTTTCAGCAGTGAGCACGCATGTTAGCAAAAACAAGCGACAATAATGGTGCCGTATTTCTTTGTTTCGCGATAAGATGAATATATGTACAGTGTGATTGAAAACTGAGCAGTTCCCCTACTGTGTTAGAGATTGCCATATGATATTTTTCCTGCAATATATTATTTGCCATAAAATGACACGTTTTAGTGTGCAACATTTCGAGACATTTTTTCTAATTTCCACAGAATTCTTCACTCCTAGCAAAACACCAATCCTTACTATTTACCTCGGCTCGGCCCTTTGCGTGTGTGCCTAACACAAATTCGAAACTAGGTTATCTAAAGCTGGGCAATGTTTTACACTAATTAACAATTATCAAAACATCGGAGCTTAAGCTCTCGAGTTTTTTTTATCTACCTCTTTGCTTCGCACTACGATTAACGCAGTCGCAGCTCGTTCGAACAAACTTCCACAGCTCAGCAACTAATCGCGCGTAAACTATTGTTATCTATGTCTTATCAAGCGGAAAGTCATTGGAAGCCAACGGAACTGGGTCACGAAACGGGGAAAGCAGTAAGCGGTTTCCGATTATTCCACTGACAATTAATTCCAGTTTAGCATTTTGATGTCTGGCAGAAGCAATTTCACGTCATTCTACGGCATAGATTTGGCAAAACCCCCAGCCGAGCAGCTAAACGGAAGCTGTCTGGAAAAAAATAAATTAAATAAATTGTTGTTGGGTAGGTATATCCCAACAGAAGACACGTTCCGGTTGATTCACCCGTCGGTCGCGTCGTCGTCAGCATGATGACCGGAGAAGCATCAGAACGTGAGAACGAGCGATGGTGTTGATTGATCCACTCACTAGAATCAAGGTTACCATCTTGAGAGGCTGTTCAAGTCTTTCGTTTTTGATCATTTTGGCTCGGCCACTTCACCGGACATCGCCATTGGAATGGTGGGAACTTTTTAGCATAAGCTATCGGGAATTGATTTCCGGAAATTTATTTTTAATTTTGTTCTATTTGGATCGATTATAGGGTAAAAACCTGATGAGGTAGCGGTAACTCGAAGGGTCAGGGTTAAGACAAATGTGATTCGCCACGTTAAGTGAGTCGTTCAAATTGGGTTGCCTAAATAATGGGAAAAACTAAAGGATAGATACTATTGATGATATGTTATATCGATTCAACATGTAAAAGTTATTGGGGCCCTCCTTAGCCGTGCGGTAAGACGAGCGGCTACAAAGCAAGACCATGCTGAGGGTGGCTGGGTTCGATTCCCGGTGCCGGTCTACGCAATTTTCGGATTGGAAATTGTCTCGACTTCCCTGGACATAAAAGTATCATCGTGTGAGAGCCTCATGATATACGAATGCAAAAATGGTAATTTGGCTTAGAAACCTCGCAGTTAATAACTGTGGAAGTGCTTAATGAACACTAAGCTGCGAGGCGGCTCTGTCCCAGTGTGGGGATGTAATGCCAATAAGAAGAAGAAGATGTAAAAGTTAATGACGATATACACATTCTTTTGACATTATTGGCATTTTGTTACGTTTTAGCAAACAATCAAATCAATTAAATATTCCAGAGTTCCCAATGCCACTAGAAAAAAATGTACAACATGATCATCAAATATATGATTTACAATGATGTCCCGGTAGAGTCAACTAAAATGTCAAAATTAATTGAGCAAGTAAATTCTCATTCTTTTGATGAATCATATTAACTAGTTTATACAGCAAGGACCGTAAACCTTGCATCCAGAGCATGAAATATTCACTTTCATGAAGCACATTCACTCCGACTTTTGACATTCGTGTTTTGATTATTCAAAACATAGAATGACTTACTCAGTTTACTTCTTCATAAATAATTTTTTTTTTTTTTTTTATTCATTCAATTGATTACCACTGAGTATGGTAACTGCGCGCGAAAAAAACAAAATTAGCCTTGATTATATTAACATTTGGCGCTAAAATGCCCCTCAATTGAACGTCGGGATTAGATCTATGCGTGTATTTATTTAAATTATCATACATGTGTTCAGTTTTACGATTATTTGATAATTTGTGATATTCAAATAAATACTCACTGACCCATATTCATTCTGAAAATTGACGGTGCAGAGCCGAATATGAATATGTTCAAAAGTGAAGTGACAAAGAAGGCCGATGGGCTTCATAAAAAATAATCGAATATTTAAAGCGCTGCTTGCATCTGATGAAATAGCAGTTTTTTGGAAATGTTTTCAGTAATCATCAATGAATCTAATGCTAAGGGTGGTTTCCTCTCCAACGCTACAATAGTGGAAGCATACGTACTAGAACGCTAGTGGCGCTGTAGTCATTTAAATTATTTTTCCAAATTATGCTTTAACAAGCTTGAATTGGCCATAATTTGTGCATCATGTTGCAGTGCATGTTTGGTTTCATCACCAATATCGGTTTGACACTTGTAATACCAGTACTTTGGCTGCCAGGTCGAAGTAACCTAGATGTTAGTCATGCGAACAGGAACGACATTAGCAATCTTATACTTTTGAATCAACTGCTACAACCCGTCCGGTTCTGACTTTTGTGTATTTGAAGTAGACCTGTGCGCCACCGCCGCACAGAGGGACGAATCCTTGAAAAGAAGGTCAAAAGGTCGTTTTTTTAAATGATGTATTATATTATTTAAAAAAATTCTCGCATTATACAGGTAATCAAGAATGAATATGAATATTGACCACTCTACTGCAGCTCCAGTGACCCATTTCAGGTTGCCTGGTATTTCACGACCGGATTTGAAATCCAGCACGTATATATTTTTTTTTCAATTGAAATCATAGTATAAATAAGTTTATTGAAATAATCTCACCAAATTAATATTTTTCTGTAATACAACTGAGCCAGAGAACACACTGGCTTGGGGCGTTGGTTGCATTTAACATGGGAACCTCCATCCCGCAGGTTATTAGGATGTAGTTTTCATAAGTTTGACAGCGCCTCTAAATGTGGTATTTTTTTCACTCTGGACTCCAATCACTGGTCAATCTCGTTCCGGATATCGTGAGAAGTTTGTTTGGTAGGTACTTTTTCCAACCCTTTTTAGTTAAAGTACGTAGAAAAACAATTTAGCCTAACAAGAAAAAATGACGGGAGCAAAAAACTTCACGTCTGCTTTCTAGAGCGGCACACTTCATTCTTTTCAATGATGGCTATTAAAGTGCAGTAGGCTAATAAGCTTCGTATTTTTTAAAGAGCATTTTAAGTTAAGTTTAGTCCATCCATTAAAATTGAACTTCATTATCCTGAATTGCATTTCCAGTCGTGAATACATATTTTCATTTACAATGAGCTTGAGCTTGAGCTTGAGCTTGATTGACTGCTCGTAGTTGCTACTCCATTATGACCAGATCAGCTGTTCTTGCACAGGGAACCAACAGATGTTTGCTTGGGACTAGCACACATCTTCAATGTACAAGTACTGGTGATCTCATTTGTTAGGTCATACTGGCGCCTGCCACGTCAGAATGCAAGTCAATGTAGGGAAGGGGAGGAAATGATGATGCAATCACTCGCCCACTGCAAGCCGAATATACCTCTGCACTTGCCACGAGTTCATGCGGAATTTGTTGGAATTTCTGGGTTAGGTTGGAGAGGCAGAGGTCCGTCTTGGTTAACGAGCTGCCAATGTGATAGATAGGATAAGGTAACTGATGGAATTTCTAATTGGATGTAGGAAACGAGCTCTATAGTTCATTTCCAATTCTAGCAGATTACTGATAGAATACTCAAGTTGAAGGTATAGGAATAGTAATGGAAACGGTATGGAAGTCCATTTCCAGTTCTAGCGATTGCTGGAACATGCGAAATAAAGAGAAAGATACAAAGTAGGAGAATGGGACGGACCTGGGATTGAACCCACGACCTCCTGCGTATGAGGCAGAAGCAGTAGCCATATGACTACCAAGCCCGCTTCTTTATTACCGGCCGCGCAATGCAGAACACAATAATTCGGCCGACCGCGCGATCGTTCTGCTGTCCGAAACATGAGAGATCACGCACTGAACTCATGAATACATATTTTCATTTACAATGTTCTGAAAACTCATATGTGAATATGTACATTATGAGGGTAGTGGGTTCGAGTCCTATCGAAGGGAAGACACGAAAAAACGCTTGAGCTCTTTCAGTGGAATATTGATTGTTGAGGTAGAAATTCGTATCTGTGAAGATTACAACGTAGTGGAATTAAATGGAATAGTAATAAGCTCGTGGGGCCCTCCTTAGCCGTGCGGTAAGACGCGCAGCTACAAAGCAAGACCATGCTGAGAGTGGCTGGGTTCGATTCCCGGTGCCGGTCTAGGCAATTTTCGGATTGGAAATTGTATCATCGTGTTAGTGACATGATATACGAATGCAAAAATGGTAACTTGGCTTAGAAACCTTGTAGTTAATAACTGTGGAAATGCTTAATAAACACTGCGAGGCGGCTCTGTCCCAGTGTAAGGATGTAATGCCAATAAAAAGAAGAAGAAGAATAAGCTCGTGTTATAACTTTCAAACATAAACTTTTTTTTCGAGTAATCTTTCAGAAAAATTGAGAATTGTTTTTTAGGAAATAAAGGAATTGTTCCTAGAACGCCTAGAACGAAATTCATACTATATTTTTTTTGGTGTTTCAGTCTGATTTTTTTCAGAATCTCGCATGATTTTTTTTTGAAATTTTAAAACATTTTTTCTGGAAATTTCCTATGAACCTTTGAAAATACGTAAAACTTAGAATTTCTTCTAGATTTGTTTAGATACTCTTCTAGGGGTCCCTTCGACAATTTCTCCAGGAAGTCCATTGAAAAATCCACCCGATTTTCCATCGGAAATTCCTTCAAGAACTTATCTAAACAATCCTCCTGGGATTCTACCCAGAAATTCTTTTGTGATTTTCTCCAGGAACTTATTCGGATACTCTCACACATTTTTTACCTGAAAAGGAAGCAGTTCCTGGTGGAATTTCCAACAGAATACCTTAAGGAAATGCATACTGCGTACTCTCAAGTCATGGCGGATACGTGGTTGGATGATAAACATGCTGCGAAGCTTTCTTTCGGAGCGAACGTTCCAAGTGTCCGTGGAAGGACATCTGTCTCGTGAGCACCAACTGGAAAACGGAGTGCCGCAGGGATCAGTTCTTTCCGTAACGCTATTTCTCGTTGCGATGCAACCCATCTACCCAATACTGCCGAGCGGAGTTGACATTCCCAAGTAACATTTTAAGTTTTATTCCGCTCTAAGAATGGTTTTCAAGATCAATTTATAAGATCTAACAATAAAACCGAGTAATACACGGCAACCTTCTGATGACCACTATAAGAGTAAGATATTGCCAAGTGGCCCTCTCCAGATAACCACTATAAACCCATTATAAGAGCATTTAGAAACCCTTTTTAAACCACCCGCAAAAAAGGGAATTTGGCTGCGGCAGCTATCGAAATGTTGCATTAAAAAAAGAGAAACAAATCTTTGCAGAAAAATAATAACAAAATGGATTGTTGATAAAAATTATGATGATGACAACAAAATAATATTTTATTTCAGGTTGTTTTTCGATTTAGTACCATTGAAAAGAAGTGCGCTTCCGATTTTATGGTCAAATGTTGTGAAAAAAATAAGGTTGAACACCACGCGCCGGCCATATAACGTAGTTCAGGGAAATAAATCGAAAATATTGATTACCACAACATCTAGGATGTCCACTAAATCGATTAGTATTTTTGCCCAAACTATTTATTAATAAAGTTATTTATCGGAAAAAGTATGATAAGCGGTGAAAATTTCGTTAAATCATGCATTTCAGTGATATGTTTCACTGACTGCGAAATGCTTTTCCGTTTTCAATATGGCCATCATGGAATTTTATCAGAAAAATTTTGCTTTTATAAAACACCGTCATAAACTCTCCGCAATACAAACATTCTTATGGGGGTAATTCATTTGACCACATTATGACGAAAAATTGTAGCTTTATTCGAGCGTTGAAAATTGGATTTATTACGCTCTTCATCACTACCACAGATCTGTTCATATGGTCAATAGGCATTTGACGTTTGAAGCATTTTCAGCAGATTTATGGGAGGTTTATTGATAGCAATAAGAGCGCCAATAAAACTGAGCAATCAGCTTCGTGATTGCTGTCATAAGTCCGCAATAAGAATTAGATAAATCCAAGAAGCATGGAAATTGTTACTTGGGATTCTCCTGTATGCGGACGACATTCTTCTCGTTGTACGTAGACAAAAAAACCGAAGGACTGCAACGTAAACCGAATGCGCGTCGTGAACCAGTGCAGAATATCACCATTGACCGGAAAGCCATACCAAGGACAAACAGACTGAGGATCCTGGGCGTAACCTTGGATCGAACGCTGACCTTCAAGCCACACTGCCAGATGATGAAGAAATCATGCGAGTCTCGACTACGGATTCTGCAAATAATCGGCGCCAAGCTTCCGCGAGGCAATCGAACGACTTTGCTGCAGGTCGGCTTCGCCTTAGTGACCTCCAAACTTACCTACGGGATCGGCCTGGTGAGCTTAGGAGGTCCAGGAACATTACAAACACTTGCTCCCACTTACAACAAAGTGGTTCGGTTTGCTTCCGGAGCCTTCGTGACTAGCCCGGTAAACTCGATCATGGCTGAAGCGGGAACTCTCCCCTTCGAATTACTTGCGGCGCAGTTTATAGCGCGTCCTGCTATCCGAATACAAGCTAAAAACCGTAATAACGATACCCTTCTTATAGTTCGACGAATATTCGATCGTTTGACTGAATTGACGGATACAGCGCTCCCCGTAATCGGTCGTCCTACTAGGCATGGTGATCGTGAGTGGAATTCACGAAAACCGACGATTGTGTGGGATGTGAAGAAAACTGTTCGGGTAGGTGACCCCACGGAGAAAGTACGACCAGTTGTTCAACAGTTACTAGCTTCCGGGTTCCACCACTCGACAATTATATACACCGATGATTCCAAGGGTGAAGATGCCGTAGGAGCCGCATTATCCAACATTGGGTTCACAAGGACATATAGCCTCCCGAAAGAGTGCAGCGTTTTCTCTGCGGAAGCATACGCCATTAAGATGGCCGTTCCGATCCCAAATATTGAAGATGTAGTGATCCTTACGGATTTGGCTAGTTGCTTGCTGGCTTTAGAAGCAGGTAGATCCCGACACCCGTGGATCAAAGATATTGAAAACGTCAAGTGTCAAACAGTACAGCGACCGATTGATTTTTGCACACCGACAAGCCGCCATTACCGAGCGTGGAAAGCTGGATACCCATTCCAAGCGAGGACTCACTGAAAGTTGTGAAGCATGCCATACGTCGTCACTGGGACAACGAATGGTACGAATCCAGAGATGCAAAATTAAGAGAAGTGAAAAACGACACCTATAGATGGACAGACCATAATATGACGATGGATCAGCGCGTTTTAACGCGGTTGGTAATCGGCCATACCCGGTACACTCACTCGTTTCTTCTGAAAAAGGAACCCCCGCCAATTTGCGAATGCTGCGGAACCGTGCTGGATGTTTGGCACCTTATTTTAGAATGCAAGAAGCACGAAAAGGAAAGACGTGAAAATAACATCGGCGATAATTTACGCGAGGCCCTGGGTAATGCAGAAACTTCAACTGAAAGCCTATTGAATTATTTGCACCAAACACAATTGTACGAAAAACTTTAGAATTGTAACAGAACTTATTTTTTGACACAAATGCACCCTTCTGGTGTAACGTGTCAGTAATAAACAAACAAACAAACAAACCTTAAGGAAAATTCTGGAGGGATTTTGAATAAATTACCGGAGAACATTTGGGGACTCGTAGATTTTTTTAGAAGATTTTCGGCAGAATTTTCCGGATGAATTTGTTAAAAAAATTACAGAAAAACCCAAGGGGGATTCCTGGAGGAATTTCTGAAAAAGCTCTGGACGAAATTTCCAGGGAAATTCTTGCATATATTTCTGGGGGAAAAGTCAGGTGCATTTCCAGACGAATTTTTCTAAGAATTTCTGAGATTATTTTGTAGAGTAACTTCTAGTGGAATTTCAGAAGATTTCTAAGGAGATTTTCCAGAGAAATGCTTGAGGACGTACTCAGAAATTCTTGGAGGTACTTACGGAGAAAGTAATTACTGGAGAAATTCTCGGAGGCATTGCTGGAGCGATTACTGGAGGAATTTCCGTAGGAGTTCCTGGTGGAACTTCCGGAACAACTCCTGAAGAAACTTCCACCAAAACTTTCTGAAGAACTCGTGCAGGAACTGCCGGAAGAACTTCCGGAAGATCTCCTGGAGGAACTTCCAGACCCGAGCAGCACATATGTTGTATAGAGGTTTCTGTTTCTAATGCAATCGAATCGGTCTGAATTGTGATGCTAGGGGAGGAACTCCTGGATCCGAGCAGCATAAATCAGACAAAAAATATTGCAGCAATTTGATTGTGATTGAATCTGGTCACATATAAGTTGCACATATAAGTTGGGCCCTCCTGAGCCGTGCGGTAAGACGCGTGGCTACAAAGCAATACCATGCTGAGGGTGGCTGGGTTCGATTCCCGGTGCCGGTCTAGGCAATTTTCGGATTGGAAATTGTCTCGACTTCCCTGGGCATAAAAGTATCATCATGTTAGCCTCATGATATATGAATGCAAAAATGGTAACCTGGCTTAGAAACCTCGCAGTTAATAACTGTGGAAGTGCTTAATGAACACTAAGCTGCGAGGCGGCTCTGTCCCAGTGTGGGGATGTAATGCCAATAAGAAGAAGAAGATAAGTTGCAACGACTCACGTGGGACATGTGTGCTGCTAGGGGGGGAATTTCTGGAAAAACTACTGTAGGTACTTTCAAAAGAATTCCAGGAGGGACTTCCGGAGGAATTCGTAGAGGAACTTCTGGAGGAATTCCTGAAGGAACTTTCGGAAGAATTCCTGGAGGGACTTCCGGTGGAATTCCTGGAGGAACTTCCGGTGAAACTTCCGAAGGAATTCCTGGAGAAACTTCCGAAGGAATTCCTGTAGAAACTTCCGGAGAATTTCAAGAAGAAAACAAGTCATACTTTATTTGGCGCTAAAACATAAAGGTCCTCTACGGGTTCCCCAGGAGCAACCAGTCTGTCCCGGAAGAAGCATATTCATACTTCGCTTCCTGATATAAAACTATTAATAAAGAAACATCGAATGACTAGCTCTGACACAGAAACAAATATTTATCCTTCTGCAGGTATCCCTTGGATAATCTGTTGGTTCCGGAAGCAATCAAAGTAGTCAATGATCTATTTTATATTTATACCTTGCTTCCTATTCGAAAACCATGAGCTACGAGCCGTCCAATAACTAAATTTGGCGGACAATCCGTAGGTTCCGGAAGCGGCCAGAGTCGTCAATGGTCCATTTCATATTCATACCTCGCTTCCCGATCAATAACCATAAGGAACGAGCCGTTGAATGATTAACTTTGATACTTAAAATAAAATGTCCTCTTCTACAAAATCCCCGGGGACAATTTGTAGGTCCCGGAAACGGTTAAAGCCGTCATTGGTCCATGTTATATTCATACCTCGTTTCCTGATAGAAAACCATGAAAAACGAACCGTCGAATGACCAGTTTTGCCGCTAAAAGTGAAATGTCCTCTTCTACAGGTTCCCCGGGGACAATCCGTAGGTCTCGGAAGTGGTCAAAGCCGTCAATGGTCGATTTTATATTCATACCTCGTTTCCTGATAGAAAACCATGGATAACAAACCGTCGAATGACCAGTCTTGGCGCTAAAACTGAAATGTCCTCTTCTACAGGTTCCCCGGGGGCACCCCAGCAACTTTAGGATCCGATCCGATCCAATTATTTTCATTATTGAAGTATCAGAAGACTTTTGGAATGTAATCATAATGGAAGATCGGTCAAAAAGCTTGATTCAAATGAATTTGTGGTTTGGTCCCTTTTAAAACTCCCGATCGGCACCGATTCTAAACAAACGGCCATATCTCACTTAATTCTGGTCCGATTTCGAATTTCAATTAACGTATGGTTCCAATAAGAAAGAGCCCTACTTTATTTGTGGTTACTAATATTATTTTGTTTTCAACCACAACTTATCATAATACCCACCATAAATTCACAGTTCTGAATATACCTTCGAAAAACCCGGAATATCTCCGGTATCCGATGGCCATGGTCGGTGGACATGGACATATGATCAAACTACATTAAATTTCTAGTTCAGGCATCCCTGAATTGTCAAAATCGGATAATAGTTGACATAGGTACATCACATCTAATTATGCCCATAATTTGCCTATCCCAGATGTTTTGGACATCCCCTTGTAGCTTGTTTTTGGCTTTTTTTTTGTAGACCGAAACAATAATCTGAATCTTTAAATTTTTCAAAAAAGCGTAATTGTATTTGTCCTTGATATTTATAGCAAAAACCGTTAAAAACATTTATGTCTAAGTGTTATGGAAAACAAATTACTAGATACCTACTTTGCTCAGGAAAGATTGTTTTACGTTGCATTTTTGTTCAAGTTTCCTCTTTTGATTGCATGACATTCGCCATTTATGGGATTTGTTTTTAAACTACGTATTCAATATTTCTTCAAATAGTTCACACTTATTGAATTTTTTTTTCTGTTTTCAGGGTAAGGATCAATATACGAGACCTCCATTCATTTTGGACGCTAGGATGAAGTGAGTACGATTTTATAATGCCGTTGTAAATAGTATTGTGCCTTGCAACAAAATAACAACTTTCGTGATCATTCTCCAAGGTTCTCATAAATGTGTCAAATTTATCCGCAGTACGTGGTGGTCATATTTTAAAAACAAATATCAAAGTAGCTTTTTCCTGGAGGCATGTTTTTCTTAGGCGACTACCTGGCGCTTATTTTTCGTTGCGACTAAAAATAAGCGGAAAAGTAGATTTTTTTATGAGCGGTACAAATTCGGGCTTCCATTTCGGGAAACAATTTCCCGGGAAATTTAATTTCCAAACCGAAAATTGCCTAGGCCGGCACCGGGAATCGAACTTAGCCACCCTCAGCATGGTCTTGCTTTGTAGCCGCGCATCTTACCGCTAGACAAAGAAGGGCCTCTTCTTATTTGATTCAAATTCAGAAAAAACTTATGTCTCGAACACTTGTTTTTGTTTTGAGATGTGGCTTAAATATTTCATTTGAATATTTCATGGGCATTTTCAAAATTATGAAGAGCCAATTAAAATTACCTATCTGGACATGTAAGGTCGTTATAAACGTCTAACAACAAAAACTCACCAAACTGATGTAATTTTACGGTACGATCATCAAGCGCTCATTTGTTTTTTCTAGGACAATCTATTTTGTTTTATAATTTCAAATATTGCTTTAAATGCCTTTAATTTGAAGAGAGAAATGTGCTCCAGTTTCGTAAGATTAATCAAAATGATATTTCAATCAAACGTTACCAGAAGATTGTTTTACTAAAAATTAGATATATGGTCGATTTCAGAATGGTTGATGCTATAAGCTCTATGGCAATAATAGAACAAATCCTCTCAAAGCCGTCTTTTCCTCCTTATCAAGTATGAATGCGAATATTATGGAAATGTAGCACTTAGCGGAGCTCTTCTGGACACAGCAGATTTTACATTTGAACGAGAGCAGATATCAAATTTACTGATACTTATTTTTGCCCGTTGTTAAGGCCCTATGCCCTTAATGAATTTTGATTAATTTGATTTAAAAAATAATCAACAATCAACAAATCGTATAGATTTCAGGACTAAACTAAATAATATTGACAGATAAATAAAAAATGTCAAAGTTGAAACCTTAAATTTTATTTATTCATACACTTTCCACTATTTCCAACCGAATTCAATGGCTCCATGCCAGCGTAGTTCGCGCTTCCTGCCCGCAAGGTTCATGAACCGAGTGACACGCTGACTCGCTTACAGCATCCTTCCGAGCGATGACACGAGCCAGTAACCAGCCGCCATCCGGCCGCGCACCGCCAACCAATGCATTGCTATCCAAAACATGGAAAACCGTTTGAATTTGCACAGTCGTGGGGCAGGGCTGCAGTCGCCAAGCTGCTGCCGCCACGCAATAGCTGGCTCGATCGTCCATCAACGGCAAGTGTCAGGTCGAACCGGTCCGAGCCAGCCGAGCCCGAGCGCGCGAGACTCGTTATGGCAGTCGTCATTGGAGTGCCAAAGTTCCATCTCATATCGAACAAGCAATGCTCTAAGCCGATGTTGGCTGTTGGTTACTGCCGGACTGGTCTCCTCCACATGATGGTTAGCAAGTTTTCGCGCGCATAGCTAGACGCTGTTGGGGAAGTTCCTCGTCAACCGTAGGCACAACTTCTGCCTGACCAGCAGGCTAAGCCAGGGGCCAAACGAATATCAGCGAAAGTGACTTCCAAAAGAAAAGTGAGAGTGCTCACACTTTGGCTGCGCATATTCAATGTGTTGTACCAGCTCATACGATTTTACGGGCGAGCACACATTCGGCAAGAGCATAACCCATAACGGGTTGAGGCGTATTTAAAAATTAAGCAATTTCAACTCTTACAAATGGACGCTGAAGCCAAACATACCTCTCGCGTATATGAGAGCAGCGAGGTTGGGCACCGGCTCGATATGTACCGGTCTTCTCGGGGTTGAATCGACCAACCGCACTGTGCTTGAGCCGGACGATATTATCAAATAATAATTATGCAAAATCGTTACTCTTTACGTTGTGGCTGCCCGGACAGAGCACGTGCGCCATCGAAAGTAAGAGTTCGCTTTTGAGGTGAAATTTCCTAAAAAGCATCTCATCAAATATTCCGCAAATGAGGCAATAATTTAACCGAATTCCGACACCGCGATAACGCGACCAGCTCAGCGTTGGAGTATTTTGTTGCTTCCGTTTCGGGGGAAAATTTCAAGAGCTGACACTCGGTGAAACCTTCGGAGGTGTGAGTGAGTGGGGCGCCGGCGGCAGTGGCTTTTGCATTATTATGAATTTTGTGTACTTTATGGTTTCTCCTGGAAATGTTCGTTCAAGGTGGACCGGTCAGCGGCGGTGGTGGTGCTCCGTCGGTTACGTGTTTGAGGTGAATGTTGTTTTTGCTGTGGAGAGCATTATATCATCTTTTCATATGAAGTGTCATGAGAATGGAATGAAGCTGGAGATATTTGACTTTTATAGATGTATGGAAGCAAGATTAATTAAATTTGTTTTCCACATCACAGTTGCTGATTGCAGAATTCAATGATAAGTGAATGAATGGCTGAATAGTTTTTTTTAAGTTGATACAAGAATAGGTAATTTATTTATGACAGTAATTTCAATATAACATCTCATCTAGAAATTTTCTTTATCTATTCAAATTATCTTCATTCTTCAATCTTCATTATCAAAATACTTCATGAATTAATCAAATTATTTTTAACTATTTACCATTGATTACTATATGCATGTGTGCATATGCACAACATGTGACAGATTTAGTGCAAAAAATGTTTTGGAGGTTATCCACTTCCTTCGGTGGGGTTTGATCCCACAAAACCAGTACGCTAGACAGGTGCTTTCCCTACTAAGCTACGAAGGACCTCCGTCGTTCTTCGCAGCTTACTGGTACTGGGTACTGATGAAACCAAATTCTCAGATGAAGTAGGGTGGTTTGAGTTTGTGCCAGTTGGTGTTCAGATCCCATTTGGCGAAAATGGAGAAGAGCTGTTTGACCGAGTGTTATTCGGCCAAAAGCCATTTGGTAACAAGCTAGAATATTATTTGGCCGAACAATCCATTAAGCCGAAACCCATCTGGCCGAATTTGATTTGGCTGAAAGGAACATATAGCCGAAAGTGTATTTCGGCCGAACTGGAAAAGGTTATTCGTTCGAAAATGCCATTTGACCGAAATGATCGTATGGCAAAAAAGGGTAATTTGGCCGGATTTTTTTGTACGAACGCACCCCTAAAAAGAGAATCAAAAGTTTTTTTTTTCCAAATGACATATTTTCATTTTTCATTTATTTAGTCTACATCTAAACAGATAACACTGAATTAACAATTTGTCGCCACAATACACGGTTCGAGGCCGCATCTCTCCATCCTCGAATACGCCCCACGCTCGCCAAGTCGTTTTGCACCTGGTCTGCCCTTCTCGCTCGCTGCGCTCCACGCCGTCTCGTCGGATCGGAAGCGAACTCCATCTTAGTAGGGTTGCTGTCCAGCATTCTTGCATTCTCCAGGTTCCGCCCACAAGCATGTACTTTGTCTTTGACGCATTCACCACCAGTCCAACTTTTGTTGCTTCACGTTTCAGGCGGGTGTACAGTTCTTCGGAGATGGCTTTTCAGTCTTGACAAAATCAAAACACTGTTATTTAATCTTGTCCAACGTTTCGGTCCGTTTTTATCTAACCTGTAAGAATTGAGTCCCTGAGAAAGGTCCAAAACGGACCGAAACGTTGGGCAAGATTAAATAACAGTGTTTTGATTTTGTCAAGACTGAAAAGCCATCTCCGAATCACTAAACTACAGTCGAAATTAATAGTTTATGGTGTACAGTTCTGCCACCTTTGCAAATGTTCGGCCGAAAATGTCAATGTCATCCGCGAAACAAATTAATTGACTGGATCTGTTGAAAATCATACCTCGGCTGTTACACCCGACTCTCCGCATGACACCTTCTAGCGCAATGTTGAATAACAGGCACGAAAGTCCATCACCTTGTCTTGATCCCCGGCGCGATTCGAACGAACTGGAGTGTTCGCCCGAAATCTTCACACAGTTTTGCACACCATCCACCGTTGCTCTGATCTGTCTGGTAAGCTTCCCAGGGAAGCTGTTCTCGTCCATAATTTTCCATAGCTCTACGCAGTCTATACTTTCGTATGCCGCCTTGAAATCAACGAACAGATGGTGCGTTGGGACCTGGTATTCACGGCATTTTTGAAGGATTTGCCGTACAGTAAAGATCTGGTCCGTTGTTGAGCGGCTGTCAACGAAGCCGGCTTGATAACTTCCCACGAACTAATTCGCTAATGGGGAGAGACGACGGAAGATGATCTGGGATATCACTTTGTAGGCGGCATTAAGGATGGTGATCGCTCGAAAGTTCTCACACTCCAGCTTGTCGCCTTTGTTGAGGAAGGGTCATATAACCCCTTCCTTCCACTCCTCCGGTAGCTGTTCAGTTTCCCAGATTCTGACTATCAGTTTGTGCAGGCAAGTGGCTAGCTTTTCCGGGCCCATCTTGATCAGCTCAGCTCCGATACCATCCTTACCAGCTGCTTTATTGGTCTTTAGCTGTTGGATAGCATCCTTAACTTCCCTCATCGTCCGCTGAACTGACGTAGTCATCTCCTCCGCTGCCTTGACTTTCACTGTCTGTACTCTCAGCGCCATTCAAATGTTCCTCGTAGTGCTGCCTCCACCTTTCAATCACCACACGGTTGTCCGTCAGGATGCTCCCATCCTTATCCCTGCACATCTCAGCTCGCGGCACGAAGCCTTTGCGGGATGCGTTGAGCTTCTGGTAGAACTTGCGTGTTTCTTAAGAACAGCACAGCTGTTCCATCTCCTCGCACTCCGTTTCTTCCAGGCGGCGTTTCTTCTCCTGAAAAAGGCAGGTCTGCTGACTCCGCTTCCGTCTATAACGTTCAACGTTCTGCCGGGTACCTTGCTGCAGCGCGACCGCCCGCTCTGCGTTCTTCTCCTCCAGAATCGGTCTGCACTCTTCGTCGAACCAATCGTTCCGTCGACTTCGTCCCATATACCCGGCGTTGTTCTCCGCTGCGTCGTTAATGGCTGCTTTGACTGTATTCCAGCAGTCCTCAAGAGGGGCCCCATCGAGCTCACCCTCTTCCGGCAACGCTGGCTCGAGATGCTGCGCGTATGCAATCAGGTTGCTTCAGTCGCTCTAGGTCGTACCGCGGCGGTCGTCGGTACCGAACATTGTTGATGACGGATAGTTTTGGGCGCAGTTTAACCATCACCAGATAGTGGTCAGAGTCGATGTTAGCGCCACGATATGTCCTGACGACGGTAATTATTTATTATTATTATTATTATTATTTATGTTTATTTCATCCGACAAATTTGTCTTAATGAATAATATTGGAACTAATTGAACATAAAACGTAAGAGTCTACTCTTAAATTCATTTGTCGTCATATTAAAATCAAATAAGTGCACAACATTGTTGAAACATTCCATCATTGCGCGTACTGTTTCATGGAATGTATAATCCCGCCGTCTTAAAGGCAATCTTAGAAATTTCAGGTCTACGAGTGACATAACCAGGAACATTAACATTAACTAGCTCTAGCAAATTTGGAGCGTCTATTTCTGCAGCAAGTAATTTGGCTATGAAAATAGCTTTAGCTCGTTTCCGCCTTTACATCAACGTCTCCAGTCCAATCAGTTGACAGCGACTCTCATACGATGGCAGAATTAACGAGTCGTTCCACGGTAGGTTGCGTAACGCAAATCTAACGAATCTCTTCTGAACAAATTCTATTCTAGAGGTCACAGTGCTATGACAGGGACCCCATACTATCGAGGCAGTTTCTAGAAGAGGCCGAACGAGACTAACGTAGAGGGATTTCAGTGTATACGGGTCTCTAAACTCCATACTCAGTTTACTCACAAACCCTAATTGACGACGAGCTTTGTCGATGATCTCTTCGTAGTGATTTCTGAACGAGAGAGCTGAATCCAATGTGACATCTAGGTCCCTAATTTTTTCAGTCCTATTTAAAAGTTCTCCGTCAACAGAATACTCAAATGACAGATAGTTCGTTTTGCGGTGGTAACTTACGACGAAGCATTTAGGAATGCTAAGTTCCATATTGTTTGCTCGACACCAACCTGCAAACTTCTCAAACAAAGTTTGAAGCTTTCGACAGTCTCCCAAATTGTTGATTACAATGTACAGCTTAAGGTCGTCAGCGTATACAAAACAATAGCTTTCTCCGAGATGTATGATAGCATCGTTTATGTACAGCGCAAATAGTAGCGGGCACAAATTGCTGCCTTGCGGCACACCAGAACTACTTTCGAACCATCGTGAGATAGACGATCCGATTTTCACGGCCAATTTTCTGCCACAAAGGTATGATTGGAGCCATGTAACAAAGCTAGACGAACATCCTAATTTATTCAGCTTTGCCAGTAGTATGGTGTGATCTACTTTGTCAAATGCTGCCTTCAGATCAGTGTAGATGGCATCTATTTGACCACTCTTTTCGATGTTGCGTAGACGAAAAGATACAAATTGACACAGATTTGTTGATATGCTTCTTCCGGGGAAAAATCCATGCTGGCTGGTTGAAATGTAATGCTTTGTCTCATGCAACAAGTGTTCCGATACAATGACCTCGAATAGCTTAGAACAGGCACAAAGAGACGTAATTCCACGGTAGCTCCTTACATCGTTTTTGCTGTTCTTTTTATAAACCGGAAACATGAACGAGGATTTCCAGCATGTAGGAAAAGTGGATGTTCTCATAGAAAAATTGAAGAGATAGGCTAGAGGTTGCAATAGTTGTTGGCAGCATTTTTTCAGAATGCACGCAGCAATTCCGTCCGGACCAGGCGGAAACGAGAGTTTTAGTTTTTTCACTGCTTTCCGAATAACTTCGGATGTCACCACGAATGTATTCACGTCCACACATCCGGCAGGAGTCATTTCCAATGCTTCAGTGCTATTCGTACCGCCTGAGTTCGAGACAAACATCGCTCGATGTTTGAAAGAAGAAAGAGGCGAAAAGTTCACTTATCCGACGAGGTGTTGGCCCGTTGTTGATCCAGATGTACTGATGCCGGCAGTCCACACTCTGCGTTTCGATTTTACAAAGTTCCAGAAGCTTTTAGGATTTTGCTTTAGCTTTCGTTCTTTGGAAACCGCATGTTGATTATACAATTGACTATTTAGGCTGCGGTATTGGCGGCTAGCGAGTTGGAATGACAACTTATTCGATGCTGTGCGATTCTTGCGATAAGCTCTTTTAGTTGTATTGCAGTGTCTTTTCATGCGGCGTAGTTCAGCATTAGACCAAGGCGGCTTTTTTGGGGAGCGTCGGGATGGAACAAACATAGAAAAAGCACGTTGAAGAATAATCGTAAAGTTCTCAACGGCATCATCTAGATTCATGCATTCAGTCACAATTGACCAATCAATTAGCGATAAGTGCTGGCTAAGTCCTTCGAAATCAGTTTTTTTGAAGTTCAGTGCAAAGGTATTGAACTTTTCTTCATAGTCTTTCAGCAGCGGTCTACTATTTTCTATGGTGCATGAATAAGGCTGATAACAGGTGTCAATTGGCATGAGAGGATCTACAACTTCTTCAATTGTAAATTCGTTGACAAAATCTTCACTGACGAACAACAAATCCAGCGTATTGCCAAAGGGATTTTTAATGTAGTTCAATTGACACATATTATTCGAAAAGTTGTTATTGAACAGCATACATGACGGTATCATTTCATCCAACCATGTTTCTGTCAACACGATCACATCATAGAGCGAAGCAGTAACGGAAGTATAAAACTCTTGAATCTTTTTCCGCAGTCCTCTAACATTCTGGTAATAAACCGAAATTCCAGAGCTCTGATCGTCCGGATTGCTGATCGTTTCTCGGGTTGGTTGGGTAGTAAGCACACGGTTGACGACGTCTTCGTTGAAATGCACCGAAAGTTGTCTGGAAGCGATGCGCGCATCAGGAGTTGTTGATTGAATTACAGAATTTAACTTGCCTTGATCTTCGAGTTGGAAGCCCCTTCTACCGCTCCCACTCGCAGGGCCGGGACGACTGCAGAACGCTGGCTGGAATAGCTCGACTGCGGTGGGGGGCTCCAGGGCTTCCATAATACCAACATCGGTGCGTCCCAGTGTTGAATTGATAAGAGGTGGAGGCTGATGTGAAACTGATGAACATTGGAACACTCCCACAAGCAGGCCTAGGACGACTGCTGAGCGCTGGCTGGAATGGCTCGACTGCGGTGGGGGGCTCCAGGGCTTCCATAAGGCCAATTTCGGTGCATCCCAGTGTCAGGTTAGTTTGCGGCATAATGGCGGAGAAGTGCCGTCCATCAATCAGAACGTGGTCGATTTGTGATTCTGTCTGCAGCGGTGATCTCCAGGTGTACCTATACGGAAGGCTGCGTTGGAAGTAGGTGCTGCGAATGGCCATATTCTTGGAGGCAGCGAAATCAATTAGTCGTAGGCCGTTTTCGTTCGTCAGCCGGTGAGCGCTGAACTTCCCAATAGTCGGTCTAAACTCCTCCTCTTGGCCAACCTGAGCGTTCAAATCTCTTACGATGATTTTAACGTCGTGGATTGAGCAGCTGTCGTACTCACGTTCCAGCTGCGCGTAGAATGCGTCCTTATCATCATCAGTGGTCTTCGCCGATAGTTCCGGTCCGTACTCTCTTGTTGATTGTTCGTTGCGTGAGTTTTTTTTTTGGCTGGCTTGCATGGCCTTACACCAAACTCCCTAAATTTCCGGAGGACCATTCCTCCTTATTTCCGGTGCACATGGTGCACAGTTTCACTTAGAGTCCCTC